>NW_012115189.1:3307465-3335590 GCF_000951035.1 Colobus angolensis palliatus
GTAATCCCAGCTACTTGGGAGGCTGAGGCAGGAGAATTGCTTGAACCAGGGAGGCAGAGGTTGCAGTGAGCCGAGATTGCGCCACTGCACTCCAGCCTGGCTGCCCGACAAGTGAAACTCCACCTCAAAAAAAAAGAACAAGATCAAGAATTCCTTTTTTTTTTTTTAATTACTAATCCACTTTTCTTAAAAATTCTTTTTTTTTTTTTTAAGAGAGTCTCGCTTTGTCACCCAGGCTGGAGTACGGTGGCGCAATCTCAGCTCACTGCAACCTCTGCCGCTGGGTTCAAGGGATTCTCCTGCCTCAGCCTCCCATGGAGCTGGGATTACAGGTGAGCACCACCATACCCAGCTAATTTTTGTATTTTTAGTAGAGACAGGGTCACTATGTTGGCCAGGCTGGTCTTGAACTCCTGACCTCAAGTGAGCCACCCGCCATGGCCTCCCAAAGTGTTGGAATTACAGGCATGAGCCATCATGCCCGACCAAAAATTTCTAGTGAATAAGATAAAGCAATCCTACTGACCACCTTTCCCAAATCCAATCCTTTTTCTGGAGGTATGTATCCTTTTCAGAGTGTTTTTGGTGTACTTATGGGACGTAAATAGAATGCTGTGTAAATTAAATTGTGAAAGAAGGTTTTCCTCAAGTATTCCATTCAATATATTGTTCTGGCTTTTTAAAATTAAATAGTATGCTTGAAAATAATTCCATATGATCCTTTTTGTTTTTGTAATGTTTATCACCAGTTGTGATAAAATTCCAGTTTTGCCAGGCCAGGTGGCTCACACCTGTAAGCACAGCACTTAGGGAGGTCAAGGCAGGAGAGTCTCTTGAGCCCAGGAGTTCATGACCAGCCTGGGCAACATAGTGAGACCCTGTCTCTACAACAAAATAAAAAATTAACTGGACATGGAGCACTCCTGTGGTCTCAGCTATTCATCTGTGGGAGGCTGAGGCAGAGGAGGATTGCTTGAACTCGGAAGGTTGAGACTGCAGTGAGCTGTGATCGCGCCACTGCGCTCCAGCTGGGGTGACAGAGCGAGATGAGTATCCAAAAAAAAAAATTCATTTCAAGGTCATGGTGATAAGATAGATATCAAGGAAATAACAATACAGTATCCTGAAATCTAATATATGTTTGATATTTTTACTTGATTTTTGTCCTGCTAATAAAATGTCTGGAATCAGTTAAGAAATATCACAAGCATTCTAAGGACTCCTGAATCTAACCCATTAAAGTAAGTCCAGATTGGTTTTTTAATCATCTAAATGTGGGTACTATTAATCAGGCTTAAAAAGTGTTATCTAGGCAAGTCAATCACAGAGCTTTATAAGTAACTATTCAACACACAATCCTTTCTCTAATTTTTTTTTTTTTATTGTATTAGAGCAGTTAGACTGGTGTGAGAACTCTTTGTAAGTGGAGTAACAATTTATAAAAATGTAAAATATTAGTGATATAGGCATTTTGGAACATTAATAAAATATCGGATATTGGTCAGGAACAACTGCTTTAATACTAGGGTATCTTGTGATAACATTGAATATAATCTGATTTTCAGAGGTTGTCTTAAGCCACTTCAAATAGTAACTCCTTTCTGTCTTTCCTGACCTTCCATCTCTTCAGACAGAATTTCTGATTTTTTGCAGACTTTTGATACAGAATCATCACAATGCTGTGTACAAACAGGATCCATTTTTTTTTTTTTTTGTAATTTCAGCACTTGATACCATATTGCATGTTTGTTTGAATTAAATTGTGTATACATTTAATCTGTTCTCTTTTTCTCTCTTTTTTGGGAATGCTTTCTTTGTGTCAAGCACTATGTTACCTAATAATAAACTATATCTAACATAAATAAATTATAGTGTTACTACTACAGATAACTTGCAAATCAAAAGTCCAGCAATGTGAATTAATTTTGAATAGTAGTTGGGTAATTCTGACTACTTTAGCAATAATAAGAAAAGTAATTTCAAATGATTTTTTGTTTCCTAGTGTGACTGTGAAATACTATGGAAAAGCATCTCATTCTGCTGCTTATCCCTGGGAAGGATTAAATGCATTAGATGCTGCTGTGCTGGCCTATAACAATCTGTCTGTGTTCAGACAGCAAATGAAACCAACCTGGAGAGTTCATGGTATGAATGTCAAATACCTTCTATAATAGATGGTACTTAATAGAGTTCAGTGCAGTATAATTATTTAATACTCAATTTTTTAAAATTTGGAAATATTTTTGTACTTCATATGAATATTCTGATTTTTAAGCATATTTTCAGAAATTAATGTGACACGATACTAAGATGTTTGTCTATATATGGGTAGAAAGACAGTTTTGATTATTGTACATAAATGGAATGTCATCTTTGAGTATCAAAGATAAAGGTTTTATGTAAGGAACTGTGTTCTTTCAGTGGGTGTTTGAAAATTGGATCTTGATTTTCCAGTTGTCCTCATTATTTCTTAATGATAACCAAATTTTGTTACTTCCTCAATTAAAAAAATGTATAGTAACTGCTAGTTTTATTTAAGTGCCGTTAGTCCTGAGTAATATCTTTTTTTGGGTGTTTTTTTGTTTTTGAGACAGTCTCGCTTTATTGCCCAGGCTGGAGTGCAGTGGTGCAATCTCGGCTCACTGCAACTTCCGCTTCCTGGATTCAAGTGATCCTCCTGCTTCAGCCTCCCAGATAGCTGGGATTACAGGCAGGCGAGCACCACCACATCCAGCTAATATTTGTATATTTTGCAGAGATGGGGTCTTGCTATGTTGGCCAGGATGGTCTCAAACTCCTGGCCTCAAGTGATCTGCCCACCTCAGCCTCCCAAAGTACTGGGATTATAGGTGTGAGCCACTAAGCCTGGTTCTGAATAGTGTCTTTTAAAATTATACATATGTCACCATAATGTAAATACAGTCATAAAGTACTATCTTGAAGGCACACTTTTGTTTTTTAATTTGTTTCTTTATGATTTAGGAAATTGTTATATTTTAATATCTATTCTTTACCTGATTTTGCTGTAGCCTGAAGTCAATTTGTAATTGTACTTTTACCAGTTTTCCTGCCTTAGTTTCTTTAAAAGGAACAAACAGGAATGTGTAGAAATATTTTTTTAAAGTAGGTCATATGACATTGGATTTTTCGTATCTATTTTAGTTATTACTTCAAATGAATAAATCTTAATTCTTTGTAATTCCAAATAAATGCATTTGTTTTGACAGTTGATAATACTTAATGATCTTTGACCTGCATTGGTTTTTTTCTTGGCACGAAAATTATTTTTCTAGAGCTAAATGCCATTTAAAATGTTCATGGGATTCCTGAGGTAGGAGGGTAATTATAGAACCTCATACCGTTGTGGAGGTATGGTAAAATCTTTTCCAGAAAGCTTAAGATGTTACTAAGTTTTTTTTTGTGTGTGGTTATATAATTTTTAAGTTTCATTATAGTCTGTAACATAATATCTTAATATTATATAAATTCCTTTGAATGAAGTACATATGGGTAATTATTTTTTTCTTTTCAGCCAAAAAATATCACCCTATGTACAGAAATTTCAGTTGTACAACATATCAAAATCTTTGATTGGTATATTGGTGGAGCTAGTGAGTTTAAATTATTTTTCTTTATGAACATATTGGCTGAAAAACTTAATGAGTGTATTTAAGCTTAAATAAATGGTCACCAAGCTTAATTCTAGTAATTTGGTTCTTTTTATAGGTATAATAAAAAATGGTGGTGTAAAACCCAATATCATTCCCTCTTATTCTGAATTAATATATTACTTTCGTGCACCTTCAATGAAAGAACTTCAAGTTTTGACCAAAAAGGCAGAAGATTGCTTCAGAGCTGCAGCTTTGGCTTCAGGGTGCACAGTAAGAACTTTTAAAACTTAATCTAAGTTACAATCAGAGGTATATATGTGGGCTAGTGCTGTTAGATTGAAACCTAACTTGACTGTCTTATTTGGTGACATGTTGAATATGCAGAATTTGTTGGCTGAATAGTTAATGTGAAAGTCTTTAATTTTTACATGTTTCACTCCTCAGTGCCTGCAACAGGGAAGGTGACAGGTCATCTTACTTATATAGTAATTAGAATAATTCTGATACTTCTGTGCTAGAATCCCTGACTTTTTATAAGTTAATATTCTTCCTTGTTGGCAGTTATACTTTTAGAATTGCTCTATGTAGTTTCTATACAGGAAACTTTGTGGCAAAATCAGCAAAAACTTTTTTTTTTTTTTGGAGGGGGAGCAGGGTTTTGCTCTGTTGCCCAGGCTGGAGTGTGGTGGCACGATCTTGGCTCACTACAACCTCTGCCTTCCAGGCTCAAGCAATTCTCTCACCTCTGCCTCCCACCTCAGCCCGCTGAGTAGCTGGGACTACAAGCATGCACCACCACACCTGGCTCATTTTTGATATCTTTTTGTGGAGACAGGGTCTCACCATGTTGCCTAGGCTGGTCTCAAACTCCTGAGCTCAAGCGATCCACCCACCTCCACTTTCTAAAGTACTAGGATTATAGGCATGAAACACCTCGCCCAGCCAGTGAAAGCTATTTTTGAAGTTAGGATGTGTATAGTAGTGATATAAATACTATGGCTTGCTGGAATGGAAGATAAAATAGACACGTAAGTTAGTTAAGAGGTTTTATTCATTTGTTTTTGTTTGTTTGTTTGTTTTTGAGACAGAGTCTTGCTCTGTTGCCCAGGCTGGAGTGCAGTGGTACGATTTTGGCTCAGCGCAACCTCTACCTCCTGGGTTCAAGTGATTCTCATGCTGCAGCCTCCCAAGTAGCTGGGACTATAGGCGCGTGCCACCACACCCAGCTAATTTTTTTTTTTTTTCAGATGGAGTCTCACCCCGGCCCAGGCTAGAGTGCAGTGGTGTGATCTCGGCTCACTGCAACCTCTGCCTTGCAGGTTCAAGCAATTCTCCTGCCTCAGCCTCCTGAGTAGCTGGGATTACAGGCACATGCCTCCACACCCAGCTATTTTTTTGTATCTTTAGTAGAGACGAGGTTTCACCATGTTGACCAGGCTGGTCTCGAACTCCTGACCTCGTGATCCACCCGCCTCAACCTCCCAAAGTGCTGGGATTACAGGTGTGAGCCACCACGCCAACTGGTTTTGAACCATAAAGTTAGCAGTATTTAAATACCAATCATGTACTGCGTAAAGTGGAGTGAGTTTTAGAATTATACAAGATAAGAATCTTGCCCTGGAGGGAGCCTGTTTAGGTCTAGTTGGAGAAACAGGATCTTGACCCATAACTCTCAGCCTAGCTGATTCTATAACCTTTAGAAATGTTTAGTGTCTTTGGCCCTCCATTTTCTTGCTTGAAAAATGGAGATAATAACAGTCTATCTTAGGGTTCTTGTGAGAATTAAATGAGTTAATGTTTCTGAAGGGTTTAGAGCCCAGCCTTCATTTATATTACCTTATTTTTTTCTGTTCTTATTAGTCTAGAGGTGTATGATTAATTCATGTAGTAGCAGTATCTCACAGTAGCAGTAATTCTCAGAAAGCATGTTACGTGTCCTGAAAGTAGTATGGAATGCGTCATGAGGATCAGAGGTGGGAAAGAGTGGTCTGGGGCAGTTAACCTTGGAGCAAGGTTTTGTGGAAGACTGCAGACCTGAGTTGAGTTTTGAAGGGTGATCGTACTTTCAGATATGCATGGGAAAGACAGAGACTGACAGTTCTTAGGGAATATAGTCAGCAAAGATAAGAGTATAAAAGCTTGTGTTGTAGTGAATAGATAAACATGTGGACAGATGTAGGAGCAAAGATGTATTCTCATTTGCGACTAGAGAAGATGGGTATAGATTTAGTGAATGAAAACTATGAAGTGTCCATAGCCTAGGACAGTAGAAACTAAATATTTATTCCCTTATTTATTTATAATTATAAATATTTATTTGTGAAATACATATGCATGTGAACTATTATCATTAGGCAATATCTCAAGGCATACGGTATTCCCTTACGGTAAGGTTTGTTGTTACTGGATTTGAATCTGTATTTAATTTAATTAATTTATTTTTAAAGTTTTTTGTAGAGATAGGATCTCCCTATGTTGCCCAGACTGGGTCAAAACTCCTGGGTTCAAGTGATCCCCCTGCTTTGACCTCCCAAAGTTCTGGGATTGCAGGTGTGAGCCACCTTGCCTGCCCTGAATCTATATTTTAAATAATCTTTTAGTAATTTCTTACATTTTGGCTGGCTTGTAAGGTCTGATTCAGTTGTCATAGTTTCTACCATAGATGTTGCTAAGAATAAAAGAAATGTCATCTCTGCTATTTATGATTGGCTTTTGCTAATATTGGTGTTAGCTTTAGTTTGAGGGAATATTGCCAATTTTCATTTAATCAAAACTGAATCTGTAAATCCACTTAATTGGGCACATAAAAGCTGCTTCTGTATCTTTGTATTCTGAAATTAATAAATGAGGACTGTTGTCAACCCTTCCTCATTGCAAATCTTCTCCGTTTCCCTCAGAGTGCTTTTCTACCTCTCACACCAGGCAGTGATGTCAGTGTCAGTTTGCATATTGAATATTAGTAAAGCTTAATTTCTTTTTTTTTGGAGACTGAATCCTAGAGCAGTGTTCCTCAGAATGTGGTTTTTGGGTCACCTATGTCAGAATGTCTTGGAGGGTGCTGGTTAAAATAAAAATTAGGTTGGTCGCAGTGGCTCACGCCTGTAATCCCAGCACTTTGGGAGGCCGAGGTGGGCAGATCACCTGAAGTCAGGAGTTCGAGACCAGCCTGGCCAACATGGCGAAACCCCATCTCTACTAAAATACAAAAACAATGAACTGGGCTTGGTGGCTGGTGCCTGTAATGCCAGCTACTTGGGAGGCTAAGGCAGGAGAATCACTTGAACCTGGGAGGCAGAGATTGCGGTGCACTGAGATCGCACCACTGTACTCCAGCCTGGGCAACAGAGTGAGACTCCATCTCAAAAATAAAATAATTAAAAATTAATAAACATTTCTGGGCCCTTCTCACACCCTATCTAGGTGACTAAAGTTGACACTCACTAGCTAGTACAGAGCTTGGTGACATTGTGGGGTTTAGTGTTTATATAATATAAAGGAGATAGAGGCTTAGGAACTCTCGTTATAGAAAATACATCTTTTTTTCTTTTCTTTTTTCTTTTTTAAGGCAAGAGATTTGAGAGTGTTTATATCTGGAAGGGAAAGTATCTTCTCTTAAAACCTCTTCCTATTAGAGAGCAATCACTGGTTTGAAAATTAGATAGTGAATTTGAGTTTTTTATTTCAAAGTTTGTTTTGCAATTTTTTATTAGGTGGAAATTAAAAGTGGAGCACATGATTATTACAATGTCCTTCCCAATAAGAGCCTATGGAAAGCCTATATGGAAAATGGAAGAAAACTAGGAATAGAATTCATTTCAGAAGATACAATGTTGAATGGCCCTTCAGGTAATTAAGTTCTTTTTTTAATATATTGAGCTATTTGAGGAAGAGAAATACCATCTTTGGTTAAATTGGTTTTATTTAATGGTTTGGGAGGTAGGGAGGTACTGCTGACATTTTTAATATTTTCACAAACTTTATGATTAGGGGAAAGAAACTAATGGGCTCTTGAGTGAGTGTAGAATGTCAAACAAGCCGACTTGATTTTAGAAATAGTCAACCTACATTTTTGTCTATATTCTAAGTATTTTCTGGTGTTTAAGTTTCTTTAGTTTTAATTGTTAAGTAAGTGGCTAAGGTGGGATATAGAATTTTAATTCATTCTTAGTCATCACTATAAGCAGGTTACTAAGTACTTAGTTATCTGGGGCATTTTCAGTTTTTGAGGAGCAACAGACAACTAGAATTGAAATAAGCATATTTGGGGTTATGTTAGTTTTTTTTCCTTTTAAAAGCATATTATTACTAACACATTTGCAAGTTAGAGATGTATCTTCTGTTTTAAAAATAGATGTTGATGAAGTAGGCCCAAAAGGACTTGGTGGTGAAATGAGGTGTCATTGTTTTTCATTAAGATAAGGAGTTCAGGCCGGGCGCGGTGGCTCAAGCCTGTAATCCCAGCACTTTGGGAGGCCGAGACGGGCGGATCACGAGGTCAGGAGATCGAGACCATCCTGGCTAACACGGTGAAACCCCGTCTCTACTAAAAATACAAAAAAAACTAGCCAGGCGAGGTGGCGGGCGCCTGTAGTCCCAGCTACTCCGGAGGCTGAGGCAGGAGAATGGCATAAACCCGGGAGGCGGAGCTTGCAGTGAGCTGAGATCCGGCCACTGCACTCCAGTCCGGGCGACAGAGCAAGACTCCACCTCAAAAAAAAAAAAAAAAAAGATAAGGAGTTCAAGAGAAAGAGCAGGTTAGGGTAAGAGTGGGTTGTTATAAACTACTATGTTAAACTTGAGGTGCTTATAGTATTTCTAAGTGGAGCTGTTCAGTACCTGTTAAATTTAGAACCCAAAAAGATGTCTAGTTTGGAGATTTAGGAGTTGTCCATATACGAAAGGTAATAGAAGATGTCGACGAGGTTGCCCAAATACATAAAGGAAAAAGATTCCCAGAGATCAGACGTTGGTAGTCAACAGTCAACAGAGTGAAAGCCAGACAATCAGGAGAGAGGAGGAGAGTCATGGAAGCCAAGGGAGAACAAAACTTACCGAAGAGAAGGAGGCGTAAACATGTCAGGTGCTGTAGAGACTAAATAGGATGAGTATGGTCTAGTGTCCGCTGGATTCTAGTAATTAGAAATTCACAAATTGTCTGGAAGAAAATAGTACAAGACCAGTGGTACCAGATGCTGGGTCTCACTTCTCTACCCAGAGCATTGACTGGTGAGATAGTGGAAGTAGCAGAGGAAGACTATTCTTTTTCAAGAGAGTTAGCTTTCAAGAAAAATAGAGTGGATGGATACAAGCTTGATGGAAATACGGAAAATAAAATAGTTTTTTGTTTTTTGGTTTTTTTTTTTTGAGACGGAGTCTCGCTCTTGTCACCCAGGCTGGAGTGCAGTGGCATGATCTCAGCTCACTACAAGCTTTGCCTCCCAGGTTCACACCATTCTCCTGCCTCAGCCTCCCGAGTAGCTGGGACTACAGGCACCCGCCACCACGCCCGGCTAATTTTATCTATTTAATTTTTTTTATTTTTAGTAGAGACGCAGTTTAACTGTGTTAGCCAGGATAGTCTCGATCTCCTGACCTCGTGATCTGCCCTCCTCGGCCTCCCAAAGTGCTGGGATTACAGGCGTGAGCTACTGTGCCTGGCCACGAAAATAGTTTTTAAGGGAAGATACTTGAGAAGTAGAGGTAATGTTTAGGAAGAAGGTCAGGGAGTTCAGAGACTTTCCCTTTAGGAAGTAGTACACAGTGAGCATTGAGCTGGTAGGGCTGAGGGATTGAGAGAGAATTGCCACTGAGAGGAGCTGGCCAGGGACATCAGAGTTTCATGTTTTCTTTTGTTTCTGGACAGCATGAGAGCTCAGCTCAGCATTGAAGATCATGAATTTGTTGTTAAGGCAGTCTTCATGGTTCTGTTCTTTTACCCTAGCAGGTTTCTGCAGTCTAGCTGAAGAAGGAAAGACACACGGACAGCTCTACCCTGGGTTTGGGTTTTATATAATGGACAAATCAGTAGGATAAAGTGGCTGTGATTTTGGTATGATTTGTGGGCTCTAGGGTCTAGCTCCACAAGTAATATTTTAAAATATGCAACAGGCTTTTTTTTTGGTCCATCCTATTTTGTTTTGTTTTGTTTTGTTTTCACACTCAGACTGTTCAGACTCTTTAAACACCAGAGAGGCTTTTTCCATCCTGTTCACTGATGTCCCATCACTGTGCATCCTCAGTGATGGAGCCGTTTCTGGCACAGTTAAGTGCTTAGTGAATATTTTCTGAAGCAGTACTTTTATAGAGGCTACTGTGCCTCAAAGTCTGGCCTCAGTCTGCATTTGCCACATAACTAGTAGCTGTGAGACTATCGGCATGTTACTTAATACCCATAAGCCTTGGTTTCTTCATATTTAAAATGGAAACTGTTCTAAATGTTAATGAGAATACATACAAAACACTGAGGATTGTGTTTGGAACGGAGTATTCCAGATAAATGTTAGCTACCCTTTGTTACATATTCCTTTGTTCTCTTACCACTCACTGTGTAGTCTCACTTTGCCTGCCTGGTGTTTGACATGTAATAAACATTCAGTAAATATCCACTGAGTGAACATAAGGCTTTGTTTTTACTGTGATTTCTTCAGCAAGTGTCTGTGTGTCAATCCTGTGAGAAGTTAGATACACAGTCATTTCAAATACTATTTCTTGCCGTATACAGCCTCATAATGTAGTTTCTGAGATAAGCATGAACCAAATCATCCAATACATGGAAAATTAAAAAGTACTGTAAAGGACAGCAATACATCTCTGTGAGAGCCTGTCCTAGAGGAATTTCACTTTATGGGGAGGTGAAGTAAGTAAAGCTTTGCTGAGAAAATGATGCTTAAGATGGAATTTGAAGGTTAAGTAAGAGTTACAGGGATGATGCAGGGATAGCATGTGCAAGGGTTCTGTGACGGGGAGAGCATAGTGAGTGTCTAGAGTGGCTGGGGCATCGAGGATAGTGGGAACGTGGTATGAGACCAGGTTGGAAAGGGTAAATGAAGATTGAAAAAAAAAATCAGCAAATAGAGTAGATGCTGCTAGACCAATTAGGAAACTTTTAGTTCAGACAATAGATAATGATCGCATAAACTGGAGACAGGTGTTGGTGATGGTGATGCAAAGAGCATTAGGATTCTGAGATATTTGGCAGATAGATACTGTTGATAGGTGGGGTGGAGGTAGAAGAGGAGAAAGATCATGAGTTTGACTTTAGATGTGGTAAGTTTGATCTACCTTGAAGACATCCAAGAGAAGATACCAGGCTGGCAACTGGATGTATGAGCATAGAATTTAGAAGAGACTGGGAAGAGATTTGAGTTGGTGATTATTTGAAGCAATACATATGGACAAAATCTTGAGAAAGAATATGCAGTGAGAAGAGAAAGGGGCCTGGAATGGAGTCTCCCGTAACTAATATTTCATCGTCAGGTAGAGGGGGCTGTATCCCCAAGAGAGACAGAAGAAGGGGCCGTCAGAGAGGCAGAAGGGAAGCCACGCAAGTGCTGTGTCACAGAAGAGAAGAAAGGGAGTAAGTGACAGTGTGGAGTGTTGGCTAAGAGGGCCGGTAAAAGCCTTAAGACCAGGCAAGGACAGGTTTGCAGTGACCTTCATGAGAGATGTGACTGATGCAGGGGAGTGTGTGGCGGACTCAGTGGAAGGTGAGCCCGTGAAAGCACGAGCATATGGACAACTCTCCAAGAAGCTCACTTCTCTGGGTCTCTTCTAACAGGGACTGTGACTTCATAACTCAAGAATACTTAACCACGTATACTTAAATAGAGTTTTTTTCCTTTGTGTGTTCCAAGGATCTACAGATTTTGGAAATGTTACTTTTGTGGTTCCTGGAATTCATCCATATTTTCACATTGGATCTAATGCCTTGAATCACACTGAACAGTACACTGAAGCTGCTGGTAAGTGTTGTTGTATGTGACCGTTTTGGCACGCACACTCTTCTGTAGTAGCTGCTTTTCTGTTTAACCTACTATTTCACTACATAACATCACCTCAGTGAATACTGCACTGTGGTGGGCAGTTGGAGAGCCAGTTGAGATACGGATAGCTAACCTGTGAAATTAAATACAGTTTAAATAAGTAAGAAGGTATTTTATTTTCTCTACCTTTTAGGGTCACAGGAAGCTCAGTTCTACACTTTGCAGACGGCCAAAGCCCTGGCAATGACAGCACTGGATGTTATTTTTAAACCAGAGTTACTGGAAAGAATCAGAGAGGACTTTAAACTGAAACTTCAAGAAGAACAGTTTGTAAATGCAGTAGAATAGAAGGAAGACTTAGGGACCGCTTATAAATCAAGAACATGTGATGATTTTTTTCTTTTAATCTCTTTTAATGAAGGTGTGCTTGTTTTTTAATCTTAAAGGAGTCAAATTCTTTTTACCTGATAAGTGAGGACAGGGTGTGGAGAAAACATATTACCTCATATCTGAAGTGAAAATTTTTGCAAATCCGTACTCGATGGGATTATGATATTACAGGAGCTGGTATGTGATGCCATTTCTTTTCTTTCCCCCGCAACCACTCACCTTCACAGTAGTGATAGCATTTCTTAAACTACCTGGAGGATACATGGCATCATTGTAATAAAATATTTTAATAAACCTTTTTATAAGCCTTACATGTTGTCTGTATTTTTAAAAGCTTAAGAGATTTCAAACCTTGTATTCAGAATTGACACCTATGAGAGTGTTTTGTGGTATAGGGTGGTAAACTTTTTCTCTAATCGTATATTATTCCTCTACCAGATTGTATATTTGAAGCCAGTATCTTTCTTTTTTTTTTAAAAGACAAGAGTCTCGCTCTGTTGCCTAGGCTGAAGTATAGTAACATGATCTCGGCTCACTGCAACCTCTGCCTCCCAGGTTCAAGTGATTGTCTTGCCTCAGCCTCCCGAGTAGCTGGGACTACAGGTGTGTGGCGCCATGCCCAGCTAATTTTTGTATTTTCAGTAGAGACGGCATTTCACCATGTTGGTCAGGCTGGTCTCGAACTCCTGACCTCAGGTGATGCACCCACCTTGGCTTCCTAAAGTGCTGGGATTACAGGCGTGAGCCACTACACCCGGCCTGCCAGTGTCTTTTTAATACACACGTGTGTTGGTATTTTTAAATTGTTACAGTACTTTTTGAATAAGCAAATATTGCTTCCTTGCTTGGAATCATCAAAGTTTAAAGTAGCTTCGTGGATGGACCATGATCCTAAGATGAGTTTTAATTGTGATTATAGTCATCTCTTATACAGCCTGGAGAAGAAAAGATATACTTACTACTTTGCTTTGGGTACACATAAGAAAACCTCCTTTTAAAAAAACTTCTTACTTTTTTACGTAATAGAGACAGGGGCTCACTATATCTTCCAGGCTGGTCTCAAACTCCTGGGCTCAAGCAATCTTCCTGTTTTGGCCTCCCAAAGTGTTGGGATTTCAGGTATGAGACACCACACCTGCCCATTTTTGTTTTGTTTTTTAATGGGCAGTTTCTTGTTCTGTTTCCCAGGCTGGAGTGCAGTGGTGTAATCACAGCACACTGCAGCCTCGAATTCCTGGACTCAAGCAGTCCTCCCACCTCAACCTCTTAAAGCACTGGGATTACAGGCTTGAGGCACTGCACCTGGCCCTGACTCATTTTTTTAAAAAGGTTAGGCTGACATAGTGCAAAGTTTAAAATTATACGATTCTTAAAATGCGGAATTAGTTTCTAACCTAAACTAGAGGTATAGGTGGACCTGCTTGAGATATCTTTGTTTTTATGGAACATTTTTATTACACGCCTTTATAATTTTTCATTGTTCATGCCCTGTACTGAAACCTTTTTCTCAAATACCAACTCTTGGCTATGTTAAATTTATAGACTTTAAAAGATATTATCTAAGTTAATGGTTTAAATACACAAATTGAGAATATTTTCTTTTTAGTGGTAATTTTAAAAGCAGGCCTTAATGTGGGACCTGCTTTTAAAGTAAAATAATTATGTGGTACTATGAATTACTAAGTTGCTATATACCATGTAATAGTGAGTATAGCTAATATTTAGTATGCCTTTTAAAAATTTTGGACTGCCTTTCAGTTTTAACAAATTCTCCACATTATGTGAACTACTCAAGGAATTTTCCCTTTTTAATTGTCTCTATAACACTCATAAGAGCTAGGGCATTAGGATAAACTAGAATATTTTATGTTTATGAATACTTGTATAAACTTAAAAGTGTTTTGATCTCCCACAGTTTCCCAAAGGAATGTTTATTTATTAAGAGTTGTGTTGATATTTTAACTGTTACAATTTTAGCAGTTCAGTGAACATTGGTTGAGGAATGCGTATTTCTAAGCACTGGGTGTAAGAAGAAAAGACACTGCAAGAGGAAGAACTAAGATTAACATAATTTCTTTGGTTTTTCTATTGCTTGTTACTATTATGTAAAAACTAGGTGGCAGTTCAGAAGGAAGATTGTTGTAACAGAAGAGTGACAATCAAGAATTTTTTGATCATTAAATCAGATTTTGTAAACAGTGGCAGGAGCATGGACTTAAAACAAGGTTTACTTATTTGGTTTTGTCAAAATTTTATGAAAATATGTAATATATATTTATACTAAAACTATATAATCCTTAGATTTAGAAAAGCAATCAGTTAATGTCTTTAGCACACTAAAGCAGTATTAAACACAGGTACAAGTTTGAAATTGTAGAAAACTGAAAGAAAACAAAAGACAAAATGTGTGTGGTAGGGAATTAAAGAGTTTAAGATATTATGTAAAATTATGTGTATTTTCTTCTCTTTTACATAAATCATTTGTGAAAAGTATGCTCAACTTTTTTACAAGAGTGATATTAATTAGGATTTGTTTTTCAATATAATTTGGAGACCCTTAGTTATCCAAATAAAAATGATGAGTCTCTGTGCCTTTAAAAAAAGAAAGAAAGAAAGAAAAGACACTGTGCATGCCCCAGAAAGCTTGTGATGGGTAGTAAGTTCTCACGAGATTTATTTATCTGAGCAACGCTGGGACTGAGGGAACATCTGAAAGCTACCATCTTGAAAATTTTTGAGGAAGTGTTTCTGAAATATTTAAAAATACTTCAGTCATTTGAACAGCAGAAATTGATGCAAAAAGTTTTTTTTTTTTTTTGAGGATGATTGTCTAATTTTGTAATACGTTCTTTTTTAAAAACCTGTCTGATGGTGTTTTATACATTTCTAACTTTTTACCTGAATTATCTCTTTAGTCTTTTGGAAAATATCCTACATAAGACTAACCTTTAAAACTATCAGATTTTTGTTGTAAAATAAATGTTATCTTTGTACTAGATAGCAACCCTTTATAAGGTTGTAAGTTATGATAAACTGCTTCTTTATTACATACTTCATAGCAAGCATTTTGCAGTCCAATTATATATAGTTGAGGATGGTGTATTTTGATATGTATGAAAATGTTTTCAAGTAAACAGTCTACTACCATCAGATTATAAGCTTTTTTGTAATATTTTAATAGGTACATAAAATATGTATGAAAAATCTATAATAAACATGATAGCAATTGTCTTTTTTAATGACATGAAGATACATATGAAGATAAAGCACAATTACCCAAATCCATTGTGATGATATACTATACTTTTTCTTATGCATCAGTATCATAGATGTTGACTTGCTTTTCCATTATGTCATATATTTTAAAAGAACAATTAAGTTATTTTGTTGAAAAATGAATGTTTCACTAGTCTCAGAAACTAAAAAATTGCAGTGCAAATTGTACATGACAGGAGGTGAATACATAGTTATAGTATTGAGTCCTTTTTTAAAAAAAGTTTCCACCTTTGATACAGAGTAATTCCATATAATAAAACAAATGCAATGGAACAGGTTTTTAGATCCTGGTTAAAGTATAAGTGCCTCATATGAGAAAAGTCACAAATGTCCATGTTTCTTTGTTTAAACTGGTTTTTTATTTTTATTCTTACTTTTGGAGACAGGGTCTCGCTGTCAACCAGGCTGGAGTACAGTCAGTGTTGTGATCACGGCCCACTGCAGCCTCACCTTCTAGGCTCAAGCAATCCTCCTGCCTCAGCCTCCTGAGTAGCTGGAACTATAGGCATGTGCCCAGCTAATTTTTAAACTTTTTGTACAGATGGGGTCTCAAACTCCTGAGTTCAAGCAATCCTCCTGCCTTGGCCTAACGAAAGACTAGGATTAGGGTGTAAGCCACTGAGCCCAGCCTTAGACTGGCTTTCAAAATAGAGCCCAAATCTGTTCTTTTTTTAAAGAGATTAATATGTAAGATTAGCTTTTGTTAGCTCAATAGATCAAAGTACCTAACCACCTTAAAAAAGAAACCTCAGAAATACAAAATAGACAAGATTATCAGGTCAGGGTTTTTTTTTTTTTTTTTTTTTTTTTTTTTTTTTTGAGACAGAGTCTCGCTCTGTTGCCCAGGCTGGAGTGCAGTGGCCGGATCTCAGCTCACTGCAAGCTCCGCCTCCCGGGTTTACGCCATTCTCCTGCCTCAGCCTCCCGAGTAGCTGGGACTACAGGCGCCTGCCACCTCGCCCGGCTAGCTTTTTGTATTTTTTAGTAGAGACGGGGTTTCACCGTGTTAGCCAGGATGGTCTTGAACTCCTGACCTCGTGATCCGCCCGTCTCGGCCTCCCAAAGTGCTGGGATTACAGGCTTGAGCCACCGTGCCCGGCCTCAGGTCAGGGTCTTAAGTGGACAATAATCTTGTTGAGGTCAGAGACAGTAGACATTGCCTCCCTGGATGAACAATCGCATTTGGGAGTTTGAATTTTTTTTCTGTTTGTTGTGTTGTTGGTCACTGACAACATACTTAGCTCAAGAGAATGGAAAAGAGTTAAAAACCTGCATCTTTTCCATTTACATTTATTTAAGATAAACCAAAGCTTCTAAATTGACTCACTGGTTATTGCCTGAAATGATAAGGATTGAGGATTAACAGTAGCCTCATGGCATGTCATCTGATCTGACACTTTCCTTGAAGAAAGATCATGTGTTAGAGTATGGAACCTTAAAGAGTTTGATTAGAAGCTGAGTAAAAATCCTTGAGTATAAATAGTTAAGAGTTTGCTCATTGGGCCGGGCACGGTGGCTCACGCCTGTAATCGCCACTTTGGGAGGCCGAGGTGGGTGGATCACCTGAGGTCAGGAGTTCGAGACCACCTGGCCAACATGGTGAAACCCCGTTTCTACTAAAAAAATACACAAATTAGCTGGGTGTGGTGGTGGGCATCTGTAATCTCAGCTAGTCAGGAGGCTGAGGCAGGAGAATTGCTGGAATCCAGGTGGCAGAGGTTGCAGTGAGCCGAGATCGCGCCATTGCACCCCTGCCCGGGCTGACAACAGCGAGACTCCGTCTCAATGAATGAATGAATGAATGAAAGTTTGCTCATTGTCTGAGAGCACGATAGGATGCCAGGAAGAAGTGAACTCAGATGCAGTTGAAACCTAATGCTTTAAACTAGTATCTGAGTCCCGTTATCTCTGAACGTTGTGTGGTGGTAAATGATTGTGGAGCCATGACGTTCTTTGGATATGGAGCAGTTACTCACAGCAGCTATTTGGTGTGTTTGCCATAGTTTTTGAAGGTTTATAGGTGGGTTGTGTGTTCTTTAAGAAAAGGTCCCTTGTAAAAATATGTAAGAATAGTTTATAGTAGAAAATCTGGGCTGGGTGCAGTGGCTCACGCCTGTAATCCCAGAACTTTGGGAGGCCAAGGTGGGCAGATCACCTTTGGTCAGGAGTTTGAGACCAACTTGGCCAACAGGCTGAAGCCCTGTCTCTACTAAAAATACAAAAATTAGCCAGGCGTGGTGGTGCAGTAGTCCCAGCTACTTAGGAGGCTGAGGCAGGAGAATCTCTTGAACCTGGGAGACAGAGGTTGCAGTGAGCCGAGATTGTACTACTGCACTCCAGCCTGGGTGACAGAGCAAGACTCCATCTCAAAAAGAAAAAATCCCAGGCAGAAAGAGATTACAACCATGATTAAGCATTTCTCCAAGCAGATTTGAATCTGTTTCCCAGCTTCTGATGTTGCCACTACCCCCCACCTACCCTCTGGTACTTTCCTTTTTCATAATGTTTCTTATTTTTTGTTTATTTTGAGAAAGGGTCTCACTAGGTTACCCAGGCTGGAGTGCTGTGGCATAATCAGGGCTCAGTGCAGCCTCAACCTCCTGGGCTCAAGTGATCCTCCCACCTCAGCCTCTGGAGTAGCTGGGGCTCTAGGTGTGCACTACCACACCTGGCTAATTTTTAAACAAATTTTGTAGAGATGGGGATCTTACGATATTGCCCAGGCTGGTCTCGAACTCCTGGGCTTAGGCAGTCCTCCTGCCTCAGCCTCCCAAAGTGCTGGGATTTCAGATGTGAGGCACTGTGGCTGGCCCCCTCTGCACTTTCTAAATTCTCCCGGCCTGAAGTTCCACTGATGATGATGAGCCCTGGAATTTGAGGTCAATAATCCTGCAGCTGAATGTCAGAGGAGTCTAATGTTTTAACAGAATAATTTAAATAATATAATTACATCATTTAAATCAAGTAGCTGATAATGTAATCGCCCAATGGGTTCTCCTTGCCCACTGCCCAGACAGAGCTGATTTATCAAGATGGGAGTTGCAATAGAGAAATAGTTTAATTTACACAGAGCTAGGCTAAACAGGTGAACAGAGATTTAATACTCACATTAGTCTCCCTACAAATCTGGAGACTGGAGTTTTTTAGGCTGATTTGGCAGGTTGGGGGGAGGGGGTCAGGGAGGTGAGTGCTGATTGGTCAGGTCGGAGATGCAATCACAGTGGGGCCCGAATGGGTTCTTGCTGAATTCTGTTCCTGGGTGGGATCACAGAGCTGGTTGAGCCAGATTATGGGTCTGGGTGGCTCTGGCTGGTGTATCAGAGTGAGGTTCTGGAGAATACCTCAAGCACCGATCTTAGGTTTTGCTATAGTGACGTTATCCCTAGGAACAATTAGGGAGGTTCAGGATCTTGTGGCCTCTGGTTACAATGACTCCTAAACTATAATTTCTAAACTTGTGGCTAATTTGTTAGTCTTAACAAAGGCAGCCTGGCCCTCAGGCAAGAAGGGGGTTTGTTTGGGAAAGGGTTGTTATCTTTGTTTCAAAGTTAAACTTTTAAGTTCCTCCCAAAGTTAGTCCAGCCTACACCCAGGAATGAACAAGGGCAATTTGGAGGGTAGAAGCAAGATGAAGTCAGTTTGGTCAGATCTCTTTCACTGTCATAATTTTCTCACTTATAATTCTTGCAAAGATGATTTCAATAACACAGTCCAGGGAAGTGGGACTTTGTTTTTTTTTAGATTCAGGGAGTACATATGCTTGTTACATGGGTATTACATGTAACACGCATACATGTATACATACATACTATACTACCTACAGTGTCCAATGGACATTGTATCCAATAGGTAACTTTTCAACTATCACCCTCCTCCCTCCCCACCCCACTTTTGGAGTTCCCAGAGTCTATTGTCTCATCTTTATGTCCATGTGTACCTTTTGTTTAGCTCCTACTTGTGAGAACATGAGATACTTATTTTCTGTTTATGTGTTCTGTTTCTGTGAGGATAATGGCCTCCAGCTCCATCCATGTTGCTGCAGAGGACATGATTTCATTCTTTTTTAGGGCTATGAGAAGTCCAATCTTACGAATAAAGCAATAGTCCAGCAAGAAGTAAAGAAAATTAGTGTATTGCTTAGAAAGGTCAGCTGTCTGAAATCTTTCCAGTGAGCCCCAGCTGCGCTTCATTTTATTTCCTGCCTGTGAGATTCCCCTGTATTCTATTTCTTTCTTAGGCAAGTTTGAGTGGGTTACTGTTCATAAAATCAAATGTCACTAAGGTATAGTTTCATAGCCTTTCCTGATTTTTTTAAGTCTTAAAAAGCTAGGGAACTAGAGTTGTACTACCGTAATATAATAAAGAAAATTGATGTCAAACGAACCTCATTCTATATGCTCATTGTTAATGTGAGGAAATAGTCTGTGATAGGAATATAAGGAGTATTCATCACAATATTATTTTTTCTTTCAATACTAGGGAAAAGATTCAATATCCATAGTGTGGAATTGTTATAATGGCTGCAAAATGTGGAGAGTTTTTAGTAGAAAAATGATAATGCTATGTTTTGGAAAAGAAAAAAATCAATTTTTTCTGCCTTCTAAAACTTGGTGAACTTTACAGGTTACCCCACTGCCAAAAAAAAAAAAGGAAAAAAACAATCAACACTTAAATCCCAGGTAGCTCAGATTCATACTCCATCAGAATTAAAAAAAAAAAAATTAACTGAGCTTTGTGGTAGAGGAATAATTTAAAGAAATATTCCTGAACAGCGCGGTGGCTCAAGCCTGTAATCCCAGCACTTTGGGAGGACGAGACGGGTGGATCACGAGGTCAGGAGATCGAGACCATCCTGGCTAACATGGTGAAACCCCGTCTCTACTAAAAAATATGAAAAACTAGCCGGGCGAGGTGGGGGGCGCCTGTAGTCCCAGCTACTCGGGAGGCTGAGGCAGGAGAATGGCGTGAACCCGGGAGGCGGAGCTTGCAGTGAGCTGAGATCTGGCCACTGCACTCCAGCCTGGGTGACAGAGCAAGACTCCGTCTCAAAAAAAAAAAAAAGAAAGAAAGAAAAAAGAAATATTCCTGAACAAACATTCTTCCTATTCTGAAGAGGGAATTGTGTTCTTTAAAGCTGGGCTTCTGCCCGGCACAGTGGCTCACGCCTATAATCCCAGCACTTTGGGAGGCCAAGGCAGGCGGATCACCTGCGGTCAGGAGTTTGAGACCAGCCTGGCCAACATGGTGAAACCCCATCTATACTAAAAAATACAAAAATTAGCTGGGTGTGGTGGCACGCACCTGTAATCTCAGCTACTCAGGAGGCTGAGGCAGAAGAATCGCTTGAACCCAGAAGGTGGAGGTTGCAATGAGCCAAGATGGTACCACTGCACTCCAGCCTGGATGACAGAACAAGACTCTGTCTCAAGAAAAATAAAAATTAAAAATTAAGAAAAAACAAAAAAAGCTTGGTGTTTGAAGGTGCAGACCCTAGGGGCATAGTTTACCAATTTCTTTGAGATCAATAGATCAGCTATAGTTCTTAACACAGTGCTTAGCACATATAATAAATGCTCAGTGACTGGGCGCGGTGGCTCAAGCCTGTAATCCTAGCACTTTGGGAGGCCAAGGCAGGTGGATCATGAGGTCAAGAGATTGAGACCATCCTGGCTAACAGGGTGAAACCCCATCTCTACTAAAAATACAAAAAATCAGCCAGGCATGGTGGTGGGCACCTGTAGTTCCCGCTACTCGGGAGGCTGAGGCAGGAGAACGGCGTAAACCCGGGAGGCGGAGCTTGCAGTGAGCTGAGAGCACACCACTGCACTCCAGCCTGGGCTATACAAAGTGAGACTCCGACTCAAAAAAACAAAAACAAAACAAAACAAAAAACAAAAACCACTCAGTATGGAATAAGTTGTTGAATATATAGATGCAACACTCATCACTTTCTGTGAATGAAAAAGGTGTATGGTTATGAGAACCTAGTTCACAGCTTTGCTAACTTGAATGTGTATATGAATTACCTGGGGATCTTGTTAAACTACAGGTTCTAACAGAGTGGGTCTGGGATGGGGACTGAGAGTCTGATTCCCTGACATGTTCCAAGGTAATGCCAGTGCTGCTCTGGGGATACTATGAGTTACAAGAACCTAATTGTACTTATCTCAATTAAAAATAGGTGCATTGAGGCCAGGTGTTGTGGCTCACGCCTGTAATCTCAGCACTTTGGGAGGCCAAGGTGGGTGGATCACTTGAGGTCAGGAGTTCAAGACCAGCCTAGCCAACATGGTGAAACCCCCATCTCTACTAAAAATAAAAAAATTAGCCAGGCCTAATGGCAGGTGCCTGTAATCCCAGCTACTTGGGAGGCTGAGGCAGGAGAATCACTTGAACCCAGGAGGCAGAGGATGCAGTAAGCCAAGATAATGCCATTGCACTCCAGCCTGGGTGACAGAGCAAGACTCCATCTCAAAAAAAAAAAAGGTGCAGTGATTACCCTAAAGTGGAAATTCAACTAGAGGAATGCCATGGTAATTAAATTGTGTTATGGAAAAATATTACAAAATGGGAAAATAGTTCTAATGCTGTACCCTTAAGTTTTTAGTTTTTAGGTAAATCTACCCGATATATATGAGTATAATCATACCATATATCATAACTAAAGACCATTTTGCAAAGACTGTTAACTATTTGTGATGGCAAAGCCAGCAACTTTACAGCGAGGTTCATATTAAGTTGTAATTACAGTGTTTTGGAGACAAGCCAGAACATTAAAATTGATTTTGAAATAAGGATAGTTATGTGCAGAGGCATAACATGAGAAACGGTACCAATTTTGGGTGAAGACAGAAATTTTCAAAGGTCATTTTTTCTTCTCTCATCATGCTTGATCTGTTTCTCTGCACATGTCATTAACTGGGCAATATAAAGTTGATTGCTTTCCAATAGAAAGTCTAAGAGGGCCGGGCACAGTGGCTCATGCCTGTAATCCCAGCACTTTGGGAGGCCGAGGCAGGCAGATCACCTGAGGTCAGGAGTTCGAGACGAACCTGGCCAACATGGTGAAACCCTGTCTCTACTAAAAAAAAAAGCAAAAATTAGCCAGCTGTGATGGCAGGGACCTGTAAGCCCAGCTACTCAGGAGGCTGAGGCAGAAGAATCGCTTGAACCCGGGAGTCGGAGGTTTCAGTGAGCCGAGATCGCACCATTGTACTCCAGTCTGAGGGACAAGAGCGAGACTTCGTCTAAAAAAAAAAAAAAGAAGAAGAAGAAAGTCTAAGAGAAAAAACTCACTGGAAAATTACAAATGGAATCCTGTTATAACATGCCTGAATGAGATTTAAAACTTGGCCTTTGAACAACAGAAATCTTGGCACTGCAGCCAGTAAAAATTCCTAAAGCAACTTCTGCCTCTTTAATTCTCAAATAATTCCACTCACCTCTCACGCTGCAACTAATGTCTTTTTCTTTGGAATCTATCATTTTTAGGAACAGTGTTTTGGAATGACATTCATCTGGGTACATTGCAACAAAAAATTAAATTTGAGGTTATGTTTTTTATTTGTTGTTGGACTTTTTTTCTTGCTCCAGTGGGTTTTCCTCAGTGTTAGTGACCACTTTTAGAAATGCCAATTGAAATTTTAAGCCACGGAAATGGTGGGAATTTGAGAGGATTTACTTTTTGCACCTCTTTATGGCATGTGGTTCCCTGTCTTATGTTTGCTTATTTTTACTGATTGATTGATTAATTTTGAGACAAGGACTTGCTTGTTGCCCAGGCTGGAGTGCAGTGGCGCCATCTCAGGTCACTGCAACCTCCATCTCCTGGGCTCAAGTGATCCTCCCGCCAGTGCACCCCACCACACTCAGCTAATTTTTTTTTTAGTTTTTTGTTTGTTTGTTTGTTTGTTTGTTTGTTTTTTGGTGGAGACGAGGCTCACTATATTGCCCAGGCTGGTCTCAGACTCCCAGGCTCAAGCCATCCTTGCAGCTCAGCCTCCCAACATGCTGGGATCACATGTATGAGCCACTGTGCCCAGCTGTCCTGTCTTATTTTTAGTTTTGAAAACAAATTAGATTTTTAAAACGTTTAAAGGACTTTTGTTTATTGGAGAATCACAAAGTTTAGATAGGTACATGAGGGTTCAGTCTACAAAATGCCAAAGCAATTATTCAACTCAGCATACCAGTCAAACTGTCTAACATTGTATAGACTCAAAACACATTGCCTAAATTTTTATCTTTCAGTCAGTGGGATTGTATTTAACTCCATTTGGACTGAAATGGAAGTTTTTCACTTTTTGTTTTGTCCTGCTAACTAGATTTTAAATTTCCTATTTTAAAAAATTTCCTGAGGCCGGGCGCGGTGGCTCAAGCCTGTAATCCCAGCACTTTGGGAGGCCGAGACGGGCGGATCACGAGGTCAGGAGATCGAGACCATGCTGGCTAACAAGGTGAAACCCCGTCTCTACTAAAAAATACAAAAAAATAGCCGGGCGAGGTGGCGGGCGCCTGAAGTCCCAGCTACAGGAGAATGGCGTGAACCCGGGAGGCGGAGCTTGCAGTGAGCTGAGATCTGGCCACTGCACTCTAGTCCGGGCGACAGAGCGAGACTCTGTCTCAAAATAATTAATTAATTAATTAATTAATTTCCTTAATTACTTTCACAATATTTTATTTATTTTTTTAGAGACAGGGTTTTGCTCTGTCGCCCTGCCTGGAGTGCAGTGGTGTGATCACGGCTCGATGCAGCCTTGACCTCCTGGGCTCAAGTAGTCCTCCTGCCTCAGTGTCCAAAGTAGCTGGGACTATAGGCAGGTGCCCCCATGCCCAGCTGAAGCTAATTTTTCTATTCTTTGTAGAGACGGGGTCTCACTGTATTGTCCAGGCTGGTCTTGAACTCCTGGGCTCAAGTGATCCTCCCATCTCAGCCTCCCAAAGTGCTGGGATTACAGGTGGGAGCCACTGTGCCTGGCTAAAATTATGCTGTTTTAAACAGAGTATTGAAGCTTGCAAATCAAGAAAAATGAGAAAGCTGAACACTTCCCTATTTTCTACTCCCCATTATAGATATAAGGTATAGTCATATGGTTGAACACTTCATATAAGTTAACCTCACTTAGGCATGGCTTTGATTCTCAAAGAGATTCCATTATCTTCATTCAGTTCTCATGGCCAAGGCCTGCCTGCCAGCCAAGTAGCTTACAAATGCCTGTGTTTCATCACAATAGGCACCGAGTATGTACAGAGCTACAAATGCTACTTGAAGAAACCCACTAAACTCACCAATAAGGATCTGTACATTGTTTTTGAAGTAAACTAGAGGGTTTTCGTAAAATATTCTGGTCTCAAGAAAAGTAAGAATATTTCCTTCTACACAAATACTAATACTTGAAATAATTGAAAGGAAATAGAATGAAATTAAATTTAGAATATGGAATTGAAAACACATCCACTTATTTTAAGAGTTGTGATAATACTGAAGTGAGCTAAATGGTTTTACTTTTAACATTGTTGACATGTGCATTGGAGAATGTACTTTCTTATTACTGCAGGTACTGAAATTTCCCATACATAGCAAGCCCTGAAATTCAGTTGTAGCAATTTTCTTGATAACATCAAAATGAAATTGTTCTTTCTATACATGGATTATTGTGATTGTTATTTTAGCCACACATGGTACTGGGCTCCATGGTTCTGAAGGAGGAGATGCAGGCACAGGACTGGGTTATGTCAGGGACTCTCCATGTTAAAAAAAACTCATCATACAAATAGCTGATGGACTGACATTTTAAAAAATAAAACAAGCTGAACCTTCACCACAGATAGTTTGAGAAACTCTGGTCTAAAATGTTTCCTACAACGTAATAGGTGCTCTGTATTACTTGACGAATATGTGAATAAATAAATGAATTAATTAATTAAATATACCAATGATCAGTTAAAATATTTCCTTATAGCAATGTTTATGTATTGTGTATGACGGTTTGGTTGTCCAGTATTTATTATCTGTAATAAGGTGAATGAACATTGAGTCAAGAGTCTTCACTTAAGGCTGGGCATGATGACTCACGCCTGTAATCCCAGCACTTTGGGAGGCTGAGGCGGGCAGATCACCTGAGGTCAGGAGTTTGAGACCAGCATGGCCAACATGATGAAACCCCATGTCTACTAAAAATACAAAAAAAAAACAAAACCTAGCCAAGCATGGTGGCAGGCGCCTATAATCGCAGCTACTCAGGAGGCTGAGGCAGGAGAATCGCTTGAACCTGGGAGGCAGAGGTTGCAGTGAGCTGAGGTTGCACCACTGCACTCCAGCCTGGGTGACAGAGCAAGACTCCATCTCAAAAAGAAAAAATCCCAGGCAGAAAGAGATTACAACCATGATTAAGCATTTCTCCAAGCAGATTTGAATCTGTTTCCCAGCTTCTGATGTTGCCACTACCCCCCACCTACCCTCTGGTACTTTCCTTTTTCATAATGTTTCTTATTTTTTGTTTATTTTGAGAAAGGGTCTCACTAGGTTACCCAGGCTGGAGTGCTGTGGCATAATCAGGGCTCAGTGCAGCCTCAACCTCCTGGGCTCAAGTGATCCTCCCACCTCAGCCTCTGGAGTAGCTGGGGCTCTAGGTGTGCACTACCACACCTGGCTAATTTTTAAACAAATTTTGTAGAGATGGGGATCTTACGATATTGCCCAGGCTGGTCTCGAACTCCTGGGCTTAGGCAGTCCTCCTGCCTCAGCCTCCCAAAGTGCTGGGATTTCAGATGTGAGGCACTGTGGCTGGCCCCCTCTGCACTTTCTAAATTCTCCCGGCCTGAAGTTCCACTGATGATGATGAGCCCTGGAATTTGAGGTCAATAATCCTGCAGCTGAATGTCAGAGGAGTCTAATGTTTTAACAGAATAATTTAAATAATATAATTACATCATTTAAATCAAGTAGCTGATAATGTAATCGCCCAATGGGTTCTCCTTGCCCACTGCCCAGACAGAGCTGATTTATCAAGATGGGAGTTGCAATAGAGAAATAGTTTAATTTACACAGAGCTAGGCTAAACAGGTGAACAGAGATTTAATACTCACATTAGTCTCCCTACAAATCTGGAGACTGGAGTTTTTTAGGCTGATTTGGCAGGTTGGGGGGAGGGGGTCAGGGAGGTGAGTGCTGATTGGTCAGGTCGGAGATGCAATCACAGTGGGGCCCGAATGGGTTCTTGCTGAATTCTGTTCCTGGGTGGGATCACAGAGCTGGTTGAGCCAGATTATGGGTCTGGGTGGCTCTGGCTGGTGTATCAGAGTGAGGTTCTGGAGAATACCTCAAGCACCGATCTTAGGTTTTGCTATAGTGACGTTATCCCTAGGAACAATTAGGGAGGTTCAGGATCTTGTGGCCTCTGGTTACAATGACTCCTAAACTATAATTTCTAAACTTGTGGCTAATTTGTTAGTCTTAACAAAGGCAGCCTGGCCCTCAGGCAAGAAGGGGGTTTGTTTGGGAAAGGGTTGTTATCTTTGTTTCAAAGTTAAACTTTTAAGTTCCTCCCAAAGTTAGTCCAGCCTACACCCAGGAATGAACAAGGGCAATTTGGAGGGTAGAAGCAAGATGAAGTCAGTTTGGTCAGATCTCTTTCACTGTCATAATTTTCTCACTTATAATTCTTGCAAAGATGATTTCAATAACACAATCCAGGGAAGTGGGACTTTGTTTTTTTTTAGATTCAGGGAGTACATATGCTTGTTACATGGGTATTACATGTAACACGCATACATGTATACATACATACTACCTACAGTGTCCAATGGACATTGTATCCAATAGGTAACTTTTCAACTATCACCCTCCTCCCTCCCCACCCCACTTTTGGAGTTCCCAGAGTCTATTGTCTCATCTTTATGTCCATGTGTACCTTTTGTTTAGCTCCTACTTGTGAGAACATGAGATACTTATTTTCTGTTTATGTGTTCTGTTTCT
Source organism: Colobus angolensis palliatus (assembly GCF_000951035.1). Classification (NCBI taxonomy): domain Eukaryota; kingdom Metazoa; phylum Chordata; class Mammalia; order Primates; family Cercopithecidae; genus Colobus; species Colobus angolensis. Next base: position 3,334,702 of record NW_012115189.1, read on the forward strand.
GTGAGGATAATGGCCTCCAGCTCCATCCATGTTGCTGCAGAGGACATGATTTCATTCTTTTTTAGGGCTATGAGAAGTCCAATCTTACGAATAAAGCAATAGTCCAGCAAGAAGTAAAGAAAATTAGTGTATTGCTTAGAAAGGTCAGCTGTCTGAAATCTTTCCAGTGAGCCCCAGCTGCGCTTCATTTTATTTCCTGCCTGTGAGATTCCCCTGTATTCTATTTCTTTCTTAGGCAAGTTTGAGTGGGTTACTGTTCATAAAATCAAATGTCACTAAGGTATAGTTTCATAGCCTTTCCTGATTTTTTTAAGTCTTAAAAAGCTAGGGAACTAGAGTTGTACTACCGTAATATAATAAAGAAAATTGATGTCAAACGAACCTCATTCTATATGCTCATTGTTAATGTGAGGAAATAGTCTGTGATAGGAATATAAGGAGTATTCATCACAATATTATTTTTTCTTTCAATACTAGGGAAAAGATTCAATATCCATAGTGTGGAATTGTTATAATGGCTGCAAAATGTGGAGAGTTTTTAGTAGAAAAATGATAATGCTATGTTTTGGAAAAGAAAAAAATCAATTTTTTCTGCCTTCTAAAACTTGGTGAACTTTACAGGTTACCCCACTGCCAAAAAAAAAAAAGGAAAAAAACAATCAACACTTAAATCCCAGGTAGCTCAGATTCATACTCCATCAGAATTAAAAAAAAAAAAATTAACTGAGCTTTGTGGTAGAGGAATAATTTAAAGAAATATTCCTGAACAGCGCGGTGGCTCAAGCCTGTAATCCCAGCACTTTGGGAGGACGAGACGGGTGGATCACGAGGTCAGGAGATCGAGACCATCCTGGCTAACATGGTGAAACCCCGTCTCTACTAAAAAATA
>NW_012115189.1:3339840-3356083 GCF_000951035.1 Colobus angolensis palliatus
AGCAACACTCTGTCTCAAAAAAAAAAAAAAAAAAGTCTTTCACTTATTAACCATGTTATCTGCATGTTGTTCCATCAGCCTCTATTGGCTTTTAGAATTTTCTCAAGTTCAAATGAAACAGAATGTGAAAGTATTTTTTGTAAAACTGGATTTACAAATGTCAGGTTTCACTGTCACTAAAATATAAGCCATTTTTTATTCTAAGATCTAGCATCACCACCCTTCCCTATAAAGCATGAATTATGAAAGCAACTAGAGAATAGTGAAACTCTAGTTCTCTACTGCCTAACCCCTCTGTACATCTGGATGATGCCCACACTGTATCACAGCGATAAAAATCCTTCAGAATCCTACAGCGCCTTCTGAATACCAGGCAGAGAATACATTATGTTTGATATGGTTTTAGTCAAATATATTTTAACTCTTCAAAAATTAATTATTCAAGCCAGGCACAGTGGCTCATGCCTGTAATTCCAGCACTTTGGGAGGCCGAGGCAGAGAAAGATTGCTTGAGGTCAGGAATTTTACTTGAGACTAGACTGGGCAATATAGTGAGATCTTGTCTCTTCAAAAAGTTTTAAAAATTAAAAAAATATATTCAATATGGCTACATGGTATCTGCCCATTAACCAGACAATATTATTAACCAAATCTTCCTATTCATGCCAGTAAAATGTATTAGGTACTATAGATGCTCAGATACATTATGTGATTTTCTCCAAAATTATCCTTCAAAAAAGAGGGAGTTGCTTTATATTTGGGTCCTTACTAAGTTATACTACAGAGCTCTCTGGCAATTACATAACTTTGACAGAAAAAGTAATGCCTTAAAAAAACACATTAGCATGGAAATTATTCAATTAATGCTAGTTTTAGATACTCAAAGTGGTTACCGGGAATTGCCAGAAAAGATAGCAAAGACATTTAACATGAATTTAATCACTGATTCCTCACAATCACTGGTGTGACTATCAATGTAAATAAGTCTTTTAAATCTCACTTTAAAAAACAATGCTGCATGTGATTATGTCATAAAAATCAAGAATAAACATCTAAAAGATGCATTATACTATTAAGCAAATTGATAATTTCCATTGGCATCTGTTATTGAATGAACTGGGTCTCCCTATGGCCCCCAAATTCATATATTGAAGCCCTAACTCCCAACGTAGCTGTATTTGACGATAAGCCTTTACAAAGGTTTAATTACAAAGGTTAAATCAGTTCATTAGCATGGGCTCTATTCCAATATGACCACTGTCTTTATAAGAAGAAGAAATTAGGACACACACATATACAGAGGAAAGACCATGTGAAGACACAGTGAGAAAACAGTCATCTACAAGCCAGGGAGAGAGGCTTCCAGGGAAACCAAGCCTGCCAACACCTTGGTCTTGGACTTCAGCCTCCAAAACTGTGAGAAAATAAATTTCTGTTGTTTAAGCCACCCAGTCTGTGGTACTTCGCTATAGCAACTTCAGCACACTGATAGAGTATACCATAGGCTGCTTCAAATGGTGGAGTATCCCGTACAAATAGACAAAGTTCAGATGGTGTGCCCTCGATACATTCCAGCTGACTCACAGTGGCCCTAGTGATCATGAGGAAGAAAACAGCAGCAAAGATGTCTGTAAAGAGTTTGATTGCAATTGTTTATAAAATAATCATGGAAAAAAAGCAGTGTTTTTAACATTTTTAAAGCAGTGTTTTTAAAATAACATTTTTAAATATCAAAAGTTAACATTTAGGGGTAGGTGCAATGGCTCACGCCTATAATCCCAGCACTTTGGGAGGCTGAGGTGGGAGGGCTGATTGAGCTCAGGAGTTTGAGACCAGCCTGGGCAATATAATGAGACCTTGTCTCTACAAAAACTTTAAAAAATTAGCTGAGTGTGGTGGAGCACGCCTGTAGCCCAGCTATGCAGGAGGCTGAGGTGGGAGAACCACTTGAGCCTGGGAGGTAGAGGTTGCAGTGAGCTGAGATGGCACCACTGCACTCCAGCCTGGGTGACAGAGTGAGACCCTGTCTCAAAAAAGTAAAATGAGAACACAACATTTAAAGAGTCAAAATTTAACTATTTCATCTAAATCCCTTTAAGTTTATTCCAGTTTGCCAAAAAACTTTCTTTTGGCGAGTTTTCATTGGAGATAATGGGAGATTACATTATAATTAGGGTTTAGGCAAATAGGCTTTTTCAAATTAGTATACAGTCCTGCATATGTAGAAATATAATATTTAGTACTGGTGATGAGTCAAATTAACTTTGAAATGAAAATGACATTATTGTGTATATAATTCACTTTATTAAAGTGAGTTTCAAATAAAACAAATGCTGTTTGGGTAAGTTTGGTAGGGGTTGATCTATATAGTAGATACATAATATAAATAACTGTTTTTCAATGATACGTCAAATTAGAACCCTCTCCTTTACCCCATGCCCTCACATCAGTTGCCATTGGGCCATCCTTCTGCCTGGTATGTGGGCTGTGTGGTCTAGGTGATGGCAGTTTTCTGGTTCATAGAAAATGCTGGCATTTCGAGTATAAATGCAGATGTCCAGTGGTGTCTTCCCATTTATTTTGCTTTCTGATGTTCTTTTTTTTTTTTTTTTTTTTGAGGCGGAGTCTCGCTCTGTCGCCCGGACTGGAGTGCAGTGGCCGGATCTCAGCTCACTGCAAGCTCCGCCTCCCAGGTTCACGCCATTCTCCTGCCTCAGCCTCCTGAGTAGCTGGGACTACAGGCGCCCGCCACCTCGCCCGGCTAGTTTTTGTATTTTTAGTAGAGACGGGGTTTCACCGTGTTAGCCAGGATGGTCTCGATCTCCTGACCTCGTGATCCGCCCCTCTTGGCCTCCCAAAGTGCTGGGATTACAGGCTTGAGCCAGCGCGCCCGGCCCGTTCTTTTTCTCTTGAGAAACCATGTGAGTATTTCTCATTCTAATGAGTTACAAGTAGTCCCAAATAATGTATATCCTTGAAATGTTTATGCAGAAGAAACCATTCTCTACCCAAGTTCCTCAGTGAAGATATCGTATCACTGAGAAAGGACTTCTCTTTGAACAAGGACATGCTCCAAGAAGAAGATACATGAAGTGGTGATTATATAAAAAGGGAACATTTAAACACAAATTTTCTAGCCTAGTTACCTCTATGACAGAACAGACAAAATGCATGTGTGTACTCTTATCTTCAAAGTGTCCCTACCAGGGAAACTTTTACCAAAATCAGAAGCAATTGCACCAATCTAAAGAGTTTTTCTTGTGAGGGAGTAAAACCTGTGAACCACAGCATATAAAGAAAAATAATGTGAATATTATCATTGCCTTTTATTAAAATAAACATGCGGAGGCAGAGTCGCATACAAAATGGGTAATAGGTTATAAACTGAAGCATGAGTTTCTGTCAAGGTGAGGATTTAGGTGCATGTGAATTTCATTCAAATGGCCTTTAGGTGCTTCCAAGTCCACCTAGCCTGAAGAATGTAATGACACTCGAGGAAAATAAATTATTCATGTGAATAGCATCAAGGGTCTAACGGGTGGAACTAAATGTGCCCACAACACTGGTAGTGTGCTTTTCCAGGGGATCTGGGTAACAACTAACATCAATCACTACAGAGTCATAATCCTGCAGCACCTAATATAATGCTGTATATTCAATAGATGGTTAATAAGTACAAATTAAACCGGTAAGTGTCTTGTCAATGTAGCTTTGCAAAGCTGCAGAAGGGATAGTGAAAACATGGGTGCATCCTGGGACTTTTTTTTTTAACCATACCCTTAAATTCTTTTTCATTATACAGTTATTTCTGTAGTGCATGTCATGGAAATGTGAAATTTATAGAATTATAAGCATCTAGGAGAAAATAGACCAGTATATTAAATTGAATAAAATGTATGCCGCTGGAAAGATGATCCTGGAGTATTTATCAATGGCGTGGGTGTCGATTCTCATGCTCACGTAGCTGCTTCTCTGACTTTTCCTCTGTGGGGAGCTCCTCTCTGAGGCCAGGGTCAGCTGCACCATCATCCTGTCAGGCTTCTCTCCATTCTCTGGCATGTAGTTGTCCAGGTCGTTCACCTCCCCGTCACTGTAGTTGCCATCCAGCATCACAGTACGGGGTGGAGGTAATCCACTGGCGCAGGGAAGCTGCAAACACAGCAAACACACATTGGGGTGTGAGCTCAGCATCATCTCTCAAAAGCCCTTCAAAAGGAACTGCACAGTGGAGGGTGTTACCTTTTTCTGGTTTCTGGTATTCCCAGTTTGTGAAGAGGGTAAGTATCCTTTGTTTTTTTGAGACTTGACTTTCGCTCTTATTGCCCAGGCTGGAGTGCAATGGCACAATCAATCTCAGCTCACTGCAACCTCTGCCTCCGGGGTTCAAGCGATTCTCCTGCCTCAGCCTCCCAAGTAGCTAGGATTACAGACACACACCACCATGCCAGGTGGATTTTTTGTATTTTTAGTAGAGACGGGGTTTCATCATGTTGGCCAGGCTGGTCTCAAACTCCTGCTCTCAGGTTATCCACCCACCTCAGCCTCCCAAAGTGCTGGGATTACAGGCGTGAGTCACTGAGCCCAGCCTGGTATCCATTTTTGCTGATCTAACATCTGCATACTGACTCTTAGGAAATATCACAATGCCATACCAAAGACCAACAAGAATGCTCATGATTCACAGATCACCCTGTTCTCCATGAGATCATAAGCTGTTATGAGCCCTTGATGAAAATGTTTACAGATCACATTATTACAAGTGTGTGCATGAACATATGCATTTGCCATGGGGATGGGGATTGGCATTGTGGGGATAGATTACTGCAATATGGTTAGAGTTTGCTGGGGGAGATAACCACTGAGCTGCACACTGCAGGAGGAAAGGAGAGTCAGGTGGAAGATAACCTGGGGAAAAGTGGAGGATGCATGAGGTTACATATGAAGAAAGATTTCCTAGAATGAGAAAGTTCTTCCCCGGACAGTTCTTTTATTACACCTTTATGTTCATAAATAATTTGTTCCACCATGTTAAATTGTCATTTATTTTTCTCCTGGGATTCCCTCACTAAACTATGAACAACACCAAGAAGTTCCCTAACATTTAACTAAGACGGGGTCCAAGTCTGTGGTAAGTGCAAAATAAATGTTTCGATGAATGAAAGATGTCACCCAAAGTAAATTTCACAATGACTTGAAATACACCAATTTGTTTGCTCTTCACAACAACCCTGTGAAGTAGGCACAGGAGAAGGTTTCATGACTCTGCTTTACAGGGGAGGTCTGCCCTGCCTGAGGTTCCAGAGCTAGATCAGGCTCCATCCTGACCAGACACTATAAGCGCATGGCAAAGTCACCTTCTCCCGCAGCTTCTGTTCCTTCCTCTCCTGCACGGTGGTCAGGTAGTTGACAGCCGCGTACTCCAGCACCGAGAGGAACACGAACACAAAGCTGACCCAGAGGTAGATGTCCACGGCCTTGATGTAGGAGACGCGTGGCATGGAGGCGTTCACGCCTGTGATGATGGTGGACATGGTCAGCACCGTTGTGATACCTGCAAACACAAGAATGAGAAACAAGTGTTGGCTTGTCTTTCACCAAACACGGGATGGTTTCATGCCTCTGCTCATTTGTCCCTGCTGCTCCCTCAACCTAGAATGTCACCATCCCTTCTCCACTGTCTAGCTAACACCTACACATCTTTCAAGATTTAGCTTTTCATGAAGCTTTTCCTGTTCCTCTCCCCCTGCATCCCTACCCTTTCACCCCTCTGCATACCCTGTGTATTCATCATAGCATCTGTGTCACTATTCTTCTGCAAAGAACCCTAGACATTTTGACATTAAAACATTTGTTTCAATTCAAGTTTTACAAAATAAGAGGTTGCATGTATGAACAGGTATATATGTTTCTTATAACTACTGCTCCATCACGGGGAAAAAGCCCATAAGGTTTATTTTAATATCATGTCCTGGCTCTTGGTGTGCAGTCCTGTTGTTCTGAGCCTGTGTCAACAGCTGCCAGGGCACCCCCAGCAGCTACCACCATGCTGGACCTAGCTGCCCATTCAGCATTGTTCACTTGAGGATTCATGGGTCAATTTCACTAAGGATGACAACATTAACTTCATTTATAGGAAACAGGTTTTAAAACTAGAGTGTTTATCTATTTAGCACAGTAACTGTTCAAGCTATGGAACAACTGTTAGAGGACAAGGCATCTGTCCATGGAAATTTGCCCAGGATTTCAAATTAAGCTCAGAACATTTGTTTGGCAAACATCAAATCACAGGGGATTGGGGTCATCTTAAGGGCCAGCTCCAATCCAGTTTCACTAAAACCTGGTGGGTCGCATTCTCCCCTGCAGCCCCTGAACTGTCTGAGCAGTGGTGGTGTGTATAAATGGGTACAATATTTAAGGTGAGAAAAAGAGCTGATGGCAAATAGCCATAAGCGGAATGCTTATAGAAAAGGGATTCTCAGACTTGAGTGCATAGAATAATTACTGGGAGAGCCTGTAAAAAATGCAGGTTCCTGGTCCTCCCTCAGAGATTCTCATTCTATAGATGCAGATGAGACCCAGAACCCTTCGTTTTTAACAATTTCCCACAAAGATTCTATCACAAAGAGCCCTTGAGCTACCATTTGAGAAACACTGTTGTAGGATATGATTCATTTTGCAGGTGAGCAAAGAAGGCACCTAAAGACCAGGCTCACCCACCCTGGAACACGGCTTCCACAAGACTAAAGGGGGTCTGTTTGGATGGGCACCTGCAGAGTCCTGGAAAGCATTTTGCTACACAGATTCCTAATTGTAGGATTTTACCTATAAATAAATAACTCTTGAGTTTTTCCAAGTCATAACGCCAAAAGGGGTACAGAATCAATTTGAAAAGAATGGTTTTATCTGGAAGGAATTGTTAATACCTATATTTGCAGATGCTTGGAATATGCACTTGAGATATTCCTTACCTAAGGGGACTCTGGCAGGCACAGCTCTGCGGTCGATCCAGAAGGACACCCAGGACAGCATGACCATCAGGGTGGCCGGGAAATAAGTTTGGAGCAAGAAGAAGAAGATGTGGCGACGCAACGTGAAGTTAATGTACAGACGGTTGTACCAGCCTGGGGGACACAGGAATAAAAGACAGTACACATCATGGCTCCTTCATAAAACACATTTTATTCAGGAAATCGTAAGTGCCTTAGACACTCCAATGGACTCTTGGACCATGTCTTTATAAGGTGAAAGTGAGAGAAATCATAGAACAAAGTGATTATACAGCAACACATACCACCTGGGTGAATCTGTTTCGAGAAAACTTTGGCCCTTGTCCTATTTACAAAGGGAACCCCTTGAAAAGATCATTTAAATTTTTTTCTTTTTTTAAGACAGGGCCTCGCTCTGTCACCAGGCTGGAGTGCAGTGGTGCAATCTTGGCTCACAGCAGCCTCGAACTCCTGGGTGCAAGCAATCCTCCCACCTCAGCCTCCCAAGTAGCTGGTACCACTACACTGAGTGAATTTTTAAATTTTTTTGGTAGAGACTGGGTCTTGCTATGTTCACCAGGCTGGTCTCAAACTCCTGGCTTCAAGTGATCCACCCACTTCAGCCTCCCAAAATGCTGAGATTACAGGTATGAACCACCATCATGCCTGGGTCATTTAAACTCCTGTTACTGCCATTACCTGGTCTAGGGTTCAGCAACCTCACTATCACCTGGGAGCTTGTTATAAATGCAGATACCTGGGCCCCAACCCAAACCTACTTAATTGGACGTCCATTGAACAGTATTCTTGGCTAGGCGCGGTGGCTCATGCCTGTAATCCCAGCACTTTGGGAGGCCGGGTGGGAGGATCGCTCGAGCTCAGGAGTTCGAGTTTACAGTGAGCTATGATCGCCCCACTGCACTCCAGCTTGAGCCACAGAGTGAGACCCTGTCTCTATTAGGAAAAAAACAAATGTGTATATGTGTGTATATATATGTATATATATATGTATATGTATATTTATTATTTGTTCATAATTCACATGCACGTCAAAGTTTGAGAAGCACTGATTTAAACAATCTCTTTAGATTCCTTAAGGGGAGAAATGTGCTTTAAGTTAAAAAAGAAAGTTAAATACAACATTGTATTTAGGAACACAGTGAACAATCACAGGTCCAGCTACATTTTAGCTCTTCTTTTGTATCCTTACAAGGAAAACATATGCATGGAGGAGTTGAAGAGAAAGGGAGGATGATGGGGAAAAAAAAAAAAAAAAGGAAAAGGCCTTATATGCATGAGATGCTTAGGACTGAAAATAAAATGAATGGGGCCTTGGCAATATGAACTTGGAAACTTGGCATCCCAGGTCATTATAACGCATGGGACATGCCTCTGGTTACCAGCAAGCTACTGCAGAGGGATTGTCAGAATGCTGAGGGTCAAAAGAACAGGGTTCCCCCAAGGAACCAATACTTTTGGGGTGATGGATACAGGAGATAATATGTGCTGGGTTGCAGTGCTATGTTGGTTCTCCCTCTTACAGATTAGAAAGACCATGGGGTATTTAAAAAGAATATGCTTCCCTGTGCAGTCAGTTGCGCAAATTTTAGCCATAGAAACTGCATGAAGATTTGAGCAAAATCATCCTGAAAGGTGACTGGTCAAAAAAGAGGCAAGAAGCACAACTCACAGTTACAAAGATATGGAATCAACCTGAGTGTCCATCAACAGATGAATGGATAAAGAGAATATGGTATATACACACCATGGAATACCACTCTCCCATTAAAAAAAGGATGAAATAATGTCTTTTGCAGTAACTTGGATGGAACTGGGGGCCATTATTCTAGGTGAAATAACTCAGGAATTGAAAAGCAGATACCACATGTTCTCACTTACAAGTGGGAGCTAAGCTATGGGAACACAAAGGCATACAGAGTGGTATAGTGGACACTGGAGACTCAGAAGCGGGGAGGGTGGGAGGAGAGTGAGGGATGAAAAACTACCTATTGGGTACAATGTACACCACTCAGGTGACAGATGTACTAAAATCCTAGACTTCAGCCGGGCACGGTGGTTCACACCTGTAATCCCAGCACTTTGGGAGGCCGAGGCTGGCGAATCATTTGAGCTCAAAATTTCGAGACCAGCCTGGCCAACATGGTGAAACCCCATCCCTACTAAAAATACAAAAATTAGCCAGCCTTGATAGTGGGCGCCTGTAATCCCAGCTACTCGGGAGGCTGAGGCAGGAGAATTGCGTGAACCTGGGAGGCAGAGGTTGCAGTGAGTCCAGACCTGGCCATTGCACTCCAGCCTGGGAAACAGAGTGAGACTCCGTCTCAAAACAAAACAAAACAAAACAAAACAAAATCTTAGACTTCACCACTATACAATTCATTGATGTAATCAAAATCCACTAGTATTCCCATTAGTATCCCTAAAACTATTGAAATTTTTTTTTTTTTTTTTAAAGACAAGAAATGGAGTGAGTTGACCTCAGCTACTTCGTGCAGGCAAATTCCCAGGAGAGAGGTCACAGAGCATGCCCTCAGGCAACAGGAGAGGGTGAGCCTGTCCCGACCCTTGGTTCAAAAAGGAACAACTGGGTCCAGAGGGGACTGCACTGAGACTTAGAAGAGAGTCACCAGGAGAGGCTGTGCAAGCAGCATAGCAAGAGCAGACTGGTCAAGAGTGGAGTGACCCCACGGGGCTGGCTGGAGCAGGAAGAACGTAAATTGAAAATGACAGACCTGAGTTATACTTGTTTCTTGCTGTCAAGGAGGGGGCTCAGATCGGCATATCATGGCTGAGATGCCTACTAAGCTGGCAATGTGATTGTCTCAAATAAACCCGCTCACGCGGCTTATGTTTTCAGTCCTTACTAATTTTTTAGGTTATTACTCTGATGCATTGGTGGTATCAAAAAAATCACTTCCGGCCGGGCGCGGTGGCTCACGCCTGTAATTCCAGCACTTTGGGAGGCTGAGACGGGTGGATCACGAGGTCAGGAGATCGAGGCCATCCTGGCTAACACGGTGAAACCCCGTCTCTACTAAAAATACAAAAAATGAGCCGGGCGCGGTGGCGGCGCCTGTGGTCCCAGCTACTCGGGAGGCTGAGGCAGGAGAATGGCGGGAACCCGGGAGGCGGAGCTTGCAGTGAGCTGAGATCCGGCCACTGCACTCCAGCCTGGGGGACAGAGCGAGACTCCGTCTCAAAAAAAAAAAAAAATCACTTCCACCCACTGCTTGCTACCCACTAGATTTCACTTAGGATTTCTGTCTTTAGTTTCTTTTCTTTTTTTTTTGAGACAGGGTCTCACTCTGTCGCCCAGGCTGGAGTGCAGTGGTGTGATCTCGGCTCACTGTAACCTCAAACTCCAGGGCTCAAGGGATCTCCCACCTTAGCCTTCCGGGTAGCTGGGACTACAGGCGTGTGCCACCATGCTTGGTTAATTTTTGTATTTTTAGTAAAGACTGAGTTTCGCCGTGTTGGCCAGGCTGGTCTTGAACTCCTAAGCTCAAGCGATCCATCCACCTTGGCCTCCCAAAGTGCTGGGACATGAGCCACTGCACCCTGCCTCTGCCTTTAGTTTCAAATATAAGTGACACTGCTCAATTGATGACCAATTCAAACCTTTCCTGTAATAGAGGGTGAACCTCTGAGACCAAGCTGAAGCCTGCCCTGACTCTCAGCCCTCACTCCACACTTACCTGTGCTGCTGTAGAAAGCCAGTTTGGTGGTAGTGTGGAATTCTTGAATGAGGAACTGGGAGAGTGAGATCCGTTCATCTGTCTTTAAGGAGTCGTTGCCTTTTTTCCAGTACAGCATGAGGTCATCTTCTGTATAGGCATCTGAAAAGACAGGGGCCAGCGTCAGACACAAGGTGGTGGTAAGACAGGATGGTCTGTGGGGCTATGTGGAAGCTGTGCCCTGACCTCCCACACCGATACTGGGATTGTGACATGATAGTTTGAAAAACAAACCACAGTCTAAATAAAGCAAAACAATATCCAAAAAGACAAATTTAATTATCTCCACTCTTCCAAAAGTCATCAGAGCAAAGTTCTCAAGCCCAAATGCTCATAATTCCTGCAAAAGTTTCACCCTACAATTCGGCCTGCCATTTATTAGGTTCAATCAAATGAAACTGCTATTTTTGTAAATTAGAAATGGTTAAATATTGGCAAAATTTCACATGGCTCAGCCTTACAAACAGGGAGTAATTTAGCCTTTTCCTTTCTTCTTTCAAAGTATGGCGACTCACCAATTGATGGCAAGTACCTGTAAACACTATCAGGTAATAAAGGTTGCATTTTAGCAAGAAAAGACCCACAAAGAGATGGGAGTGGAATAGGTCCCTCCTCTATAGGACTCCAGTTACTCCTACTCAGGGTAAAGTCGAAGTGAATCCATGATCATCACTCTTTCTGGTGCTACCACTTCCCCTTCCCTCACCTGCTTCCGGTGAACTCCAAGTGAACAAACCTACCTCCAGCCTGAGCATAACTGAGGAAAAGCCTCATGGCACTGCCAGTCCACTCCGCTCATGTGTAAACAATTCCTTCCAGGACTCCCTGGCACTATTTTATTCCTGTTTTCTAACACTTGACCTGTGTGATGGTCAGTTTCATGAGTCAACTTGGCTTGGCTATGGTACCCAATTATGCAATCAAACAGTAATCTGTAAAAATGTTTTGCAGGTGTGACTAATATCTACAACCAGTGGACTTTAAAGGGGATTTTCCTGGATAATCTGGGTGGGCCTGATTCCATCAGGTAAAAGGCCTTAGGGGCAGAGCTGAGGCTTCCTGGAAGAAGAAATCCCACCTGTGGACTGTGGCATCCGCTCCTGCCCCAGAGTGCCCCTCCTGCACTCCCGATGGCCTGCCCCGCAGATGTGGGACTCTTAGCCAGCCCCCACAATCCCGCTAGCCACTTCCTTGCAATAAATCTCTACTCTGTATATCCTACTGGTTCTGTTTATTTGGTGGAGCCATGACCGATACAACCTGAAAAAAGGCTACATTCCAGATGGAGGCAGAAGCTGCCCAGGCATAGTGGGGAAAACTAAGTTCTGGAGACAATGAACTCAGTATTTCAGTCTGGCTCTGCCACCGAGCTCTGTCCCTCCTTTGTAAAATGATGATAACCTGCTCATCAGGCTCTTGTGAGGGTTGCATGACAAGGCAGAGGTAAAGCCATTGTGCAATAAGCAGCCACTCCCTTGGTCCTGGGTTTTGTTACACCCTTTCCCCACATTCAATGCCCTAGGCAGCTGTCCCTTTGGCCCCAGTGGTGTGTGATGTCAACATCCCTGCACTCCTTGGTCCCAGGTGATTGGAGCCAGGGGACACCTGATCCACTGCCACAAGCCCAGGCTGGCTTACAAAGTGCGCTGGACCAGTGAGAACGTTCACTAGGGCTTTGACACTGCCAGGGAGTGCCAGCGTTCAGGGGGAGTGTAGGAGTCAAAGGGTGAAGTGAATCCATCATCATCACCCTTTCTGGTGCTACCATTTCCCCTTCCCTCACCTGCTTCCGGTGAACTCCAAGTAAACAAACCTACCTCCAGCCTGAGCATAATTGGCAGGGAGGAGAAAGGGGCAGACATGCAGAGGGACAGAGATGCATGTGGATCATTTTACACAGCTTCAGCCTGGCTCTTTCTGTGGCCTGGTTTCTGGGGTGTGTGTGTGTGTTTGTGTGTTGCGTTAAAATACACATAACATAAAATTTACCATCTTAACCATTCTTTACTGTAACTTCAGTGGTATTGCACTACATTCTTAGTGTTGTATTTATGATGCATGATAAATATAATGAAAATTATACTACATGAAAATTACTACATAAATACAACCATTCTTATGGTTGGACATACCATTTGCCAATGTATATTCTCCCATTCGTGGGTTGCATTTACTCTGTTGATAATGTTTTGATGCACAGCATTTTTAAATTTTCATGTAGTATTTATGTTGTACTACATTACTACATAAATACAACCATTATGATGGTCATACCACCATCCATCTCCGGAACTCTTTTCATCTTCCCAAACTGAAGCTCCATACCCATTTAACAATAACCCCTCATCCCTGCTTCCCCTCCTCCCAGCCTCTGGCAACCACCATTCTACTTTCTGTCTCTATAATTTTGACTCTGCTAAGTACCTCTTAAAAGTGAAATCATACAGTATTTGTCTTTTGCGATTGGCTGATTTCACGTAGCACACTGCCCTCAAGTTTCATTCATGCTGTAGCATGTATCAGAAACCCTTGTTTTTTAAGGCTGAACACTCTTCCACTGTATGCAGATACTACATTCTGTGTATCCATTCATCCAATGATGGACACTTGGGTTGTTTTCATGTTTTGGCAATTGTGAATAAAACTGCTATAAATATGAGTATACAAGTACCTTTTCAAGACCCTGCTTTCAATTATTTTGGTTATATACCCAGAAATGGATTTGTTGGGTCATATGTTCTTAATTTTTTTTTTTTTTTTGAGACAGGGCTCTTGCTTTCTCACCCAGGCTGAAGTGCAGTGGTACAATCATAGCTCACTGCAGCCTCAGGCTCTTGGGCTCCAATGATTCTCTTGCTTCAGCCTCCCGAGTAGCAGGGACCACAGGTACCAGCCACCATGCCTGGCACATTTTTGTATTTTTTGTAGAGACAGGGTCTTACTATGTTCCCCAGGCTGGTCTTCAACTTCTGGACTCAAGTGATCCTCTAACCCCGGCCACCCACAGTGCTGGGATTACAGGTGTGAGCAACTGTGCCCAGCCATTGTTTTAATTTTTTGAGGAGCTGTTTTCCCCAGTGGCTGCACCATTATATATTACTACCCACAAAGCATAAGGGTTCTAATTTATTCACATCCTCCCCAGCATTGTTTTCTGTTTTGTTGACAGTATTCATCCCAGTAAATGTAACTCATTGTAGTTTTGGTTTGCATTTTCCTAATGATTAGTGATGCTGAACATCTTTTCATGTCCTTCTTGGCCATTTGTATACCTTCTTTGGAGAAATGTCTATTCAAGTCTTTTGTGCACTTTTTTTTTTTGTAGCTTATTTTCCTTTATTATCCCAAAATATCTGTGCAAATGGGACAATGCCGCAAAACAAGGCAGAAATCTGTAGCCAAGTACGTCTCACTCAGAGAAAAGAGCTGATTGGACAGAAGGCACCAGAAATTGCATTTTGTTGGGTTACATGTAAACAGGAAATGGGGGGAAGATTCACGAAAGAGAAAGGAACTTGCACCGTCATTTCATTGCCACATCCTGAGGATGAAGAATGGCCTTGCTCGCTGTTGATGCTCCACCTGCACCTTACATTGTAGTGTAAACTGTACCTGATGCTAAGGAGACAAATACCCATACAGCAGAAATGCAGAAGGGCACGAAAAGGAATTGAGATTGATCTAAGCCTGCAGGTCCTCTTTCCCTCATAGCTCCCAAGGGCATCTTGTTTGGCAGTGCCTTGCAAATGCACTGCTCGTCAACTGGTTAGTGGAAAAGTCAAATCCTAAAAAGCTCAGTGAATACATTTTGTTTCTGTCATGCTCTTCAATCAGATGACTTGGATGGGTCCGGGGGTGGAGGGACATACCACATCTGGCCTGTCTTCTTAGGTGATGACGGTGGGTGCACTGCGTCCCGTCCTCTCCTGCAGCTGGAACACTTTGAGAGCAATGGAAATAAGGGGGGCCAATATGACCTGGGGGTCCTGGTTAATCTTGGCAACATCCTTCTCATAGCTATCAATGTACAGCTGAATGGTGGCCCCTGCACTCCCAGTGCCGCTCAGTTGGAAGATGATTCGAGAACGATCTGTGAAAATGAGCCGCAAGCCCTGATTTCTTGAAATGCTTCCATCCACTGGGTCGCTGTATTCAAAGTTACCGGCCTTCTCCACGGTGTAAACTTTGTCATTTGCTGAGAACTGCTTCTCCACAAAGGAGCGATCAAACATCAGGGCCTCCAAGTCCTTCATCATTTTGTTTGCACCCTCAGCTTCCACCTCCTTGTAATCATACCTGGTGAAGAAATTCCGGCCATACTTTTGCCAATGATCTTTGAGAATGTCCTCCACACTCTGCTTGCGGGTGGCTAGGATGGAGAGCCAGGCAAGGACAGCCCACAGTCCATCTTTCTCACGGATGTGGTCAGAACCAGTCCCGAAGCTCTCCTTCCCACAAAGGGACAGTTTGCTCGCATCCATCAAATTCCCAAAAAACTTCTAGCCAGTTGGGGTCTCATACAAAGCGATCTTTGTAACATTAGCCACCGGGTCCAGGGCACCACTCGTGGGCATGCTCTGTGCAAAGCCACAGACCCCAGTCTGCTGGAAATAGGGAATGCTGAAGATGTTGGCAGCAATGACAGCCACAGAGTCTGAAGGGTTCACAAAGAACCCATGCTTGCCCAGAATCATGTTTAGATCCCCATCTTCATCAAAGGCAGCCCCAAAATCATGCTCTCCTGACTTCATGGTCTCCACCAGGTCAGCTGCATAGGTGAGGTTGGGGTCAGGGTGGTGGCCTCCAAAGTCCTCCAGAGGAACGCAGTTAACTGCCGAGTTTGCAGGGGCACCGAGTTCTTCACAGAGGATCTTCTTTACATACGGTCCCACAACTCCATGCATAGCATCAATACGGATCTTCAGTCGGTTTGGCCCAGAAAGTAGTTCTTTCAGTGCACTGAAATCAAAGATGTTTCTCAGCATTGTAGCATACGCTTCCACCTAATCCACAATTTCCACTGTGAAGGGTTGGAACTCATTTTCCAAGTCAAACTGCTGCTTTCCGAGAAGACCAACGTCTACTTTCAGGTCAGGGCAAATTGCATATTCTTCAATTGCCTTGCTGATTTGGAAAATTTTATCAGTTATTGCTTCTGGAGCAGGACCTCCGTTAGAAATATTGAATTTGATTCCAAAATCTCCATTGGGGCCCCCTGGGTTGTGGCTGGCTGTCAGAATGATCCCACCAAAGGCTTTGATTTTTCTAATGATGCAGGATACAGCAGGGGTGGAGAGGATTCCTTTCTGTCCAATAACCAAGCGACCAATCCCGTTGGCGGCGGCGATGCGGGCGATGAGCTGGATGGCCTCCTTCATGTAGAACCGTCCGTCCCCGCCCACCACCAGCGTGGCCTCCTGCCGCTGCGCCGGCTCCACGGTGGAGATGATACTCTGGATGAAGTTCTCCGCGTAGTTGGCGCTGCTCTGGAACACCTTCACC
>NW_012115189.1:3359858-3361953 GCF_000951035.1 Colobus angolensis palliatus
AATTCCCAAAAAACTTCTAGCCAGTTGGGGTCTCATACAAAGCGATCTTTGTAACATTAGCCACCGGGTCCAGGGCACCACTCGTGGGCATGCTCTGTGCAAAGCCACAGACCCCAGTCTGCTGGAAATAGGGAATGCTGAAGATGTTGGCAGCAATGACAGCCACAGAGTCTGAAGGGTTCACAAAGAACCCATGCTTGCCCAGAATCATGTTTAGATCCCCATCTTCATCAAAGGCAGCCCCAAAATCATGCTCTCCTGACTTCATGGTCTCCACCAGGTCAGCTGCATAGGTGAGGTTGGGGTCAGGGTGGTGGCCTCCAAAGTCCTCCAGAGGAACGCAGTTAACTGCCGAGTTTGCAGGGGCACCGAGTTCTTCACAGAGGATCTTCTTTACATACGGTCCCACAACTCCATGCATAGCATCAATACGGATCTTCAGTCGGTTTGGCCCAGAAAGTAGTTCTTTCAGTGCACTGAAATCAAAGATGTTTCTCAGCATTGTAGCATACGCTTCCACCTAATCCACAATTTCCACTGTGAAGGGTTGGAACTCATTTTCCAAGTCAAACTGCTGCTTTCCGAGAAGACCAACGTCTACTTTCAGGTCAGGGCAAATTGCATATTCTTCAATTGCCTTGCTGATTTGGAAAATTTTATCAGTTATTGCTTCTGGAGCAGGACCTCCGTTAGAAATATTGAATTTGATTCCAAAATCTCCATTGGGGCCCCCTGGGTTGTGGCTGGCTGTCAGAATGATCCCACCAAAGGCTTTGATTTTTCTAATGATGCAGGATACAGCAGGGGTGGAGAGGATTCCTTTCTGTCCAATAACCAAGCGACCAATCCCGTTGGCGGCGGCGATGCGGGCGATGAGCTGGATGGCCTCCTTCATGTAGAACCGTCCGTCCCCGCCCACCACCAGCGTGGCCTCCTGCCGCTGCGCCGGCTCCACGGTGGAGATGATACTCTGGATGAAGTTCTCCGCGTAGTTGGCGCTGCTCTGGAACACCTTCACCGGCTTCCGCAGCCCGCTCGTGCCCGGCTTCTGGTCCGGGTACGCCTGGGTCTTCACTGTCACGATCTGCACCATGGTGGCGACTTGCTGCGGGGGGTCAGAGCTGCTGACTCTGCTGACTCAGCTGGCAGAGGGGCGGCCGCGGCTGGGGCTGCAGCTGCTCCGGGGTGAGGGCGCAGCTGGTGGGGGCTATGCCGCACTCCCATTTTTTTAAGCAGATTGTTTTGTTGTTGTTGTTGAGTTTTAGTTGTTCTCTTTATATTCTGGATATCAATCTTAATCAGATAGATGATTTATCAATATATTCTCCCATTTGTGGGTTGCCTTTTTACTCTGTTGATAATGTCGATGCTCAAAATTAACAATCTTCATGTAGTCCAATTTGAATATTTTTTGTCACCTGCGCCTGTGGTGTCATGGGGCCTGGTTTTTAGCTTTTCCAGGATGTCTGTGTGTGTGCAAGCTTCCTGAAGTCGCTTGTTGTGCTTGAGAGTCTCATCCACCACACGAACTCGCAGTGGCAGTTCCCTAGGGCAACTGTTGTCAAACTTGTTTTGGCCAGGAAATCTTTTCTTCAGCAGAAATTACATTCAGAAGAGCAATGAAACAAATCAAAAATGAGCTCTCTGGATGAACTCGTGTGTGTGTGTGCGTGTGTGTGTGTGTGTGTGTGTGTGTTGGGCAAAGGGCTTGGAAGGAGACCCACATTCGCTTATCCCTCTCCTTCCCCTCCCCAAGCAGTTACCCTGATTCAATAGAACAAAGTTTAAAACCATTGCCACGGGGCATTAAAAAGACCAGTTACGGCAATGAAGATTTTAGTTTCAAATTTGTTCCTGATATTTAAAATTACCCTAGATCTAGCTTCAATCTAACACATTACTTTAAAAGTATAGTCATGAAGGCTGGGCGCGGGGGCTCACGCCTGTAATGTCAGCACTTTGGGAGGCCGAGGCAGGTGGATCACAAGGTCAGCCATTTGAGACCAGCCTGACCAACATGGTGAAACTCCATCTCCACTAAAAATACAAAAAAGTAACCAGGCGTGGTGGCAGACACCTGTAATCCCAGCTACTC
>NW_012115189.1:3364193-3373534 GCF_000951035.1 Colobus angolensis palliatus
CTCTGTCTCAAAAAAAAAAAAAAAAAATGAAATGCGGGAACTGTGAAATACATTTGCTGAACTGACGAACTCTTTAGAGGCTCTCAACAGCAGAACGAACCAAGCAGAAGAAAGAATCTGTGAGCTAGAAGACTGGCTATTTGAAAATCTAGTCAGAAGGAGAAAAAAATGAAGAAAGAACAAAAAAGAACAAAGGCTGCCTATAAGATATGGAAAATTACCTTAAAGGACCAAATCTAAGAATTATTGGTGCTCAAGACAGAGCTGAGCAAGAGCAAGGGGTGGAAAGTTTATTCAAAAGAATAATAACAGGAAACTTTCCAAAACTCAAGAAAGAGATAAATATACAGGTATAGGAAGGTCTGAGGACGCCAAACAGAATCAATGCAAATAAGACTACCTCCAGGCATATAGTAATCCATCTGAAAGGTCAAGAACAAAGAAAAGATCCTAAAAGCAGCAAGATAAATAAGGCAAATAACACATTTAAAAGCTCCAATTTGGGCCGGGCACAGTGGCTCATACCTGTAATTCTAGCACTTTGGGAGGCTGAGGTGGGTGGGTTGCCTGAGCTCAGGAGTTTAAGACCAGCCTGGGCAACACAGTGAAACCTCGTCTCTACTAAAATACAAAAAAATTAGCTGGGGGTGGTGGTATGCACCTGTAGTCCCAGCTACTTGACAGGCTGAGGCAGGAGAATAACTTGAACCTGAGAGGTGGAGGTTGCAGTGAGCCAAGATTGCACCACTGCACTCCAGCCCGGGGGACAGAGTGAGACTCCATCTCCAAAAAAAAAAAAAGCTCCAATTTGTCTGACAACAGATTTCCCAGTGGAAATTATGCCGACCAGGAGGAAGTGGAAGAACATTTCAAAGTGCTCAAAGAAAAAAAGTGTCATCCAAGAATATTATATCCAGCAAAATTATCCTTTGAATGTAAAGGAGAGAGAGTCTTTTTCCAGACAAACAAAAGCTGAGAGAATTCACTATTACCAGACTTATCTTGTAAAAACAAAAGTAAAAAACACTCATCACTTCCTAATTATTTAACTACATTTTATTATTATCTATGTTCTTGAAGCCGTTTACACTTACTGCATCTGTATGGTGGAAATACTGCATAATGGTGTGCTGCCATGAATTTCTTCCTAATTCTGCATTTAGTGACATCAGGTTGGGAGCCTGAAATCAGCCAGGATGGGAGTATTTACACTACAGAAATCAGCAAACACTATAAATCAGGGCTTGATTTATTGTTTTGTTGATTGTCTAGACTTAAGGCAGATTAAGCCTAAAAGGGTGTTATGCCTATTACCATTACATTGTGAGTAGTACAAAATATTGAGGACATATTTCAATGTTTGAAAGCTATCATCCAATTCAGCAAAGAACTTGCTTTTTCTTTGATGAATGAGTAAAGCTCCTATATAGTTCTTCATTGTTTCTCACTTTTGTCTTATTAATGGAAAAGAAAATATCAACCAACATTCATCAGATCTACATTCATTTGTTGATGATAGAATTATAAAAAACTTACAGTGATTTTTCCAAGAACTAGGAAATCATGCTTAAGTTATAAATACATAGAATTTATAATAAAGCACGTTATACATCCTTTATGTCAGTGATGTTTATAATAAACTTATATACACATAGATAGATATGCATACTTTCCCCCCAGGTAACCAATTATTAAACATTTACTGGCATACCAATGGTCACATATGTTATGGTCTAGTACTCTGTAGCCTTGGTGTGCCATTGAGTTGTGTTGTTGTGTTGGTAGTTTCTGAGCCTTAAGATGCCTTGAAAACCTGTCTCAGTGGGCCAGGTGTGGTGGCTCACACCTGTAATCTCAGCATTTAAGGAGGCCAATGTGGGAGGACAGCTTGAGCTCAGGAGTTCAAGACTAGCCTAAGCCAATATAGGGACAATCTGTCTTTACAAAAATAAGTTTTAAAAAATTTATCTGGGCATAGTGGCACATGCCTTTGGTCCTAGCCACTTGGGAGACTGAGGTCAGATTATTGCTTGGGCCTGAGAGGTTGAAGCTGCAGTAAGCCATGATTATACCACTGCACTCCAGCCTGGGCAACAGAGCAAAACTCTGTAAATAAAAGAAGAAAAGAAATAAAGAAAAGAATGAAAAAGAAAGAAAACCTGCTTCAGAAATGAGGACTTCAGGGAGAACTAGCTCAATATGGCTTGGGGAAGGGGTTACACATCCTGCATCCATCTGAGTACTTCTTATGGGAGGAAGCATTTTAAGCCTCAAAGATGAAAACCCCATAACCCCACTCTATGTCAGGTACCTAATTACTTAGGTTCCAGGCCAGAATGAGTATGGAGGGATCATCATAAATATTCCTTTGGGGAATGGGGACAGAAAGTCAGCTTCAACATTGCAATCTCTGACTCTATAGATCTATAGGTCTACTGTGCAACCATCCATGAACCTTCTACTTATACACTGATGTGTGGATTCATCTTTACCATTCATCAACATGGAAGCCAAAGCAAAGTCCATGAAACTGGAATGCACCGTCCACACAGCACAGTGTGGAGCAGACCACAGCAAGTGACCACATCCCTTCTCTGTGAAGGCCTGCTGCTCATCTCCACATGCCTAGAGTACCATGAGTTTCTAAAGCTCCTAGAAACCACACTGTGGAGCTGAGTTTAAGGAAAGCTTCCTCAGGCCAGTGTTTAATGAGCAATTAAATGTTTTTAAAGTGTCTGAACTGGTAAGAAGATTTTATTTATTATATTTAAAACGTGATGTTCAAAATGGCATGTCAAGTCATAAAGTAGCCAGGGGTCCCCATAGTTTCTCAAGTAGGACACTGTGGAGAGAAAGGACAGAAAACATGCCTGTGGTGGCCAGATGAAGCAAAAGAACTTTTTTTAAACAAAAGTTCTAAAATGTTCCTGAAAAATGGGAATCAGAGAGATTGTAGGAGGTAAGTCCTTGAGAACACACTATCTATTTCTCTGACTCCTACTAGAGAAAAAAACTTGTTATTGAAAGATAACATATAGAATAGTATCAGCTTGAGAAATTGCCCCAAATGTATTTTCAAGACTAATTCTTTAAAATTTCTACTCACATATAAAGTTAGTTTGCCTTGACGTTGAGAAGCTGGCAGCTACTGAAAAGTTAGAAAGTAGACATTCAGAGCCAAAAACCCAAATTGCTGTTGTGAAACCAATGTTTTTCTTGGTTAATATGAAAAATCTGCTTTTCTTCCTACCTGAGACTGTAGAGCACTTTCCCATCGGGCTGGACCCGCAACATGACGTTGTCTGTGGTGGTGTCATGGATGAAGGAGCGTTTGGAGTGCACGAAAAACATGTCAGGGACCCAGATCTTCTTGACCAGCCTGCCATCAAATGTCATGCTGAGGTTGTTGGTGCTTGGAAAAGACAGCCTCTCATCCTTCCAGTAGTGCCTCAGGTAGAGGGTCATCGTAAAGTCCTGGGGCAGAAGGGCAGAGAGGGAACCCCAGACACACACAAACCCACTGAGGTGTGGATTCTGTAGCCCCTGTGGAGCCATCACCTAGCTGGGGAATGAAACCGAGCCAAGGGAGGTCTTGCTTCTAGTCCCCAGAGTTTGCTGCAGTAGGAGGAAGAGAATGCTGCAGTGGCAAGGAACTCAATGAGAAGCCTGTAGCAGACAGTGTGAGCGTGCCTGGCTCTGCCTCAAGCCCCTGGCATTCGCTCTACACTTGAGGGGCTGCTACTGCCACCATGTGTGACTCAAGCCACAAGTGCCAGAAAGTTAATGCCTGCAAGCAGCACTCAACCAGAGAGAAGGCGGTGGATAAATACCCCAGCTCTCACACCCCTGAGTCGGGATAACCCTGAAGTGTGTTCTTCGCTGACTCCCAGACTACTCCAGTGGCACTGAGTTCTGTGGTTCTGTAACTGAGTTCTATACCAGCTCCATAGTAACTGGTTTGATAGCACAGCCCTCTTTGCTTCCTTTTACTCCTGTCTCCCTTCCCCACTCTGCTCTGGTGTTTCCCAGGATCACTTCCCAAATAAACTGCTTACACTTATGCTTGTGACTACTTGTCTCAGGTCTGCTTCTTGGGGGACCCAAACTAAGCTAGGTCCCTAAAATGTCCTGTAAGTCAAGGAGTTAGAGAATGTCGCACTTTTTATCTGAACCCACCAAAAAGTGGGGAGAAAAGGACACTCTTTTGCTTCTTTTGCATTTCCACAGCCAGGTACAGAATCCACAGGAATAAGATGTGTTTACTTGGCAGCTGCAAATTTGGGCCCTGCTGCTTACATTTGAGAGCCTTTGTCCAGAAAATGCATTCCAGTGGCAAGAGTCTGACCACCGGAGTGGGAAAGGCCAAGCCTGTTATCTGGCTCTGTTTCATATCAATTGGGTGACTTTGGGCAAATCTTCTTGAGCCATCTGTAAAAGGAGTGTGGGGATTCCCACCGCCCCGGTCAGTTGTGAGACTAAGTGAATTCAGGTGCGTGGAGCTCCTGGCCCTGGACAGGCTTTGTGAATCCCCCTGCCACGGCCCTAGTCAGAGAAGCACTTACCATGTCAACCTCTGAGATGCTATCCAAACTCTCCACCTGCACATCCACACCAACAGGAATGGCAGGGCCTGGGGACAGAGTATGATAAGAGCATTCACTGTTTTTACTTGAAATTTTACTATGGAGGAAATAGGCAAAAGAAGCATTTCCCCTGGAACCTCAACATCATGTCAGATTTGGAGGTTTGGTCATGCCAACCTGAAGTCAAACCAGAGACAAAAGCATGGAACCATAGGCTGGCTTTCTGAAATATTCCAACAAAAGTTTGAAAACATCCTTTCTTGGTTATATATGCTCATCTGAAGGTATGATGAAGACCTAGGTCAAAGGCTGGGTCTGATCTAAGAGTAACTGACTTCTTAGCATGAGGTCACCCACATTATTCCCTATATTTGCCTTCTAGTTTTGCACCCTCTTTCACCCTGCAAGCCAGTGTCTCTTGTCTGGTCATGAGAAAGGCATTGTTTGGTAATAGGCACTCAGAACCAAAGTCATATTCAGGTCATTAACCAAACCCACAGATCTGCATCTTTGCAACGTGATGAAGTGACCTTAAAACATTAGATTTTTTGTTATTTGTGGGCCATATGGACTCAATATTGATAAAGAGTAAGGAAGATAATGAACGGAATCAATACCTGCCCCCTTTCTTCCATGCTCTCAGGATGAAGGGCAGGCATGGAGCACACTGAATCATTATAGAGTATTAAAAAGGTGGGTTTGGATTCAACAATGGTGGATTATGGACTGGATAGAGACTCTCTTCTACAGCCTATTTATTCTTTGGATAATAGTGACTGGAAGAAATAAATAGCAAGAGAATTATTTCTTGTTTTTTGGAGACAGAGTCTCATTCTGTTGCCCAGGCTGGAGTGCAGTGGTGTGATCTCAGTTCACTACAACCTCCGCCTCCTGGGGTCAAGCGATTCTCCTGCCTCAGCCTCCTGAATAGCTGGGACTACAGGTGCACACCACCACAGCTTTGTATTTTTAGTAGAGACATGGTTTTACCATGTTGCCCAGGCTGGTCTCGAACTCCTGAGCTCAGGCAATCTGCCCGCCTCAGCCAGGGCAGATGAAATCCCAAAGTGTTAGGATTTCAGGTGTGTTCCACCATGCCCGGCTGAGAATGATGTCTAAAATAAATATTTTTTTTCCAGGAAAATAAACCCATAAGGATGAAAACTTCTTGCCATTAAGAAGGCTGAAACCCAGCAGCTCCAGGCTAAGCTTCATAGGGCTTTGCTATTCTTCTGCACTAAATCATTATTCTCTCAAGTTATTTTCATTTAATTAAAATGAGCAGATCATATTCTGCCCTAAGATATGTATCCTGAACTCTATCTGCCAGCTCCCAGATGACAACATATTTAGTCCAAGGTTGTTATTTCCAGGTATTTTTAGGAGGCTGTATTGGGCTGCAGCTGCTCTGTGTTCCCCTGCCCTTCCTACAGCCAGCTGCTGGCCTCCCTCGTTGTGAGCCATCCTAGAGGGGCAGCAGCCACCCAGCAGCAGATGCCTCCTCAGACTGTGTTCAGCAGAACCCAGGACGGGGCAAGGCAGATGCTCAGAATGTACTGTCGGCTCGATGGCTTGTCCACCAAGCACAACCGAGGCAGACTGGGTCAGGGGAGAGCAAAGCTGTGCTGTACCTTGACTAATTTCCTGCCCACAGACAGAGGACCAGAAGAAAGAGCGCACCCCGAGAGCACACGTCCCATACCTCCGAAGCCAGGCCTCATGCTGAAATCATGGTCATCTATCCTCAGAAGCTGTTCCGACTTTGTCAGAGGCGATTTGGTGATGTCAGGGCTTCGTCTCAGAATTGGGCTGCCAAGGGGGAAGAAACTGATCATATATTCCAACCAAGACAAATAAAAAGTAACTCGCATTCTGACTTGATCTTGATAGGTGTGGTGGGGTGTGCTATTTCTTCTTTTAAGCTATTGGACATCTGCTCTTCCTTTCTCCATCTTTCTGGATAAATGAACTGACCCAGAAGGTCCAAGACATTGACTTTGACCATGACGGTGGAGCTTTAAAAATGATGGCCAGGCCCCACCTCAGAGATGCTGATTTGGAGTGTCTGGAAATAGGGCCTAGAAATTGGTCTTTTTAAAGTTTCCCAGATGATTTTAATGTGTAACCAACACTGAAAATCGCTGGTTCTAGTCTTGTTATTAACAGCCCAAATTCCCTTAAAGTGCCTCAGCCTTTTGAGGGGTTTTGAGCTGGAGGGGAGAGCAAGTGAGTATGGTCCGAGCCTGGTCCCCTGATCTCTGTTGGCCCATGGTGGAGGGAGCAGGACCTTGCCCTCAAGGGAAATGCTGACCATCCCATCTGCATGGAAGGTGGCTACTCCTGCTGCTGCTTCTGAACTGCACCTGGGGTCATTTGTATTTACTTTCTCTTTTTCTCTACTGGTAATGTACTTTTAGCATTTGAAAATTTTTTAGAAGAAGAAATGTAGTGAAGACTCAGCCTCCCACTTCTGCCTCCACCCGCCCCAGCCCTCATCCACAGGTGTTTCTTTCTTTTTTTTTTTTTTTTTTGAGACAGAGTCTCACTGTGTCACTTAGGCTGGAGTGCAGTGGTATGATCTTGGCTCACTGCAACCTCCACCTCCCTGGTTCAAACAATTCTCCAGCCTCAGCCTCTGGAGTAGCTGGGACTACAGATATGTGTCACCATGCCCAGCTAATTTTTGTATTTTTAGTAGAGATGGGATCTTGCCATATTGGCAAGGCTGGTCTCAAACTCCCGGCTTCAGATGATCCACCTGCCTCAGCCTTCCAAAGGGCTGGGATTACAGGCCTGAGCCACCACGCCCAGCCTCATTGACTCTTATATCTTGAAGTTGACTAGGGATTCAAAAGTCAAGGAACTGGTTTTTCAATATTACCTTAGTAATATTTACCAAGCATAACAGAGCATCTTACTTGTGGATTTCAGTTTTTATTGTATGCTGATGCCTAGGAAACTGTTCTCATCATCCTATTATCTGTGGCTCCCTGCTCCTCCTCCCACTGCACTGCTGCATTCCTCATTTGCATACTAAGCATTGGGTTCTGTGCCTGTCTCCTCCACTAGCCTGCAGTCCCAGGAAGGACAGTGACCTCTCTTTCTGTCTTTATGTCCCCAGAGCTTGATCTAGAACCTGGCATGGCTTTCATTCGTACAACTCCCCAGGCCACCGTGGCACCCAGGAGGCTGTTAATAAGACTCTGGTGGAGTAATCAATGAGTGAATGAAGTGAGGAGATGGTTAATTAGATGTATTTTAGGAGCTGGCCAGTGGCTAACAGAGCTGACATGTTTTCCTTAAAATAAATTTCAAAGTGGTGGTCTTCAGTAACTCAGACCTCTTTTTTTTTTTTTTTCATTTAAATTGAACAAACTCATAACTCTATTTGCAATGAGAAATTAACTCATCTGTTTTCAGGCACAGAGAGGGAAAAGAGGTGTTTTCCTGGTGGGTGAGGCTCACTGAGGATTTTTTATTCTGAACATACAAAAGATTTTCTACTCCCTTCTTGCACTCACATCCAGTGGTGCACTGGACTAGACTTCTACAGGCTTTCGGGAGCTGATTGCTAGATTTTTAGGAAGCTTGTGAGCCAGTTGTTAAACGCAGTCACTATTAAACATTAAAATTAAATGTCACATTAAAAAACATAAATAATAGCTTCCAGTTCCAAAATCGTGGCACAGAGGCAAGCTACTTCACTCCCCACCACCGAAAACCAAAAACAAATATATCACACCAAGATTTTCACCAGCAACAACCCAGAGCTCAAGGATGAGGATGAGACAGTTCCCTGGGCCACAGAGAAGTAGAAGAACTGAGATGACAGTAGGAGAACTGGACTAACACATCCCTGATGCTCCTCTCTCCCATTCTACCTGCCACCAAATGCATGGAAAATCTCCCCCCAACTCATGACTTCTAGACTGGAAAAAGCGAAATTGAGGTGATCAGTCAGATTTCCTATCTTCTTGGGTTCCCTGGCAGGAGATTTCTCCTTACCTTAACCAACGGGAAGCATCATGATTGCCTGAAGGGTGAAATAGCCCTGAGAACAGGCAGAGACAAAGGGGAGGCAGGACTACCATCCTCATCCTGGAAATTATGCTCTGTAACCTGACCAAAGGAGATGCCAAATCAGAGTGGCTGTTCAGTAGTACTGTAGGAAGAACATTCTGTAGGTCCCCTGGACATGAACTCCTAGCCAGCCTTCCCACGCTGCTGGGATAATCCCCTCAGGACCTCCCCGATTTGGGACTGGTAGTGCACAGACAGGTTACTGGAGTGAGGCAAACCTGGGCTTAAGGTGCCACCTAGAGCTGAAAAAAGGAGGCAGCAACCTAGTAACAGATTCACTAAACAAATATAGTCAATAAAAAACAAAACTAACTGGACAGACAAAACTGGAAAAATCCTTCAATGCAAAGACGTAGATGTATACCAACAAGAAACAACAGCAAACAGGGAATTAGGACCTCCCTCAAAGGGGATCCTAACAAGACCATGATTTGTAATCTCTCTAAGAATCCAAAATAGCAATTTTAAGGAAATGCAGTGATATCCAAAATAACATAAAAAAGCAATTCAGAAATTTATCAGAGAAATTTAACAAAGAGATTGAAATAACAACAACAAAAATCGAACAGAAATGCAGGAACTAGGCCGGGCGCGGTGGCTCAAGCCTGTAATCCCAGCACTTTGGGAGGCCGAGGCGGGTGGATCACGAGGTCAGGAGATCAAGACCATCCTGGCTAA
>NW_012115189.1:3373584-3376185 GCF_000951035.1 Colobus angolensis palliatus
AAAAAAAAAAAAAAAAAAGTCTACTCATGAATAAGGAACACACACTGTTCCTGCAGCTGAGAGTTAGAGGTGTTGAGAATTATCGGGAGCTGTGTGCTGATGCCTGGGCACAAGTCTACTCACAGCTTTCAATTTCAAGAGAGCACGTTTGTGTGTCCAAGGGAAATCGGCTGAAGTCCATGTTGCACATTGCAGTTACTGTAACCCTAGGGCCAAAAAGACAAAATTGATTTATTCAGAGCCTGCAAAAGACAACTGCAAAATGATAAAACAAACAGAAAAGCTTCTGCTTCCTTCCAATATCATAAATGCCTCTTCTCATACTTCATAAGCAATGTGTCAGGGTTTAGATAAGTAGCTTAAGAGAGATACCCTCACTGGAGTACTCTTTGGCATTTATGTTTAACCCAAGGGTCAGTGTGAGGCAAATAGAATGTCTCTGCTAACTCTTATCACACTCAAGCATTTTAAAGAAGCAATGGTCTCAATCAATATAATAATGTGAAATCAAAACTTACATGATGTGGTTTCTTAAAAGAAGCCCTAGGACCATATGTTGTTCTCCCGTTTCAGATAAATTCCAGTTCTTTTGCTCTTTTATTGATTTTATTGATATTCAGTATCGTATACAATACGGTGTACACTTACCCCAGTTGCCAAGCTTGGCACTTTTTCTTTAACAATGTTGATATTTTTGTATTGATAATAGTATAGTGGACATATGTGTTGTTAGTGGATAATTCCTTGGAGATCAAAGATCAAAGTAATGGAAAAACACTGAATGTTCTTATTGTGTTAACAGGCAAGCACTTGCTGGCACTGAGTGATTTTATTTCAGAGTTTACACTGGGAAAGAGGCTTCTGCATCAAAAGCCAAACACATACAGATCATTCTTCATAGGTGAAAAGCCTCCTATCCAGTGGGAAATTTCGCAGCAGGACATGATTAACTCTTCTTCGCTGGTGCTGAGTGGACTACTTTTCCTTCGACCACGCAATATTTGCTATGTAAAAGTTGTGGAAATTATATGAATAATTTCATGGTCAAAAAGAAAAATCACTTTTAATTTAAATGGAAATTTCAAGGAAAAGAGCATTCTTGAAATGGAATTTTTCAAACATTTGCCTCATTTTTTCCCACTGCTTTGAGGATGGAATGGTTATATTCTATCTAGGAGGCATTTTTGATTGCCAGCAGCTGGGTGGTCTTATGTGTCCCGGAAATCCTGATAAACAGGGAATGTTAGAGTGCAGGGGTCAAGGTGGGGGTCAGGCTGGCAGCTGACTCGAATGTGTAATGGATGGGTTTCCATTTCTGTGGGTACATCATTGCATAACAATGCCCAATGGCATCATCAACATGAAATAAGCTAAGAACTAACTTCAGGGACACTTGGAGCTAACTTTAGGGACATGGAATGCCCAATGAAGGAAATGTTTTGCTACAAACAGGGGGACTGAATACTCCTTCTCTTTCTGTTAGTTGGTACAGGAACAGCTGTTTTCAGAATTACAGACATAATCAGAATGGGTCTTCCCACCCTGAGTTGATGCTTCTCTCCGTATAACTTAAACATAAAACAACTATTTGTGATGTAATCAAAGTCCATGTTTATTCTCGTTTCCACAAGGGTTCATTGGAGGGGCTCTTCCTTGCCCTGGATGAAAACTTGGCAGGTCCCGTGGCTCTTCTGCTCACTCTCATGTAATAGTCAAAACCCTCTTTAAGTTACAAACAGCACCTTAATTCAGAAATTAAGAGTTTTGGTCTGAGGTATTCATTAGCTTCAAAGTTCATTCAAATGAAGACTTCTGCTGTCCCTCCTCAGCTAAGATAAAAAGTTGGCATTTGACAGGTGTAGTGGCATGTGCCTGTAGTCCCAGCTACTCAGGAGGCTGAGGCAGGAAAATTGCTTGAACCTGGGAGGCAGTGGTTGCAGTGAGCCAAGATCGCACCACTGCACTCCAGCCTGGGCGACAGAGGGAGACTCCATCGAAAAAGAAAAAGAAAAAAAAAGTTGGCATTTGAGTGGTCAGCTTCTGCCCATCTCTGATCTCCTCCCGCACAGGTGGAAGTGCAAGGAGACAGGGAGGTGGGCGCAGGGCAGTTCTGTGACTGGGCAGTTTCCTGCTCTCTGGGCCTGCTACCTGGTGGAAGCTCATACTTTCTTTCCTGGCTTCCTCATTCCCACGACTGGGTGCCTCCACACTGCAGGTTTCTGTTCTCCAGCTCTTGGTTCACCCACCATCCTCTCCACATACACTCACAGATAAGTACAGGCTGATCCCACTGCGGCAAAAACTTCTGGCTCTGTCCCCAGGCTGGTCAGACAGCTCTTCTCTCCCATCTAACTGCACAGTGTCCCAAACTGCAGGCACACACACACCAAACTTTCTGAGAGGTCCCAGTGAAGGCCCACTCACAGTATGCCCACAGTGCTCTCCCGAGAAAATTTCACAAATCTTTCCTTTCTCCCGCTGTCATTGACTCCTCTTCTTCTTCTTCTTTTTTTTTTTTTTTTTTACAGTGTCACTCTGTCTCCCAGGCTGGAGTGCAGCGGTGCGATCTCAGCTCACTGCAACCTCCACCTCCCTGGTTCA
>NW_012115189.1:3377867-3462047 GCF_000951035.1 Colobus angolensis palliatus
CTCTGTCTCAAAAAAAAAAAAAAAAAATGAAATGCGGGAACTGTGAAATACATTTGCTGAACTGACGAACTCTTTAGAGGCTCTCAACAGCAGAACGAACCAAGCAGAAGAAAGAATCTGTGAGCTAGAAGACTGGCTATTTGAAAATCTAGTCAGAAGGAGAAAAAAATGAAGAAAGAACAAAAAAGAACAAAGGCTGCCTATAAGATATGGAAAATTACCTTAAAGGACCAAATCTAAGAATTATTGGTGCTCAAGACAGAGCTGAGCAAGAGCAAGGGGTGGAAAGTTTATTCAAAAGAATAATAACAGGAAACTTTCCAAAACTCAAGAAAGAGATAAATATACAGGTATAGGAAGGTCTGAGGACGCCAAACAGAATCAATGCAAATAAGACTACCTCCAGGCATATAGTAATCCATCTGAAAGGTCAAGAACAAAGAAAAGATCCTAAAAGCAGCAAGATAAATAAGGCAAATAACACATTTAAAAGCTCCAATTTGGGCCGGGCACAGTGGCTCATACCTGTAATTCTAGCACTTTGGGAGGCTGAGGTGGGTGGGTTGCCTGAGCTCAGGAGTTTAAGACCAGCCTGGGCAACACAGTGAAACCTCGTCTCTACTAAAATACAAAAAAATTAGCTGGGGGTGGTGGTATGCACCTGTAGTCCCAGCTACTTGACAGGCTGAGGCAGGAGAATAACTTGAACCTGAGAGGTGGAGGTTGCAGTGAGCCAAGATTGCACCACTGCACTCCAGCCCGGGGGACAGAGTGAGACTCCATCTCCAAAAAAAAAAAAAGCTCCAATTTGTCTGACAACAGATTTCCCAGTGGAAATTATGCCGACCAGGAGGAAGTGGAAGAACATTTCAAAGTGCTCAAAGAAAAAAAGTGTCATCCAAGAATATTATATCCAGCAAAATTATCCTTTGAATGTAAAGGAGAGAGAGTCTTTTTCCAGACAAACAAAAGCTGAGAGAATTCACTATTACCAGACTTATCTTGTAAAAACAAAAGTAAAAAACACTCATCACTTCCTAATTATTTAACTACATTTTATTATTATCTATGTTCTTGAAGCCGTTTACACTTACTGCATCTGTATGGTGGAAATACTGCATAATGGTGTGCTGCCATGAATTTCTTCCTAATTCTGCATTTAGTGACATCAGGTTGGGAGCCTGAAATCAGCCAGGATGGGAGTATTTACACTACAGAAATCAGCAAACACTATAAATCAGGGCTTGATTTATTGTTTTGTTGATTGTCTAGACTTAAGGCAGATTAAGCCTAAAAGGGTGTTATGCCTATTACCATTACATTGTGAGTAGTACAAAATATTGAGGACATATTTCAATGTTTGAAAGCTATCATCCAATTCAGCAAAGAACTTGCTTTTTCTTTGATGAATGAGTAAAGCTCCTATATAGTTCTTCATTGTTTCTCACTTTTGTCTTATTAATGGAAAAGAAAATATCAACCAACATTCATCAGATCTACATTCATTTGTTGATGATAGAATTATAAAAAACTTACAGTGATTTTTCCAAGAACTAGGAAATCATGCTTAAGTTATAAATACATAGAATTTATAATAAAGCACGTTATACATCCTTTATGTCAGTGATGTTTATAATAAACTTATATACACATAGATAGATATGCATACTTTCCCCCCAGGTAACCAATTATTAAACATTTACTGGCATACCAATGGTCACATATGTTATGGTCTAGTACTCTGTAGCCTTGGTGTGCCATTGAGTTGTGTTGTTGTGTTGGTAGTTTCTGAGCCTTAAGATGCCTTGAAAACCTGTCTCAGTGGGCCAGGTGTGGTGGCTCACACCTGTAATCTCAGCATTTAAGGAGGCCAATGTGGGAGGACAGCTTGAGCTCAGGAGTTCAAGACTAGCCTAAGCCAATATAGGGACAATCTGTCTTTACAAAAATAAGTTTTAAAAAATTTATCTGGGCATAGTGGCACATGCCTTTGGTCCTAGCCACTTGGGAGACTGAGGTCAGATTATTGCTTGGGCCTGAGAGGTTGAAGCTGCAGTAAGCCATGATTATACCACTGCACTCCAGCCTGGGCAACAGAGCAAAACTCTGTAAATAAAAGAAGAAAAGAAATAAAGAAAAGAATGAAAAAGAAAGAAAACCTGCTTCAGAAATGAGGACTTCAGGGAGAACTAGCTCAATATGGCTTGGGGAAGGGGTTACACATCCTGCATCCATCTGAGTACTTCTTATGGGAGGAAGCATTTTAAGCCTCAAAGATGAAAACCCCATAACCCCACTCTATGTCAGGTACCTAATTACTTAGGTTCCAGGCCAGAATGAGTATGGAGGGATCATCATAAATATTCCTTTGGGGAATGGGGACAGAAAGTCAGCTTCAACATTGCAATCTCTGACTCTATAGATCTATAGGTCTACTGTGCAACCATCCATGAACCTTCTACTTATACACTGATGTGTGGATTCATCTTTACCATTCATCAACATGGAAGCCAAAGCAAAGTCCATGAAACTGGAATGCACCGTCCACACAGCACAGTGTGGAGCAGACCACAGCAAGTGACCACATCCCTTCTCTGTGAAGGCCTGCTGCTCATCTCCACATGCCTAGAGTACCATGAGTTTCTAAAGCTCCTAGAAACCACACTGTGGAGCTGAGTTTAAGGAAAGCTTCCTCAGGCCAGTGTTTAATGAGCAATTAAATGTTTTTAAAGTGTCTGAACTGGTAAGAAGATTTTATTTATTATATTTAAAACGTGATGTTCAAAATGGCATGTCAAGTCATAAAGTAGCCAGGGGTCCCCATAGTTTCTCAAGTAGGACACTGTGGAGAGAAAGGACAGAAAACATGCCTGTGGTGGCCAGATGAAGCAAAAGAACTTTTTTTAAACAAAAGTTCTAAAATGTTCCTGAAAAATGGGAATCAGAGAGATTGTAGGAGGTAAGTCCTTGAGAACACACTATCTATTTCTCTGACTCCTACTAGAGAAAAAAACTTGTTATTGAAAGATAACATATAGAATAGTATCAGCTTGAGAAATTGCCCCAAATGTATTTTCAAGACTAATTCTTTAAAATTTCTACTCACATATAAAGTTAGTTTGCCTTGACGTTGAGAAGCTGGCAGCTACTGAAAAGTTAGAAAGTAGACATTCAGAGCCAAAAACCCAAATTGCTGTTGTGAAACCAATGTTTTTCTTGGTTAATATGAAAAATCTGCTTTTCTTCCTACCTGAGACTGTAGAGCACTTTCCCATCGGGCTGGACCCGCAACATGACGTTGTCTGTGGTGGTGTCATGGATGAAGGAGCGTTTGGAGTGCACGAAAAACATGTCAGGGACCCAGATCTTCTTGACCAGCCTGCCATCAAATGTCATGCTGAGGTTGTTGGTGCTTGGAAAAGACAGCCTCTCATCCTTCCAGTAGTGCCTCAGGTAGAGGGTCATCGTAAAGTCCTGGGGCAGAAGGGCAGAGAGGGAACCCCAGACACACACAAACCCACTGAGGTGTGGATTCTGTAGCCCCTGTGGAGCCATCACCTAGCTGGGGAATGAAACCGAGCCAAGGGAGGTCTTGCTTCTAGTCCCCAGAGTTTGCTGCAGTAGGAGGAAGAGAATGCTGCAGTGGCAAGGAACTCAATGAGAAGCCTGTAGCAGACAGTGTGAGCGTGCCTGGCTCTGCCTCAAGCCCCTGGCATTCGCTCTACACTTGAGGGGCTGCTACTGCCACCATGTGTGACTCAAGCCACAAGTGCCAGAAAGTTAATGCCTGCAAGCAGCACTCAACCAGAGAGAAGGCGGTGGATAAATACCCCAGCTCTCACACCCCTGAGTCGGGATAACCCTGAAGTGTGTTCTTCGCTGACTCCCAGACTACTCCAGTGGCACTGAGTTCTGTGGTTCTGTAACTGAGTTCTATACCAGCTCCATAGTAACTGGTTTGATAGCACAGCCCTCTTTGCTTCCTTTTACTCCTGTCTCCCTTCCCCACTCTGCTCTGGTGTTTCCCAGGATCACTTCCCAAATAAACTGCTTACACTTATGCTTGTGACTACTTGTCTCAGGTCTGCTTCTTGGGGGACCCAAACTAAGCTAGGTCCCTAAAATGTCCTGTAAGTCAAGGAGTTAGAGAATGTCGCACTTTTTATCTGAACCCACCAAAAAGTGGGGAGAAAAGGACACTCTTTTGCTTCTTTTGCATTTCCACAGCCAGGTACAGAATCCACAGGAATAAGATGTGTTTACTTGGCAGCTGCAAATTTGGGCCCTGCTGCTTACATTTGAGAGCCTTTGTCCAGAAAATGCATTCCAGTGGCAAGAGTCTGACCACCGGAGTGGGAAAGGCCAAGCCTGTTATCTGGCTCTGTTTCATATCAATTGGGTGACTTTGGGCAAATCTTCTTGAGCCATCTGTAAAAGGAGTGTGGGGATTCCCACCGCCCCGGTCAGTTGTGAGACTAAGTGAATTCAGGTGCGTGGAGCTCCTGGCCCTGGACAGGCTTTGTGAATCCCCCTGCCACGGCCCTAGTCAGAGAAGCACTTACCATGTCAACCTCTGAGATGCTATCCAAACTCTCCACCTGCACATCCACACCAACAGGAATGGCAGGGCCTGGGGACAGAGTATGATAAGAGCATTCACTGTTTTTACTTGAAATTTTACTATGGAGGAAATAGGCAAAAGAAGCATTTCCCCTGGAACCTCAACATCATGTCAGATTTGGAGGTTTGGTCATGCCAACCTGAAGTCAAACCAGAGACAAAAGCATGGAACCATAGGCTGGCTTTCTGAAATATTCCAACAAAAGTTTGAAAACATCCTTTCTTGGTTATATATGCTCATCTGAAGGTATGATGAAGACCTAGGTCAAAGGCTGGGTCTGATCTAAGAGTAACTGACTTCTTAGCATGAGGTCACCCACATTATTCCCTATATTTGCCTTCTAGTTTTGCACCCTCTTTCACCCTGCAAGCCAGTGTCTCTTGTCTGGTCATGAGAAAGGCATTGTTTGGTAATAGGCACTCAGAACCAAAGTCATATTCAGGTCATTAACCAAACCCACAGATCTGCATCTTTGCAACGTGATGAAGTGACCTTAAAACATTAGATTTTTTGTTATTTGTGGGCCATATGGACTCAATATTGATAAAGAGTAAGGAAGATAATGAACGGAATCAATACCTGCCCCCTTTCTTCCATGCTCTCAGGATGAAGGGCAGGCATGGAGCACACTGAATCATTATAGAGTATTAAAAAGGTGGGTTTGGATTCAACAATGGTGGATTATGGACTGGATAGAGACTCTCTTCTACAGCCTATTTATTCTTTGGATAATAGTGACTGGAAGAAATAAATAGCAAGAGAATTATTTCTTGTTTTTTGGAGACAGAGTCTCATTCTGTTGCCCAGGCTGGAGTGCAGTGGTGTGATCTCAGTTCACTACAACCTCCGCCTCCTGGGGTCAAGCGATTCTCCTGCCTCAGCCTCCTGAATAGCTGGGACTACAGGTGCACACCACCACAGCTTTGTATTTTTAGTAGAGACATGGTTTTACCATGTTGCCCAGGCTGGTCTCGAACTCCTGAGCTCAGGCAATCTGCCCGCCTCAGCCAGGGCAGATGAAATCCCAAAGTGTTAGGATTTCAGGTGTGTTCCACCATGCCCGGCTGAGAATGATGTCTAAAATAAATATTTTTTTTCCAGGAAAATAAACCCATAAGGATGAAAACTTCTTGCCATTAAGAAGGCTGAAACCCAGCAGCTCCAGGCTAAGCTTCATAGGGCTTTGCTATTCTTCTGCACTAAATCATTATTCTCTCAAGTTATTTTCATTTAATTAAAATGAGCAGATCATATTCTGCCCTAAGATATGTATCCTGAACTCTATCTGCCAGCTCCCAGATGACAACATATTTAGTCCAAGGTTGTTATTTCCAGGTATTTTTAGGAGGCTGTATTGGGCTGCAGCTGCTCTGTGTTCCCCTGCCCTTCCTACAGCCAGCTGCTGGCCTCCCTCGTTGTGAGCCATCCTAGAGGGGCAGCAGCCACCCAGCAGCAGATGCCTCCTCAGACTGTGTTCAGCAGAACCCAGGACGGGGCAAGGCAGATGCTCAGAATGTACTGTCGGCTCGATGGCTTGTCCACCAAGCACAACCGAGGCAGACTGGGTCAGGGGAGAGCAAAGCTGTGCTGTACCTTGACTAATTTCCTGCCCACAGACAGAGGACCAGAAGAAAGAGCGCACCCCGAGAGCACACGTCCCATACCTCCGAAGCCAGGCCTCATGCTGAAATCATGGTCATCTATCCTCAGAAGCTGTTCCGACTTTGTCAGAGGCGATTTGGTGATGTCAGGGCTTCGTCTCAGAATTGGGCTGCCAAGGGGGAAGAAACTGATCATATATTCCAACCAAGACAAATAAAAAGTAACTCGCATTCTGACTTGATCTTGATAGGTGTGGTGGGGTGTGCTATTTCTTCTTTTAAGCTATTGGACATCTGCTCTTCCTTTCTCCATCTTTCTGGATAAATGAACTGACCCAGAAGGTCCAAGACATTGACTTTGACCATGACGGTGGAGCTTTAAAAATGATGGCCAGGCCCCACCTCAGAGATGCTGATTTGGAGTGTCTGGAAATAGGGCCTAGAAATTGGTCTTTTTAAAGTTTCCCAGATGATTTTAATGTGTAACCAACACTGAAAATCGCTGGTTCTAGTCTTGTTATTAACAGCCCAAATTCCCTTAAAGTGCCTCAGCCTTTTGAGGGGTTTTGAGCTGGAGGGGAGAGCAAGTGAGTATGGTCCGAGCCTGGTCCCCTGATCTCTGTTGGCCCATGGTGGAGGGAGCAGGACCTTGCCCTCAAGGGAAATGCTGACCATCCCATCTGCATGGAAGGTGGCTACTCCTGCTGCTGCTTCTGAACTGCACCTGGGGTCATTTGTATTTACTTTCTCTTTTTCTCTACTGGTAATGTACTTTTAGCATTTGAAAATTTTTTAGAAGAAGAAATGTAGTGAAGACTCAGCCTCCCACTTCTGCCTCCACCCGCCCCAGCCCTCATCCACAGGTGTTTCTTTCTTTTTTTTTTTTTTTTTTGAGACAGAGTCTCACTGTGTCACTTAGGCTGGAGTGCAGTGGTATGATCTTGGCTCACTGCAACCTCCACCTTCCAGGTTCAAGTGATTCTCATGCCTCAGTCTCCCAAGTGGCTGGGATTACAGGTGCTCACTGCCATGCCCAGCTAAGTTTTATATTTTTAGTAGAGATAGGGAATTTGCCATGTTGGCCAGGTTAGTCTTGAATTCCTGGCCTCAAGTGATCCATCCACCTCAGCCTCCCGAAGTGCTGGAATTACAGGCATGAACCACCGCACCTCGCCAGGTGTTTCTCTTACTGGTTTCTTGTCTATCTGAGCAGAGTTTCTTGTATACAAGTATATACAGATATATATTCTTAGTTATCCCCTCTTTATTTTATATTTTTATTTACTTATTTATTTTTAGAGACAGGGTCTTGCTCTGTCACCCAAGCTGGAGTACAGTGACCTATCATGAGCTCACTTCAGCCTCAAACTCCAGGGCTCGAGTGACCCTGGACTCAAGTGATCTTCCCATCTCAACCTCCCAAGTAGCTGGGACTACAGGTACACACAACTGAGTCCAGTTAATTTTAAAATTTTCTGTAGAGACAGGGGTCCCACTATGTTGTTGCCCAGGCTGGCCTCAAACCCCTGGCCTGCAGGCAATCCTCCCACCTAGACCTCCCAAAGTGCTGCGATTACAGGTGCGAGACACCACATCCAACCTAGAAGTACTTCTCAAACTAGAAAGTGGTACACAAATGGGAGGAGCCATTGCCATTTCTGAACCCACCAGGAAGTGTCCTTCTAAAGTGAGGAATCACCTTGCTGGCAGAAAAGCAGGTGGCCCAGGGAAAGAATTGGAACCAGTGAGCTGCTTACAGATATAAGAGAGGAAGCCGGGTTTGTCAAGAGAAGGAACACCAGCTCCCATTGCCACGGACATCCTCTCTCACCAGCTTGATCCAGGAGCCAGTCCCCCACCCGCTGCTGCCGTCTCCTTTCAGGCTCCCCTTCCTCTGGTCCCCCACCCTCCACTTTCTGATCCTTGGTGAGGGGTCAGGGAGGGGCTCTGCTGAAAATCACTATGGTTGAGGTTCAGGGAAGAAACATCTGCAAAATAGTGTGCATGTGCTTATGGTCATACCTGATTTGCTTGTGGGCATCTTCGTGTACTTCTCGTCTTTGTCTTTGAGGCCTACTATGAACAAAAAAAGTAAAGACATTGTAGAGACAGTCTAGTTACTCAAATCAACCAAGCACCCCTCTCCCTCTAGATTTGCTTCAGATCTAACCAGAATAAAATGTGAAAGAAGGAGAAAAAACTACGAAGCTTCAATGCATTCATTTAGCCTCTTCTTGAGCATTTTCCAAGTACCTACAGAAGAAACTGGAGGATTCATTACTCAGAAGGTCTAATTTGAAGAGGTCTGACCTAAAATAATCTCCCCCACTGGTCTACCCAGGTCTGAAATGGACGCCATTCTTTTATAAGGCTCTTAAGGATGTATACATTTTAACTTTGATCCACCATAAAACCATCATTATGGAGAGTAACACATTGCTAGGTGAACTGCATCACTTCAGCATCCTCGTTCTTTGGCTCATGATTTCAGCCAAATGGGCACTGACAGGAGATGAGAGAGGAGGAGGAGGGGGAAGAAAGAGGTCAGGGTATTTATTCCTCATTCTCTCCTGGCTTTGATGCCAGGGACTAGCAATGCCTGTGTTACTCTGTGATTGCAGATAATCACAGTATCTTCAATAAACTCCAATAATAATATTTCCCCTTCTAGTCAAGGGGTAGTCCTGGTTTCCTGCTATTCCTAGTCCTTGGGGGCATCAACATGCCTGACTGGATCCCTGAACTCTGCCCACATCTCTTTGAATTGTCCTTTTATTTAATTATCATGAGTTAAGCCCTTTTGAAGGCAATGCTGTTTTCTGCCAGGACTCAACTGATGCACAGGGACACATCAGGACAGATGCACAGGGATTATGTCATCTGTAGAAAATGGAGCAGAGACAGGTGTGTGCTCTGCAGGCGTGGGCAGAGTTAAGACCGGGAAGTGGCATGCACTCCGGGCAATGGGCCATCACAGTTGATGGGCAGCATGAGGCCGAAGGACACCAGGGACAGAGTTCTCTTCGCATTCAGTGCCCTGCACAGTGCTGGACCCCTGTGGACCCTCAATACCTATTAGTTGAATTAAGGAAGGAATCAGCCCCTTAGATGGGCACTTAAGAAGGGAGACAGAAGGGAATGAAAGAGGAGGTTGGAATGGAAAAAAGCTTGGCCCAGCTCTTACTCTGACTTTGGGCCGGCCTGAAATGGAACTAGACACTGACGAAAGTAGTTTTGTCAAATTCTGAGATGCCACTGCCTTTGCCTTCATGAAGCCTGGATTCTAGCCAAGAGAAGACGGATGAATAGGATATAGTTATGGTCTTTTTCATTATTGTTAATATTATTAAATAACTTTTTTCCTGTTTACATGCCCATGTAAAAAAATTTAGAAAATAGATTAATCATAAAGGAGAAGATGAATATAACTCACAAGTAACCTCTGCCATTCTGCATCTGTATTTCTTATAATTCTCAAAGAATTACACTGTTTGAAACTTTCTTTTAAACTCAAATGATAATATATCATGGAATATTTTTTGCATCATTATGCCAATGAGAGTATGATTATTTTCGCCATCTGAGAGTATGATTATTAATATTGAAATGATGTATTACACAAAACAAGTAATAGGAAAATCTGACACTGCTTGAGCACTTCCAATGTGTGAGTTACTATGTGTGTTAACTCAGGTTATTCCTCAAAACAACCCTAGGAGGTAGGCCTTGTCATTATCCCCATTTTATATGTAGGAAACTGAGACACAAAGACTTTAAGTAACTTGTAAAAGTGAAGGAGCCAGAAGTTAGAGCCAGGGATTCTGGCTCCAGGGTTGGAAGCAAGACTGGCCATAGCATCACATTGGAAGATTTGCCTACCACTGCCAGGCAATTGGCTTAGATGTGGAAGATCTGAGCTTATCGTCTCACATACAAGTTAACACGGACCTTGCACAAAGTTGGTGCCCGATAAATATTTATTGAATGAGCCCCAGGAGGTTCTGAAGAAAGGATAGGCATGTGCCAAGTTAAGATGATACAGGATGACATTCAAGACAGCTTTTTGAACTGAACATACTGTGTACATTTGTTGAACACCCATTTTTATTTTAGATAAAATGACAAATTCCAACCTATGAGACTTCTTGATGTCTGCTTGTTCTAGTTCTTAGTCTGTGCATGGATGTTTCCCCAAGAGGTGTCAGAACTTTCTCAGGGGTGAGCTGGAGCAGGGATGGGGGTTTGTGACGAGGGAGCTCTGCTGGAAGGCTCATTCAGCTAATGGCCGGGCATCTGATAAGTTATACTTCACCTTGCTGACTATTTCATCTGACAAGATAGAGAACTTAATTTTTACAAAGAAGCAGAAACCGGCTAATGAAACTGATCTTCCTTTCTCAGCATTTGTAACAGCCAAGAAAAGAAGTCCTTGTATGTAGTGCAAAACACCCAGATGTTGTCCTTGGCACACCCCCACCCCGCACACACCCCCAACCCCCGCCCATCTCTCAATCCTCCTCCAGGGCCACTGAGAACACCAGGGTACATCCAGTTCTAGCTCCACTTCTTAGATATGTATCTGCTCATAGGGGTACATTTTTCTGATGTGCATAAAGGCCATGAAAGGTCAACTGGGGCCTTGCCCACAGCAGTCAGGCGGCCAGTCCTGGCTGACCTCCTTCTCAACGTCCCCCACCCTGCCCCTGCTGTCTTGCCCTCTCCATCCCCACCCTGCTGCCTTAGGTGTCATTACTTAGCATATGGGAGGCAGCAGGCTTTCCTGCCTCTGGTCTCATCCTTCTCTAACCCAACCATCCCACCAATACCATGGAATGAAAATCACAATTATGTCACTTCCTCTCTTAAAACCCTTCATCCTCAAAGTAAAATCCATGGAAGTTGGGCATATAAGGCCCATAATAAGGCTCCTACTCACTTTCCCACTCTCAGCTCCCACTCTGCCCCCAACTTCTTGCTGTTGTCAATTACATCTCTATGCTTTGTTCCCGATGTCCCAACTGTCTGGAATTCCCTTCCTATTAAGTCTTCATACCCTTTGTTATCCAGACAGCTCCATGCATTCCCAGATAAAATACCACCTCCTCCTGAAAGCATTCTTGAGTTTTTCTCCTTCCCACTGAATTCAGTGCTTCTCTCCTTTACATGCTTTCATCAGAATGTGCACACTGTGCTATTGTGGTGATAGGCCTTCTGACCATCCCACTCACTTCACCGTGGGATCAATAGATGAGAGACTCTATTTTTTTTTTCTTTTTTTCTGAAACAAGATCTCTCTCTGCTGCCCAAGGCTGGAGTGCAGTGGTGTAATTATAGCTCACTGCAGCCTCAACCTCCTACGTTAAAGCAATTCTCCTGCCTTAGCCTCCCAAGTAGTTGGGACCACAGGTGTGTGACACCATGCCCAGCTAATTAAAAAAAAAATTGTAGTGAAGAGGGTCTCACTATGTTGCCCAAGCTGGTCTCCACATCCTAGGTTCAAGGGATCCTCCCGCCTCAAACACACAGTGCTGGGATTATAGTTGTGAGCCACCATGCCTGGCCTCTATGTTACACATCTCTGTAAACCCTTAGCAGTGTGCAGAATTGACTTTACAAAGACAGGTACGAAACATGGAAGGAGAAGCACAAACTCAAGGGTGTATTCCACAGAATTGAAGGGACCCAGAAAAATGAGTCAAGGGAGGCCAGAGTCTAAATGAGACTCAAGAGACGTGGTAAAGACAAGCAGAATTCTTTCCAGTTGCATGCTGAGTTAGGAGAGTCAGTAGAAGGAAGTACACCACTTGGAGAAGATGAAGCAAGATTTCATTTTTTTTAATTCTGGGTTTTTTTTTGAAGACAGGGTCTCACTCTGTTGCCCAGGCTACAATGCAGTAGCACAATCTCAGCTCACTGCAGCCTTGACCTCCTGAGCTCAAGCTATCCTCTCACCTCAGCCTCCTGAGTAACTGGGATTACAGGCATTCGCCACCATGCCAAGCTAAGTTTTGTATTTTTTGTGGAGTCGGGGTTTTGCCATGTTGCCCAGGCTGGTCTTGAACCCCTGAGCTCAAGTGATCTGCCCGCCTCAGCCTCCCAAATGCTGGGATTACAAGTGTGAGCTACCGCACCTGGCAGAGATGAGGCAATGTTAATAAACAATTACAATAAGGCTGAGATTCTGCTAACAGAATCCAATTTTACTTTGCTATTCTCCGTCAAAGAGTGTGGTCTTCAGGAAGAAAGAAAAGAATTATTTGCTACCAGAATAGTGGACATGTAGCATACAACCATCTGAGGCTCAGCCCTGATTACACATTGGAATCACCTGAGGAGCTTAAAAATCCCAGGCCTCAGAGCAGACCAATTAAATCAGAACCTCTAAGGGTGGGACCCAGTCACCAATAGTTTTCAAATCTCACGTGATTCCAATGTTCAACCAAAGTTGTGATTTCTAATTTTTAAAAATGGAGCTCTTTTGCACAGCTCTCTGAGGCCATGACCTGGTACAATAGGAGGACAGCAGGCAGTCAGGAAGCCAG
The DNA here is from genome assembly GCF_000951035.1 of Colobus angolensis palliatus. Taxonomy (NCBI): domain Eukaryota; kingdom Metazoa; phylum Chordata; class Mammalia; order Primates; family Cercopithecidae; genus Colobus; species Colobus angolensis. The sequence goes on from NW_012115189.1 coordinate 3,390,632, forward strand.
CACACTGCCTTGAACTCGTTTTGCTTACTGGTGGGAGATGGCAAGTTGCTTCTCTCCGGGTCTGTTTCCTCAGCTGTGAAGTAAGGGTTTAGGCAATGAGATGGCTTCAAAACCTTTCAAGTTCATTTCAGAAGGCAGCAGTCTCCCTGAGATGTGAGAGGCGCTTCACTGCTCTAGTCCTGTTGGCTGAAGGCGATGCTAGAAAGGTAGGTCCCCTGCCAGAGCTGCACCAATAGGGGTGTGGGTTCCACACAGACCCACTAGCACTGGGGGTGTGTGTGTGTTTAACTTTCATTAATTTAATGAGCATGCACCCATCATGTTATTTATATTGCATTTCTTGAATTGTTATAGGGGCTGTGCATTCTTCTACATAATGAGTTGAGCATTTTGTATTTTTCCTTGGCTGTAAATATTAAATAGTTCATTTCCTTTGATTCCTTCCTAAGTGGATTCTTGGTAACTACTACTCTGCTTTTTCAAATCATGTTCTCTAAAATGTGTGATGGTTAATTTTATGGGTCAACTTGGTTAGACCATGGGTACTGGTTCTGGTCAAACATCAATCTAAATATTACTGTGACAATATTTTTAAAAGATGTGATTAACGGTTAGATCAGCGGACTTTAAGTAAAGCAGATTACCCTCCATCATGTGGGGAGCCCCCATCCAGTCAGCCGCGGGCCTTCAGAGAAAAGACTAAGGTTTCTCGAAGAAGAAGGAATTTGCTTCCAGACTGCCTTCCTACTTAAGAGAGCAACACGCCAGCTTCTGCCAGAACTTCCAGCCTGCTGGTCTGCCCTGCAGATCTCAGACTTGGCAGTCCCCACAAATGTGTGATCCAGACAGAGAAAGGCATAAGGATGTGGATGTGGACAGCCTATTGGTTCTCTTCCTCTGGAGATCACTGACTGATAGAGTGTGAACACTCGTTGACCTCTGAGGTCTGCACATCTGAGGGAGATCTGAGCTGTTGCCTGCAGCCAAAGGGCCGCGAGGGCTGTCTGGGGTCGGGGTACCAACCCAGCTTTGACCTATCAGCTTCTGTCCGGTCTCAGGGTATTTGATCAAGCTGTCTTGCCACCATTACTGACTTCTGTTCCCACAAACTTGGGCCCCTAACACACAGACAGCCCTGGCCTGCTACTGCCTTGCCCCAGAGTAAAAAGAACACATCAAGAATATGTTTGTCTAACTGCTTCTTAGATAAGATCTCAGCCTATGATCCAAGTTGCGGACTTAAATGAAAAATCTCAGCCTAGATCATCCCTTTTTTCCCCTTGTACATATGTTTGAATTCCTATGCCTGGGAATACCATATGCCTTCCCACTTGAAGATGTCAGGTTACTTTATTTATTTGTTTATTTATTTATTTATTTATTTTTAATTTAAAGCTCTGAATTTTGTCCACCTATTTTCTTTATTAGAATTCTCAGATTGTATTATTCCCATTTTTTATAGAATGTACTACTTTCCAACTTGTAGATATCTATTTGACCCTAATGCCAACATTTTAGACTCTTGTTAATGCCTTTAGAGTGAAATCCCCATAGCCAATTAAATGTCTCAGTGCTTAAAAACAGAAACAAAACAAACAAAAATGAGTGTTTGTCAAGGGGACAGCCTGCAATGCATTTCAGAATGTGAAATTGTGGATGGAACATCTCTAACTCGCTTCACCTCCCGCCCTCTCGCCTGGGGAGTAGAGCAGAGACCAGGCCTTCAACAGAGGTTAGTCAAGACTCACGAGGTCTTCTCAATGCTATCACTGCAATCTCAAGAGCCACCACTGCTTGTCTGAGGTTAGATTTATTTGATGAGGCAGCTTACGGTATTGGAAGGAGTGCAGACTTGGCATCAGTCAGACTTCAGTGTGAATCCCAGGGGAGCCACAAACTAGCTGTTAACCTTGGGCAGTGACACCTCTGATCTTTCTGTGTCTCAGTTTCCTATAAAATGGGGGGAATAATACTAACTTTACTGGTGTGCTGTAAGAATTAAGCAAGAAAATGTTAATTTGAACCACAGGAAATGGCTGACATTCAACTGTTTGTGACGTACAAAAACATATTTACTTGGTTCAACCTGAGTTTTATGTCCATCAATATAATTTTCTTTTGTTTTCTGATGGCGAGAGGAGAGCACCAGAGAAGAAACGTGGGGTCTGTGGGGCTCTGCGTGTATGTTATGTGACTATGGCACAAGTTTGTGTACCTTTTTGAGCCTTGCTTTTTTCATCTTTAAAGTGAGGGGGTTTCTAAAGTACTTGAAGGTCTGACATTCTGCAGAATTTTTTTTTTTTTTTTTTGGAGATAGGTCTTACTCTGTCACCCAGGCTGGAATGCAGCATTGCAATCTCAGCTCACAGAAGCCTCGACCTCCCAGGCTCAAGTGATCCTCCCACCTCAGCCTCCCGAATAGCTAGGATCACAGGTGTGGGCCACCACACCTGGGTACTTTTGCTTGCTTTTGTAGAAACGGGGCCTCACTATGTTCCCTAGGCTGGTCTCGAACTCCTGGGATCAAGCAATCCTCCTGACTTGGCCTCCCAAAGTGCTGGGATTACAGGTGGGAGCCATCATGCCCAGCCTTCTGCAGAATTTTTGATTTTTGTATTCACAAAAATGGTCTGATGAAGGTCTATCTCCCCCACTAGACTGTCAGCACCTCGAGGGGAGGAGCAGGTCTTTTCTGCTTACCATTGCCTCCCAAGCCATGGGCACAGTGCCTGGAGTATAGTGCCCTCAATACATATTTGTTGAATGAATGAATGAAGTACAGGAAATAGCAAGGGTCAGGATTCACTCATTTATTCATGCCCAACATTTCATGAACATTCACCATTGTTCTTGATTGTGGGGAAACAAGGATAAATGCACCCTCAAGGGGCTCACAGTCTAGAAGCAGAGACAAATGAGATAAAAAAGGCAATGCTGAGTGATTAGTCCTCAGACAGAAGAGTGGTGGAGAGCTGCAGAAGCTCAGAAGTAAGCCACCTAATTGAGACTTGAGAGGCGGGGGTGAGGGAGGGCCATGGAAGGCTTCTCAGAGGAGGTGACACCTCTGCTAAATATTGGAGGGAGAAAAAAATCAGGTCAGAGAAATACGAAAGAGAATGGCATTGTGAGCATGGGAGCAGAAGGTGCAGAGGCCTAAGGAGACTGCAAGGAGGAGGGGCAGGTCGTAATCAGCAGGGAGACAAGGACCAGGCAGCACAAAGTGGGGACTCAAAAGTTCAAGCAAACTTTCTGGGGAGCAGAGGAACAAGACAAAGACAGTGCTACTAGCTTCAGAGAAAATCAAATTTCAAGGTGTTTAGGGTTGAAACACCTTGAAATATGGATCAGAGACCCAGTCCATAATCCCACAGCTTTCTCTTTGTCACGCATCACAAGGATTTGACGGCAACACCTCATACCACATTGTTGCCACTCCTGACCTCTCTTCATCCTTTGAAACCTCCAAAGTCCCTCCTACCCTAAAACTCTCCTGTCTTCCTCTTTCACCTTCATCCCGTCTCAGTCTTTCAGTTCACACCAAGTTTCTTGTAAATACTGTCTATATTCACTCCATTTTCTCTTCTCCTCTCCTCAACCCACTGACATCTGTCTCTTCGTGGGATGATCATTAATGACACGTAGCTACCATATCTAGGGCTCACTTCTCAGTCCTCTAACTAGTTGATTTTGACCTTGGAGTGATCTGACCACTCCCTCCTTCTTAAAACCCTCGACACCTCGCTAGAACCTCTTCCTACTCAGAAAGCCTCTGATGGCACAGCCTGCATCTCATTGAGTGATTGGTGAAGAGCTCACTGCCCAGTGTAGTGCCTGCCCTGTAATAAGCACTTGATAACTGTGGAAAAAATGGGCCTCTTAACATCTGCAACACCTCTGTGTTCCAGTTCTATACCCATTTCTCTGGTCACTCATTTCCAGCTTCCGTCATTGAGTCCCCTTCCTTTATCTTCTCCTCAAATGCTGCTCTTCCCCAAGGTCTGTCCTTGATCCGGTCCTCATTTCATGCCACATGCTATCTCTGGCCACCTCATCCATTGCCACCTATGGGGACTCCCTTTAAATCTAATTTTCCAGGCCCAGTTTCCTTCTTGAGCTGCAGACTTATATCCCTTCCTGCTGACTGGACAGCTTTCTCTTGGTATCTTGCAAGCACATCTAGGTCCTTATGTTCATACCAAACTCACCACCTTCACCCCCAAACCTACTCCTCCGCCTGCTCTCCTTCCTGGCACCACCATCTACTGAGTCGTACGATCCAAATACCTGCTGAACATTCACCCTAAACTTCTCCCTTACCCTGAAGCCAATCAGATTCTGACCATTCTAGCTCCTTGAAATCTCTCATATTCATTCCTCCCCCATCCCCATCCTGTTCATTCCACTATGAAAGAGCTTTGCACCAGCTCTTACCTGGCCTCAGACTCTGGTCATAGACTCTGGATTACTTTCTCTGTTTCCCCTCTAGCCCCCTTCCTGGTGTTCCATCATGCTGCTCAGCAAGGAAGCATCGTCTCTCTGAAATGGAAATCTGCTGAGACCATTCAGCTCCTCTTTACGTAAACTTCAGAATAAATGTGAATTCTTTAGCACGACAAAGAATGCATGATAATGTACTTCTAGCTTCTGATAGGAAAGGTTTGCCCTCCCACAGCCTGAGCTGGCATTGTCCAGGGGCCTGTAGTGTAGACAGCTTGTGTTTCCATTCTTCCAGGGAAGAGTGGAGGAGAGGACAGACAGTAGGTTTTGGGTTTTGTTTTGTTTTGTTTTGTTTCTGAGACAGAGTCAGATGGGCCCAGGCTGGAGTACAGTGGCATGATCACGGCTCACTGCAGCCTTGACATCCCAGTCTCAAGCCATTCTCCCACTTCAGCTTCTTGAGTAGCTGGGACTACAGGCACATCTCACCATGCCCAGCTACTTTTTCTGTACTTTTTATAGAAACTGGGTCTCACTTTGTTCCCCAGGCTGGTCTTGAACTTCTGGGTTCAAGTTATCCTCATGTCTCAGTCTTCCAAAGTGCTGGGATTACAGGCATGAGCCACCATGCCCGGCCTGAGACAGTAAGTTTTGATTTATTCTAGAAACATTGCCCAGTGCCCTGGCATTCTGATCTTGATTCTGCATGATTGGTGAAGATGGGTCCTATCTGGATGTGCCTCCCATGGAGATTCTGGGAAAACATGAATTATTTGCTGGGGTGTAGACTAGAGTGAGGTAGGTTAGGTGCATAGGGAGTAAAATGTTAAGAGCCAGTCACTTTCTGGGGCATGTAAGCACCTCCTTCAGTTTTGCACCCTAGGCACCTCACTAGACTCACCCTCTGGTGTGCCCATGTTTACCTAAGCTATTTTATTAGCATGACCATGTAAAGAAGCCTGGATACAAATTACCAGCAGCTTACGGATTTAGAGTCTGGATGAAATTCAGTAAGCCCTTTAAAAGTTTAGGCTACATAAAAATGAAGTTTAACCTGGCTGGTGGGGTATAAGTTGGGTCCACCTAACATTCTGGAAAGAAATTTGCCCACATGTATCTGGAGCTTTCAATGTTTTTGTTCCATTTGATCCATACCACTTCAAGGAGTCTATCCTAATTAAATAATTATGTATGTGAACAACTCTTCTTATATACAAAGACGTACAAACAGAATATTTGTAATAACAAAGAGGAAGCAACCAAATGTTTGTAAATAGAGAAAAACACTTAAATGGTAGCACACTGTGCATTAATTTACATATTTGCATTATTATGCAGCCAATCAAATGATAATTCTATTGACTTTTAAAATAAGTAAACATGCAGACAATATTATATTAAATACAATAAGGTTATAAAACTATACGTATAACATAATTCCAAACTACTTAGTATTCAGTATATGCTTACCAAAAAAGACAAGAAGAAAATACACAAAAATGTTAACAAGGTTACTTCTGGGTTTGGAGATTATGGGCAATTCTTGGATGTTTTAAAATTTTTTTCTCTTTTTTTTGGTAAATTTAAATAATAGTTACATGTGTCTTTCATAACTAAAGAAATGAAAGTTTTTAAAAGTAAAATTACAAAGAAATTTTATTTCACTCTCTAAGACCAGTAACAAGACTCACTCTCACCACTTCTATTCAACCGTAGTACCAGAAGTCCTTGCCAAAGCAGGTAGACAAGAGAAAGAAAGAAAAGGCACAGAAATAGGAAAGAAAGAAGTGAAATTGTTGCTATTTGCTGATGACATGATCTTATACATAGAAAACCCTAAAGACTTCACCAAGATAGTACCATTCAGGACATAGGCATGGGCAAGGACTTCATGTCTAAAACATCAAAAGCAACGGCAACAAAAGCCAAAATTGACAAATGGGATCTAATTAAACTAAAGAGCTTCTGCACAGCAAAAGAAACCACCATCAGAGTGAACAGGCGACCTACAGAATGGGAGAAAATTTTTGCAATCTACTCATCTGACAAAGGGCTAATATCCAGAATCTACAAAGAACTCAAACAAATATACAAGAAAAAAACAAACAACCCCATCAAAAAGTGGGCAAAGGATATGAACAGACATCTCTCAAAAGAAGACATTCATACAGCCAACAGACACATGAAAAAATGCTCATCATCACTCGCCATCAGAGAAATGCAAATCAAAACCACAATGAGATACAATCTCACACCAGTTAGAATGGCGATCATTAAAAAATCAGGAAACAACCGGTGTTGGAGAGGATGTGGAGAAATAGGAGCACTTTTACACTGTTGGTGGGATTGTAAACTAGTTCAACCATTATGGAAAACAGTATGGCGATTCCTCAAGGATCTAGAACTAGATGTACCATATGACCCAGCCATCCCACTACTGGGTATATACCCAAAGGATTATAAATTATTCTACTACAAAGACACATGCACACGTATGTTTATTGCGGCACTATTCACAATAGCAAAGACTTGGAATCAACCCAAATGTCCATCAGTGACAGATTGGATTAAGAAAATGTGGCACATATACACCATGGAATACTATGCAGCCATAAAAAAGGGTGAGTTTGCGTCCTTTGTAGGGACATGGATGCAGCTGGAAACCATCATTCTTAGCAAACCATCACAAGAAGAGAAAACCAAACACCGCATGTTCTCACTCATAGGTGGGAACTGAACAATGAGATCATTTGGACTCGGGAAGGGGAACATCACACACTGGGGCCTATCATGGGGAGGGGGGAGAGGGGAGGGATTGCATTGGGGAGTTATACCTGATATAAATGATGAATTGATGGGTGCTGATGAGTTGATGGGTGCAGCACACCAACATGGCACAAGTATACATATGTAACAAACCTGCACGTTATGCACATGTACCCTAGAACTTAAAGTATAAAAAAAAAAAAAAAAAAAGACTTCACCAAGAAAACTGTCAGAACTAATGAACAAATACAAGAAAGTTGCAGATTCAATTCAACATGCAAAAATCAGAAGTGTTTCTATATACTAGCAACAAACTATCTAAAAAAAGAAATTTTAAAAAATCCAATATACAGTGATTACAAAAAAAAGACTAACTAATAAACTTGACTGAAGAGGTGAAAAATTTGTACAATGAAAACTGTAAAACACCAGTGAAAGAAATTAAAGGAGACACAAATAAATGGAAAGGTATGTTCATGGGTTGAAAGAATTGATATTATTAAAATGTCCATACTCCCAAAGTGATCTGCAGATTCAATGCAATCCCTGTCAAAACTCCAAGTCATTTTTCATAAACATAAAAAAAAATCCTGAAATTCATAAGGTACCACAAAAGATCCCAAATAGCCAAAATGGTCTTGAGCAAAAAAAAACAAAGCTGGAGGCATCACACTACCTGATTTCAAGCTATATTACAAAACTATAGTAATTAAAACATCATGGAACTGGAATACAGATGAACACATTAACCAGTGAAACAGAAGAGAGAGCCTAATAATAAACCCATACATTTACAATCAATTGATTTTCAACAAAGGTCCTAAAAACACACAATGGAAAAAAAAAGTCTCTCCAATAAATATGTTGAGAAAACTGGATATCCACATGCGGAAGAATGAAATCGGACCTTCTATCTCACACCATATACAATAATCAACTCAAAATGGATTAAAGACTTAAGTGTAAGATCTGAAACTGTAAAACTGATAGAGGAAAACATAGGAGAAAAGTTAAACAATATTGGTCTAGGGAGTGAATTTTTTGCATTTGACTCCAAAAGCTTGGGCAACAAAAGCAAACAGACAAATGAGATTACATCAAACTAAAAAGTTTCTGCACAGCAGAATAAATAACTAATGCAGTGAAGAGACAACCTGTAGATTGGAAGAAAATATTTGTAAGGCATACACATCTGATAAGGGGTTCATATCTGAAATACAGAAGAAAAACAACTCAGTAGCAAGAAAACGAGTAACCTGATTAAAAATGGGCAAAGGACTTGAATAGACATTTTTCAAAACAAGGCATACAAGTGGCGAACAGATATATGAAAAAATGCTCAACATCATTAGTCATTAGGGAAATGCAAATCTGAACCACAATAAGATATCATCTCACACCAGTCAGAATAGCTATTATCAAAAAGATGGCCAGGCATGGTGGCTCATGCCTGTAATCCTGGCACTTTTGGAGGCCAAGGTGGGAGAATCACTTGAAGCCAGGAGCTTGAGACCAGCCTGGGCAACATAGTGAGACCCTGTCTATAGAAAAAAATTTTTTTAATTAGCCAGGTATTCATAAATTAATGAAACTATTATAATCCAGCCTAGGTAACAGGGCAAGACCCTGTCTCTATAACAAACAAAAAACAAAACAAACTTAAAAAGATGAACAATAACAAGAATTGGCGAAGATGTGGAGAAAAGAAAACCCTTGTAACACCGTTGGTGGGAATGTAAATTAGTGCAGACTTTATGGAACACTAGACGGAGGTTCCTCTAAAAACTAAAAACAGAATTACCATATGATCCAGCAATCCCATGTCCGGGTACATATCCAAAGGACTTAAAATCAGTTTGTTGAAGAGATATCTGCACTCTCATTTTCATTGCAACATTATTCACAATAGCCAAGTTATAGAAACAACCTAAGTGTCCATCAATGGATGAATGGATAAAGAGAATGTGGTATATACAATGGAATACTATTCAACCTTAGAAAAAGAAATTCTGTCATTTGCAACAGCATGGATAAACCTGGAGGATATTATGCTTAATGAAATAAGCCAAGCATCAAAGACAAATACCACATAATCTCATTTGTATGTGAAATCTAAAACAATAGAAATCATATTAACAGAGAGCAGAATGATGGTTACCAGAGGCTGGGAAATTGAGGGTATGAGATGTTGGCCAAGACGTAGTTTCAGTTAGACAGGAGGAATAGTGTTTTGAGACATATTGCACAGCAGGGTGACCATAGTTAAAAATAGTGTATTGTATATTTCAGAAGTGCTGAGTAAATTTCAAATGTTCTCACCACAAAAAAATAGTAAGTATTTGTGGTAATGGATACATTAATTAGACTTAATCATTCCACATTGCATGTATATATCCTTACATCATTTTGTATGTACCCCATTAATATATACAGTCATAATTTGTCAATTAAAATATAAATTTTTAAAATAAATTATTTAAAAGAAAGTCTATTTCACTCTCTTAGACTTCTTAATCACCGATATTTGTGAATAGGTTGCCACTCTAACTCTGACTTGGGAAAAGTTTTTGATGAAGACCAACAGAGTTTGTTGTTGTTGTGGCTTTTAATCCCTATAAGCACATTTGGATCAAATAATCTCTATGGCTGTACCACTCCACAAGTTCCAGTGTTTGCCCAAGCACCTTCTGACTCTGATGGTAATAGGGCACAGTGGCCTCCCTTAGTACCTTAGGGCTCATCATGACCACTGGATATTTCAGCTTCTAGTTTTGCGATGTTGTTAAGAACAGCTTGAAACAATGCTGCAAGCTACAGGTGGCTGTTTGGGAGCCCATGTGAGGAGGGTTCCCTCCAGCCCCAGAGGGAGGGCACTGAGGCACTAGACACACAGCCCTCCTCCTAACCCCAAACTCCCAAAAGCTAGATTTCTTTTCATATTCACTGATCTCTCAGACTCTATTTATATTTACACTCAAAGAAAGGTGAAGTTCAATTTGAAGCTAAGGCTAATAAAGGACCAAGAATTAACAATGCCCTACTGTCTCCATTTCCTCATCAGTACAAAGAGAGCACTGGATTAGGTTGTCTCCAAGTCTCCTGTATTATTGACTGATGCCAGGCAAGCAGGTGTGCATCCCAGATAGACATTGCCAGTGCTGCCGTCAGAATGGCCCAGGCGAGGCCGAGTGCTAAGGGGCTGGTGGGGAACCTGGTTTCCTGTCTAAGCTCCCTCTGCAAGTGCTGGGAGACAGGGCAGCATGCACCTTTGGTGTTGACCACAGGCAAGCACTTGCCTGCAGGCACCTCCGTCCCTGGCCCTCCCAATTTACAGGTAGTGAACCATCTAATAATGATCCTTCTGGTCATACAGCTTGGAGAAAGCTACTTTCTTTTAAAATATTAAAAAGTGATTCACAAATCTAACAGAAATAATTACAGCAGAATCATTCTCATGAAATATAGGTCCCATTGGAAATTTGAGAATTCACAGATTTGTTCTAACCCTAGGACACAGACAGCAAATAATTGCCCTTGATTTTTATTTTCAATGTGCATATATTCTATTTTTCAGAACCTACCTTTCACCCAAGACAATTCATAAGGAATTTTAAAATATGCACTGATAAAATGATCTAATCTAGCATCATTTTAAAAGAAAACGTAATTCTAACCTTCTAAAAGCAGGGCAGCAGGAGAACAAAGGGAAAGGGAAGAAAAAGGCATCTATACAAAATACCATATGCTGGAAATGATGCTCAGTTTCTGGAACAATACTGTAAGTTCGCTTTGCGCACCCTCTTTTCCTAAATCCTCTATCCCTAAATGTCCACTCACCTGCCTTTCTTAGACATCTCGTGGACTTCTCTTCCAGGCCAGTGCACTCTGCTTTCAGTGGCCAAAACCCATCCCCACCACAAAAGAAAGATGCCAAATTTCATATTTGGGACAGTCAACATGGGTTTCCAAATTCAAACAGCTCTCTCCAGAAACAGCAAAAAGGAAAATGTTGTTCTTTTCCTCTCTTTAAGACATTATTGGTCTGTTCATTATTAGAAGGATGTTTACTCATGCAAAAAAAATCAACCCACAGGATGCAATCTGGAGAGCAGGAGAAAGCAATTTCCACTAAACCTATAAATCCTCCTACGTCAGATGTCAGGGATTTTCTGAACTGAGGTTGAATTCCTGTGTCCCAGTGGAACAATTATTTTCGCCGGTCTAAATTAGTTCATCATCAAATGTGGTAAAAATGTTGGTGAAAGCCTTATTTTCTGGTGCGTTGAATAAAAGGAAAGTAAAAATGGACCAAAGCAATTTTCAAAAGGAATAAGGCCAGAGGTGCAGAACTGCTTTCTATGTTCACACTAATGAGCTCCTCCCTGGATCTATTTTAAGCTTACAGCCATTATTATTTGCTTTAGCTGAGGGCTGGATTTGAACAGCTCCCTGCCCCCACTTCCTGTGGCTGAATCCCTGAAACCCCAGGGCCTGGTACCTGCGTGGGCTGTCTATATATGGCTGAGATTGGAAGGGCAACTGGGGAAGAGGCTTTTTTGTCTTTGTTTGGCACAGAAATAAGTAAATTTCCTTTTCAGTTGCATTATTCTTATCATGAACCTCACTGCACTTTCCGCATTTCAAAAATACCAGTAATAAATTAACTGTAGCCTCAAGTCTGTATTATTTATAGACAGTTTTTCTTTTGCTTTGATGCTTACTCCAAGACTCTGCTATAATCTACAGGCCAGAGTTTGTGTCTTCATCAAAAGACAGTCTCAGAGCCTCATGGAAGAGACTGTTCTAGGTACTCCAAACTATTATCTCTTCAAAGCTGAGCTGATATGGTTTTGATAACTTTCAGACTGTACTGGTAAACTGAGTCAGGATTCCAAGAACTCTATAGCTGAAAAGCAGTTTCACACAACTGCTAACCCAAGATACAACAGAATGACAATTAATTACACAGGACTGAACGAATTGATGAGAGAAATTTTGTTGGGGTTATTTGAAATGTAGTTTTTTTAAGGTTCTGTTTCCAGATCGTAAGAAGCCTTGTCTTTCTCTTCTTATGCTATCTGTAATTCACAATAAGTTTTTAAATTCTGCTTTTATAAACCAAAATGAAGTATTCTCGAATGATATATGATTCTCACTGACACGATTCTCCTTATTTGAATTCAGAAACTCTTACCCAGTCTCTTAACATTTCTTGGCAATATAGTTGTTTGCATAGGTTTAGTAAGAATCTGTCCTCCCTTTTGCCAAAATACAACTGGAAGTGAGAGGTGACAATGTGCTAGCAGCCCTCCCTCTTGGCACCTCCTCGGCCTCAGCATCCACTCTGGGGGCGTTTGAGGAGCCCTTCAGCCTGCCACAGCACTGTGGGAGCCCCTCTCTGGGCTAGCTGAGGCTGGAGTCACCTCCCTCTGCTTGCAGGGAGGTGGGGAGGGAGAGGTGCGGGCAGGAACCCGGGCTGTGGGAGGCGCTCACAGGCCAGTGCAAGTTCTGGAGGGCGCGGTTGCGGGCTTGGTGGGCCCTGCACACAGAGCGGCTGGCTGGCGCAGCTGGCCCAGGGCAGTGAGGGACTTAGCACCCAGGCTAGCAGCTGCAGAGGGTGCCGGGGGGCCAGTACTACTTTGGAGTTCTCACCAGGCCTCAGCTGCCTCCCTGCAGGGCAGGGCTTGGGACCTGCAGCTCCCTATGTCCAAGCACCCCCCTCCCTGTGGTGGGCTCCTGCAGGGCCCAAGGCTCCCAGACGGGCTCCGCCCCCTGCTCTATGGCGTCCTGTCCCATTGACCACCCATGGGCTGAGGAGTGCAGGCAGGGCTCGGGACTGGCCGCAGCTCTGCCTGCAGCCCCTGTGTAGGATCCACTAGGTGAAGCCAGCTGGGCTCCTGAGTCTAGTGGGGACTTGGAGAACTTTTATGTCTAGCTAAGGGATCATAAACACACCAATCAGCACTCTGTGCCTAGCTCAGGGTTTGTAAATACACCAATCTGTACTCTGTGTCTAGCTCAAGGTTTGTAAATACACCAATTGGTACTCTCTATCTAGCTAACCTGGTGGGGAGTTGGAGAACTTCTCCATCTAGCACTCTACCTCTAGCTCAAGGATTGTAAACGCACCAATCAGCACTCTGTCAAAACGGACCAATCAGCTCTCTGTAAAATGGACCAATCAACTCTCTGTAAAATGGACCAATCAGCAGGATGTGGGTGGGGTCTGATAAGGGAATAAAAGCAGGCTGCCCCAGCTATAAGTAGCAACCCGCTGGGATCCCCTTCCACGCTGGTGGAAGCTTTGTTCTTTCACTCTTTGCAATAAATCTTGCTGCTGCTCACTCTTTGGGTCCACGCTGCCTCTAAGAGCTGTTAACACTCACCGTGAAGGTCTGCAGCTTGTCTCCTGTTAGCGAGACTACAAACCAACCAGAAGGAAGAAGCTCCAGACACAGCTAAATGTCTAAAGGAACAAACTCCGGACACACCATCTTTAAGAACTGTAACACTCACCGCGAGGGTAAGTGGCTTCATTCTTGAAGTCAGCGAGACCAAGAACCCACCCATTCTGGACACGTTTTAGCGACCACAAAGGGACTATTGCCTATCCCCAAGTGCTGACACTTTCGCCTATTGCGGTGAGACTTTCATGTATCACCAAGCAGTGGGACATTGACTATCACCGAGTGGTGAGCACCAACGGACCCCTTTCGCTTGCTATTCTGTCCTATTTTTCCTTAGAATTCGTGGGCTGAATACCGGGCACTTATTGGCCAGTTAAAAGCGACTAGCGCAGCCGCCGGACTTAAGACAAGGGTGTTAGGCTTTTTGGGAAAGGGCTCTCTAACAACCCCCGACTCTTTGGAGTTGGGAGCGTTGGTTTGCCTAGAACCAGATTCCACTTTTGCTGTACTTCTGGGCTGAGCCGAGGGTCTACTGAGAGGAAAGTCATGCAGCTCCAGGGTCCCGACAAGTTGGTTGACCCTGCGGCCATGAGCAGAACTCTCAAAGGCATGTCTCACAAGTGAGACTCGCCCATCTATTCTATCTACTCTGACCTTTGCCCCTGGGTCCTAATGCCTGCCAGACAAACTTCCTCTCACCTCTCTTCTCTGAGGTTAGTCCTGCTTCTAAAAATCGCTCCCTGTCTCTGGTGGTTTTCTAGTTTCTCCTGTAAGAATGACTTCTAATATGAACTCCAAGACTCTGTTACCTTCTTTAGGCACCCGGACTCACCAATCAGAAAGACAGTTTTTGCCCAAAGCCCTGTCATGGCAGGGACTACCTGGAATTTTAGGATCCCTGCTCAGACTAACAGGCCTAACAAAAGCTATTCCTGAAAGCTAGGATATGGGGAGCCTCAGCAATTGTATCCTTCCTATTCATGTAAGTGAGGACAAAAGGTGTCACTATTCCAACCCTGGAGATCCCTTCCCTCCCTCAGGGTATGGCCCTCCACTTCAATTTTGGGGTATAACATCTTTATAGGACAGGGGTAAAGTCCTAATGCTAACAGGAGAATGCTTAGGACTCTAACAGGTTTTCAAGAATGCATCAGTAAGGGCCACTAAATCCGATTTTTCTCAGTCCGGTTCTCCATGTGGTCTGGGTGGACAGGCAAGGGTACAGGGTTTCCAGAATGCATTGGTAAGGGCCACTAAATCCGACCTTCCTTGGTCCTCCATGTGGTCTGGGGGAAAAACTAGTGTTTCTGCTGCTGTGTCAGTGAGTGCAACTATTCTGATCAGCAGAGTCCAGGGACCGTTGCAGGTTCTTGGGCAAGGGTTGTTTCTGCTGCTGCATCAGTGAGCGCAACTATTCCGATCAGCAGGGTCCGGGGACCATTGCAGATTCTTGGGAAGGGGGAGAAACAAAACAAACCGAAATCACAGGCGGTTGGTTTTGTCTTTCAGATGGCAAACACTCAGGCATCAACAGGCTCACCCTTGAAATGCATCCTAAGCCATTGGGACCAATTTGACCCACAAACCCTGAAAAAGAGGCGGCTCATTTTTTCTGCACTATGGCTTGGCTGCAATATTCTCTCTCTGATGGGGAAAAATGGCCACCTGAGGGAAGTACAAATTACAATACTATCCTGCGGCTTGACCTTTTTTGTAAGAAGGAAGGCAAATGGAGTGAAATACCTTATGTCCAAGCTTTCTTTTCATTGAGGGAGAATACACAACTATGCAAAGCTTACAATTTACATCCCACAGGAGGACCTCTCAGCTTACCCCCATATCCTAGCCTCTCTATAGCTCCCCTTCCTATTAGTGATAATCCTCCTCTACTCTCCCCTGACCAGAAGGAAACAAGCAAAGAAATCTCCAAAGGACCACAAAAACCCCCAGGCTATTGGTTATGTCCCCTTCAAGCTGTAGGGGGAGGGGAATTTGGTCCAACCTGGCTACATGTCCCCTTCTCCCTCTCTGATTTAAAGCAGATCAAGACAGACCTGGGGAAGTTTTCAGATGATCCTGATAGGTGTGTAGATGTCCTACAGGGTCTAGGGCAAACCTTCAACCTCACTTGGAGAGATGTCATGCTATTGTTAGATCAAACCCTGGCCTTTAGTGAAAAGAATGTGGCTTTGGCTGCAGCCTGAGAGTTTGGAGATACCTGGTATCTCAGTCAAGTAAATGATAGAAAGACAGCTGAAGAAAGAGACAAATTCCCTACCGGTCAGCAAGCCATCCCCAGTATGGATCCCCACTGGGACCTTGACTCAGATCATGGAGACTGGAGTCGTAAACATCTGTTGACCTGTGTTCTAGAAGGACTAAGGAGAATTAGGAAAAAGCCCATGAATTATTCAGTGATGTCCACCATAACCCAGGGAAAGGAAGAAAATCCTTCTGCCTTCCTCGAGCGGCTGTGGGAGGCCTTAAGAAAATATACTCCCCTGTCACCTGAATCACTTGAAGGTCAATTGATTCTAAAAGATAAGTTTATTACCCAGTCAGCCGCAGATATCAGGAGAAAGCTCCAAAAGCAAGCCCTGGGCCCTGAACAAAATTTGGGGACATTATTAAACCTGGCAACCTGGGTGTTCTATAATAGGGACCAAGAGAAACAGGCCCAAAAGGAAAAGCGAGATCAGAGAAAGGCTGCAGCCTTAGTCATGACCCTCAGACAAACAAACCTTGGTGGTTCAGGGAGGATAGAAAATGGAGCAGGCCAATCACCCAGTAAGCTTTGTTATCAGTGTGGTTTACTGGGACACTTTAAAAAAGTCTGTCCAGTGAGAAACAAACTGCCCCCTCATCCATGTCCACTATGCTGAGGCAATCACTGGAAGGTGTACTGCCCCAGAGGACGAAGGTTCTCTGAGTCAGAAACCCCCGACCAGATGATCCAACAACAGGACTGAGGGTGCCCGAGGCAAGCGTCAGCTCATGTCATCACCCTCACTGAGCCCCGGGTATGCTTAACCATTGAGGGCCAGGAAATTGACTTCCTCCTGGACACTGGTGCAGCCTTCTTAATGTTAATCTCCTGTCCTGGACGACTGTCCTCAAGGTCCGTTACCATCCGAGGAATCCTGGGACAGCCTGTAACCAGGTATTTCTCCCACCTCCTCAGTTGTAATTAGGAGACTTTGCTCTTTTCACATGCCCTTGTTAGGGAGGGATCCCACAAGGGCCTGAGAGTCCCACAGCCTTATTAGGGAGGGATATGTTAGCCAAGGCTGGAGCTAGTATCTACATGAATATGGGGAACAAGTTACCCATTTGTTGTCCCCTACTTGAGGAGGGAATCAACCCTGAAGTCTAGGCATTGGAAGGACGATTTGGAAGGGCAAAAAGTGCCCACCCAGTCCAAATCATGTTAAAAGAACCCACCACTTTTCCTTATCAAAGGCAATGTCCCCTAAGGCCTGAAGGTCATAAAGGATTACAGGATATTGTTAAACATTTAAAAGCTCAAGGTTTAGTAAGAAAATGCAGCAGTCCCTGCAACACCCCAATTCTAGGAGTACAAAAACTGAACGGTCAGTGGAGACACCCCAATTCTAGGAGTACAAAAACTGAACGGTCAGTGGAGACTAGTGCAAGATCTTAGACTCATCAATGAGGCAGTAATTCATCTATATCCAGTTGTACCTAACCCCTATACCTTGCTCTCTCAAATACCAGAGGAAGCAGAATGGTTCACCGTTCTGGACCTCAAGGATGCCTTTTTCTGTATTCCCCTGCACTCTGACTCCCAGTTTCTTTTTGCCTTTGAGGATCCCACAGACCACACGTCCCAACTTACATGGACGGTCTTGCCCCAAGGGTTTAGGGACAGCCCTCATCTATTTGTCATTCACTGGCCCAAGACCTAGGCCACTTCTCAAGTCCAGGCACTCTGGTCCTTCAGTATGTGGATGATTTACTTTTGGCTACCAGTTCGGAAGCCTCATACCAGCAGGCTACTCTAGGTTTCTTGAACTTTCTAGCTAATCAAGGATACAAGGTGTCTAGGTTGAAGGCCCAGCTTTGCCTACAGCAGGTCAAATATCTAGGCCTAATCTTAGCCAGGGGGACCAGGGCCCTCAGCAAGGAACAAATACAGCCTATACTGACTTATCTTTGCCCTAAGAAATTAAAACAGTTGTGGGGGTTCCTTGGAATTACCGGCTTTTGCCGACTATGGATCCCTGGATGCAGCAATATAGCCAGTCCCCTCTATACTCTAATCAAGGAAACCCAGAAGGCAAATACTCATCTAGTAGAATGGGAACCAGAGGCAGAAACAGCCTTCAAAACTTTCAAGCAAGCCCCAGCTTTAAGCCTTCCCACAGGACAAAACTTCTCTCTGTATGTCACAGAGAGAGCAGGTATAGCTCTTGGAGTCCTTACTCAGACTCGTG
This sequence comes from Colobus angolensis palliatus, assembly GCF_000951035.1. Lineage (NCBI taxonomy): Eukaryota > Metazoa > Chordata > Mammalia > Primates > Cercopithecidae > Colobus > Colobus angolensis. Next base: position 3,408,696 of record NW_012115189.1, read on the forward strand.
GGACAACCCCACAACCAGTGGCATACTTAAGTAAGGAAACTGATGTAGTAGCAAAAGGCTGGCCTCACTGTTTATGGGTAGTTGCGGCAGCGGCTGTCTTAGTGTCAGAGGCTATCAAGATAATACAAGGAAAGGATCTCACTGTCTGGACCACTCATGATGTAAATGGCATACTAGGTGCCAAAGGAAGTTTATGGCTATCAGACAACCGCCTACTTAGATAACAGGTGCTACTCCTTGAGGGACCAGTGCTTCAAATACATACGTGCATGGCCCTCAACCCTGCCACTTTTCTCCCAGAGGATGAGGAACCAATCGAGCATGACTGCCACCAAATTATAGTCCGGACTTATGCTGCTCACGATGATCTCTTAGAAGTCTCCTTAGCTAAACCTGACCTTAACCTATATACCGATGGAAGTTCATTTGTGAAGAATGGGATATGAAGGGCATGTTATGCCATAGTTAGTGATGTAACCATACTTGAAAGTAAGCCTCTTCCCCCAGGGACCAGTGCCAAGTTAGCAGAACTAGTGGCACTTACCCGACCCTTAGAACTGGGAAAGGGAAAAAGAATAAATGTGTATACAGATAGCAAGTATGCTTATCTAATGCTACATGCCCATGCTGCAATATGGAAAGAAAGGGAGTTCCTAACCTCTGGGGGAACCCCCATTAAATGCCACAAGGAAATTACAGAGTTATTGCACACAGTGCAAAAACCCAAGGAGGTGGCAGTCTTACACTGCCAAAGCCATCAAAATGGGAAGGAGAGGGGAGGACAGCAGCATAAGCAGCTGGCAGAGGCAGGGAAAGAGCAGCAAGAAGGAAAGAGAGGAAGAGACAAAGAGGGAGTCAGAGAGAAAGAGAGACAAAGGAGAAGTCGAAGAGAAAGAAAGAGAGATGGAAGTAGTAAAGAAAAAACAGTGTACCCTAGTCCTTTAAAAGCCCCCGGGGTAAATTTCTAAATGTCTACCCAGCCAAGGCATGTTCTTCTTATGTGGAACGTCAACCTGTATCTGCCTTCCCAGTAACTGGACTGGCACCTGCATCTTAGTCTTTCTAAGTCCCAATATTAATATTGCCCAAGGAAATCAGACCTTATCAGTATTCCTCAAAGCTCGAGTCCGTGAACACGGAGCCATACAACTAATACCCCTACTTATAGGGTTAGGAATGGCTGCTGCTGCTACAGGAACTGGAATAGCTGGTTTATCTACTTCATTATCCTACTACCACACACTCTCAAAGGATTTCTCAGACAGTTTGCAAGAAATAACAAAATCTATCCTTACTTTACAATCCCAAATAGACTCTTTAGCAGCAGTGACTCTCCAAAACCGCCGAGGCCTAGACCTCCTCACTGCTGAGAAAGGAGGACTCTACACCTTCTTAGGGGAAGAGTGTGGTTTTTACACTAACCAGTCAGGGATAGTACGAGACGCCACTTGGCATTTACAGGAAAATGCTTCTGAAATCAGACAACACCTTTCAAACTCTTATACCAACCTCTGGAGTTGGGCAACATGGCTTCTCCCCTTTCTAGGCCCCGTGGCAGCCATCTTGCTGTTACTCATCTTTGGGGCCTGTATCTTTAACTTTCTTGTCAAATGTGTTTCCTCTAGAATCAAGGCCATCAAGCTACAGATGGTCTTACAAATGGAACCCCAAACGAGCTCAACCAACAACTTCTACCAAGGACCACTGGACCGACCCACTGGCACTTTCACTGGCCTAGAGAACTCCCCTCTGGAGGACACCACAACTGCAGGGCCCCTTCATTGCCCCTATCCAGCAGGAAGTAACTAGAGCGGTCATCGGCCAAATTCCCAACAGCAGTTGGGGTGTCCTGTTTAGAGGGGGAATTGAGAGGTGACAACATGCTAGCAGCCCTCGCTCTCAGTGCCTCCTCGGCCTCGGCGTCCACTCTGGCAGTGCTTGGGAGCCCTTCAGCCTGCCACGGCACTGTGGGAGCCCCTTTCTGGGCTGGCTGAGGCCGGAGCTGCCTCCCTCTGAGTGCGGGGAGGTGTGGAGGGAGAGGCACGGGTGGGAACTGGGGCTGTGCAGTGGTGCTAACGGGGCCAGCACGAGTTCTGGCAGGCATGGGCATGGGCTTGGCGGGCCCCGCACACGAGTGGCTGGCCAGTGCTGCTGGCCCAGGGCAGTGAGGGGCGTAGCACCCGGACCAGCAGCTGCAGAGGGTGCCAGTGTGCCAGCACTGCACTCGAGTTCTCGCCAGGCCTCAGCTGCCTCACCGCAGGGCAGGCTCAGAGCCTGCAGCCTGCCATGTCCGAGCCCTCCCCTGCAGTGTGCTCCCACACAGCCCGAGCTGCCCCCTGCTCCATGGCGCCCGGTCCCATCGACTGCCCGAGGGCTGAGGAGTGCAGGCGTGGCTCGGGACTGGCGGGCAGCTCTGCCTGCAGCCCCGGTGCAGCATCCACTTGGGGAAGCCAGCTGGGCTCCTGAGTCTAGTGGGGACTTGGAGAACTTTTATGTCTAGCTAAGGGATCATAAACACACCAATCAGCACTCTGTGTCTAGCTCAAGGTTTGTAAATACACCAATCAGCACTCTGTGTCTAGCTCAAGGTTTGTAAATACACCAATCAGTACTCTGTGTCTAGCTCAAGATTTGTAAATACACCAATCAGTACTCTGCATCTAGCTCAAGGTTTGTAAATACACCAATTTGTACTCTGTATCTATCTAACCTGGTGGGGACTTGGAGAACTTCTCCATCTAGCACTCTGCCTCTATCTAGCTCAAGGATTGTAAGCATACCAATCAGCACTCTGTCAAAACGGACCAATCACCTCTCTGTAAAATGGACCAATCAGCACTCTGTCAAAATGGACCAATCAGCTCTCTGTAAAATGGACCAATCAGCTCTCTGTAAAATGGACCAGTCAGCACTCTGTCAAAACGGACTGATCAGCTCTCTGTAAAATGGACCAATCAGCTCTCTGTAAAATAGACCAATCAGCTCTCTGTAAAATGGACCAATCAGCAGGATGTGGGTGGGGCCAGATAAGGGAATAAAAGCAGGCTGCCCGAGCTTGCGGTGGCAACCTGATGGTGGGGGTCCTCTTCCACACCAGTGGAAGCTTTGTTCTTTCACTCTTTGTAATAAATCTTGCTGCTGCTCACTCTTTGGGGCCACGCTGCCTGTAAGAGTTGTAACACTCACCATGAAGGTCAGCTTCACCCCTGTCAGCGAGACCACAAACCCAGCAGAAGGAAGAAGCTCCAGACACATCTGAATGTCTGAAGGAACAAACTCCGGACACACCATCTTTAAGAACTGTAACTCTCACCGCAAGTGTCCGCGACTTCATTCTTGAAGTCAGCGAGACCAAGAACCCACCAATTCCGGACACAGAAACATCAGTTATGCAATGAAAGCCTTGCCTTAAATGCCCTGTTTGAGAATAATGTTAATTTAGTGAAGTGTGACAAGCCATTTTAAGGAATAAAGGTTGGCTGTACTTACGGAACCAATGCCTACAATGTCCTCTCAGGAAAACTGAGGTAGGTCCAGTTTATAGTGTCCAGTCTTACAGTTAGTAAGGAAAGTCACTTCCAGGCAAGTACTTGGGGGTATTTTTCTGAAACCTCTAGAAGAAAGGAATTCACTCAAATTTATAGGTACTGCAGGTAAAATTTGGTGGAGTTTCTTGGGCTTGGTCTCCTAATTTTTTAGCAGGATAGAAAATAATAGACATGGCCGGGCATGGTGGCTCATGCCTGTAATCCTAGCTCTTTGGGAGGCCAGGGTGGGAAGATCACCTGAGATCAGGAGTTCGAGACCAGCCTGGCCAACATGATGAAACCCTGTCCCTACTAAAAATACAAAAATTAGCCAGATGTGGTGGCATATGCCTGTAATCCCAGGTACTCAGGATGCTGAGACAGGAGAATCGCTTGAACCTGGGAGGTGGAGGTTGCAGAGAGCCGAGATCGCACCACTGCACTCCAGTCTGGGCAACAAAGAGTGAAACTCCGTCCCCAAAAAAGAAAAGAATAGACATTTAGAAGTCCAATCTAAGATGCCTTATGATAAGTTCTAGGCAGAAGCTAATTTGGAATCATTCAACACTGTATGACTCTAGGTTTTGCAAAGCAAACTTCAAAGGAGGCCTCTATGATGCATAACTCTCTTGATGCACTGTAGAAGTAATTAGCCAAACCTAAGGAGTCCAGCCTTTTTTTGTGATCAAGAATAATCTTTAGAATTGTATATAATAACAAGGAGAAGGAAGATGGTCAGGAAAAATTGTCAAACTTTGAAATGAGCAAAATAGATTACTGGGTGTTCTTTCAATAGAATGCTGAGCCTTGTCCAGCGGGACCTCCAGGGATTGTCTCATCCTATAGGGATGTATGCCTTTGATTGTCTTTAGGCTATTTTACAATTCTCTAATAGTAGATGTTAACACGTAGAAAACTGATAGTAACGCATATCCTTCCTGTCCATAACTATGCAAATTATTCCTTTTGTGCTGTGGAGAGTATAAATCTATGTAAATCAAGTCCTTATTTGAACCAGTTGTAACATCTTACTGGTCCCTTAATTAAATAATGAGTTAAATAAAATCTTCAATGTCTTTTCATTTTATAGTTAGGTGAGAGTCATGATTATATCCTCTTATATAAATCATCCTTTAATGTACTTTAAATTAATAGATGTCAAAAACATTCAACATATAGAAATAAAGGCAGAATATGTGATGTCTCCCGAGGTCAACGTAAGCTAAGCATGGTTAGATACTTAAGTTGTAGTGACTTGCTGATTTAAAGACCAAATTGTCTAAAGGGAGACATTCTGGGGCTGAGTACATCAAAATGAACAGTACAATAAGGCATTAAATTGGGGAGGTAGAAAGGACATTAAATGGCTCCTAATGCCCAGATTGGAAAATATCTTTCTTTCTTGTTTAGAGGATCCTGGGCTAGCTCCAGGAGCCAGGAGCCTGGAGCCTGGGCATAACCAAAGAGAGCAAACCAGAAGGCCTGAAACACGCATTTCCTGCCCTCTCTTAGCTAAGCAGAGAGCTGGTTCAGCAGGTCCCCAGTTAGCTTGATGGCAGGACAGGTGGTACCAGCTGCTGAGCCTTTGCAACAAGGCCACTTCCTCCACCCAGAAGTTCCTTTGGCAGAACTTTGAGGGGGGGCCTTGTCTTAGAGCCCTTTCTGCTTTGGGCTCGAGCCAACCATGCATCCCTCTTACTGCTATCATGAGAGCTCAGAAAGCCATGACATTTCGCTACTTTGCTGCTTGTAAATGTTCTTTGTTTTTTTTTTTTTTTTTTTTTTTTTTTTGAGACGGAGTCTCGCTCTATTACCCGGGCTGGACTGCAGTGGCTGGATCTCAGCTCACTGCAAGCTCCACCTCCCGGGTTTACGCCATTCTCCTGCCTCAGCCTCCCGAGTAGCTGGGACTACAGGCGCCTGCCACTGCGCCCGGCTAGTTTTTTGTATTTTTCAGTAGAGACGGAGTTTCACCGTGTTAGCCAGGATGGTCTCGATCTCCTGACCTCGTGATCCGCCCGTCTCGGCCTCCCAAAGTGCTGGGATTACAGGCTTGAGCCACCGCGCCCGGCCCCGTAAATGTTCTTAATCAACGTTATTTCCCACTAACAACATGTGGCTCTAATGCGGAGAATATCTGTGCCCTCTTTATAGGACAAGGATGTAGGAGGGAGCTGTAAAGAGGCCTGAGAGAACCAGTTAGGGCCAGCATCAGAGCATATTAAGGATCCAGACTGACTTACTGAACTATAACACTTCCAGACCAATTTTTAAAAATACTTGTTTTTCTTTTGAGACAGAGTTTTGTTCTCGTTGCCCAGGCTGGAGTGTAATGGCACGATCTCAGCTTACTGCAAACTCTGCCTCCCGGGTTCAAGCGATTCTCCTGCCTCAGCCTCCCAAGTAGCTGGGATTACAGGCATGCGCCACTAGGCCCGGCTAATTTTGTATTTTTAGTAGAGATGGGATTTCTCCATGTTGGTCAGGCTGGTCTCCAACTCCCGACCTCAGGTGATCCGCCTACCTCGGCCTCCCAAATTGCTGGGATTACAGGCGTAAGCCACCGCACCTGGTCAAAAACACTATTTTTTGGCAAAACTCTTGTTTTCCTTTATTGAGTGTACCAGCCTTCTCTCTCTCATCGCTCTCGTTTTTATTCCTCAGCCATCATGGCCTTCCTTGCAGCAATGCAGGATCTCCAGGGCAATGATTTCATCAGCAGAGGGAGGACCAGGCAGTACTTAACTCCAGCTTATATTCTCATGGCCATGCAATGTCCCCTTGCCCCACGCCCTCAGAGCCAACCCAACACCACACACAAGGCACTCACTGACTGATGGGTGAACTGCAGGCAGCACACCGAGCTGCTCCAGACAGTGGCTGCAGGTGCTCATCAGCTGCTTGCACGTGCTCCCTGCAGCACATTTTCTAGCCACAGTCAGCCCTCTGCATTCATGGGCTTTACATCTGTAGATTCAACCAAGTACAGATCAAAAATATCTGGGGCTAGAAAAACAATTAAAGAACACAAATTCAAAAAACTGATATAGTATAACAACTACTTGCTAGTATTTACATTGTATTAGATATTAAAAGTAATCTCGAGATTATTTCAAGTATACAGGAGAATGTGCATAGGTTATATGCAAATGCTACCCCATTTTATGAAAGGACTTAAGCATCCATGGATTTTGGAATCCTTGGGGTCCTGGAACCAATCCCCTTGGTACTGAGGGATGACTGCACAAGTGCACTAATTTTGCTTCTGGCTCTGAGCTCAGTGCCTAAACACAATCTCCCAGTATTGGACTGGTCCTTTCCAGGTGGGGGATAAGGGACAATTAAAAAGGCAAAGGAAAGGAATTTGATGAAACAATGACCCGAAGAGCCATTTTTCAGTTCCTAATGCAGCTGCTTCTTTACTCACTATATTGCCAAGCCTACAATTTAAGCTGCTTGTAATCGAACCATGGAAAGATCAATAAAAAGATAGAATAGCATTTCTTTGTCATGGAACAGCTTAGAGGTGAGTGGTCCAGGCTGATGGGAATCTGCTCCAGAACGAAGTGCTCTTTGTCTTGTTGCCCTTTCTCAGGGTGTGGTCTTTGTGTACCTGGTTAAAGTTGGGCTGCCAGTAGGCAGAGAAGACATGAAGGGCAAGCAATTTCTGTTTAGGCAAGTGACATAGGAGCTGCACTCATCACTTCAATTCACATTTCATTGGCAAGAAACTTGGCCTCGTAGTCACTCCTAACTGTGAGGAGTCCAAGAAATGTAGTCTCTCGATGAGTCATCTTATACCTAGCTAAAATTATATCACGATGAAAACAAAGAATAAATTTGGGGGAACAGTCAGCAATGTGCTGAACTCTCCAATTTTTCTTCCCATCCCAAGAGTCAAGTAGCAGTGACTTGGATCCCAAATTCGATTCCTGTCAACCCACTTTGTGGGGCTCCTTTTCCCCTTGGCCCACTGCATATCTGGAGCCAAATACTCAGATTAGTCAGAACATCCAAATAAAACAAAGAGGGGACAAAACATTAGTCAGACCGTTAATATCAGTCCTGTCGGGAAGGCTGTGGTATTTATAGTGTGCTTCCAAAGGAACCACCCCCATTCTGCATCTGCTCGTTTAATTCAGGTCAGATTCCTTGATCTCGAGGTTCTTTAATGCCCATCTGTAATGTGCTCTTTTTGTCATTTCCCTGTCTCTCCTTCCCTGCTGAGTTATCAATGCCATAAACCAGCTGGTGCTGGTGTCACTGTGAAAGCACTTTACTTATTAATTACGATGATGACAATAGGCTTTTTGGAGACTGCCCACCATCTATACTGAAATTTTCGTGATTGATGAGAAATCTAGATGGACAGGAAGCCTCAATTAGTTTGAGTTAAATTTTTTTACAGTCTAAGTTTTGTGGTCTGAACACACCCAGCCCAGCATTCCACAATGGCTCCAACCACAACTGTGGTGCCAAGGATCAATAGACCATTAAACTATGACCTTTTGATAGCAGAGCCTTAATTTTATCCATATATATTATTTTGTCACCACAAGCATCATCACAAACTTGATGTCTGAGAGTGGGTAAAAATCAATGTCCTTGGCTAGATTTTTTTTTAAATTGTAAAAATTTTGTTTTTGGGGAACAGGTGGTATTTGGTTACATGAGTAAGTTCTTCAGTGGTAATTTGTGGGATTTCAGTGCACCCATTACCCAAACAATGTACAGTGAACCCAATTTGTAGTCTTTTTATCCCTCACCTCCCTCGCACCCTTTCCCCGAGTCCTCTAAGTCCATTGTGAAATTCTTATGTCTTTACATCCTCATAGCTTAGCTCCCACTTATGAACGAGAATATACAATGTTTGGTTTTCCATTCCTGAGCTACTTCACTTAGAATAATATTCTCCAGATCCATCCAGGTTGCTGTGAATGCCGTTAATTCATTCCTTTTTAGGGCTGAGTAGTATTCCATTGTATATATATGCCACAGTTTCTTTATCCACTCATTGATTGTTGGGCATTTGGGCTGGTTTCACATTTTTGCAACTGCTAATTGCACTGCTATAAACATGTGTGCACAAGTGTCTTTTTCATTTAATGACTTCTTTTCCTCTGGATGCTCGGTAGCAGGATTGCTGGATCAAATGGTAGTTCTACTTTTAGTTCTCTAAGGAATCTCCACACTGTTTTCCATAGTGGTTGTACTAATTTACATTCCCACCAGCAGTGTAGAAGTGTTTCCTTTTCACTGCATCCACACCAATATCTATGTGTTTTTTGTTTGTTTGTTTTGTTTTGTTTTTGTTTTTTTATGGCCATTCTTGCAGGAGTAAGGTGGTATTGCATTGTGGGTTTTGGGGGTTTTTTTGAGACAGAGGCCTTGCTCTGTCACCAGGCTGGAGTGCAATGGTGCCATCTTAGCTCACTGCAACCTCTGCCTCCTGGGTTCAAGCGATTCTCCTGCTTCAGCTTCTCGATAGCTGGGACTACAACCGTGTGCCACCATGCCCAGCAAAGTTTTGTATTTTTAGTAGAGATGGGGTTTCACCATGTTGGCCAGATGGTCTTAATCTCTTGACCTCGTGATCTGCCTGCCTCGGCCTCCCAAAGTGCTGGGATTACAGGCATGAGCCACCACGCCTGGCTGCCAGGGTTTTTGTTTGTTTTGTTTTGTTTTTTTGAGATGGAGTCTTGCTCTGTCGCACAGGCTGGAGTGCAGTGGCATGATCTTGGCTCACTGCAACCTCAGCCTCCTGAGTTCAAGCGATTCTTCTACCTTAGCCTCCCAAGTAGTAGCTGGGATTACAGGTATGTATTATCATGCCCAGCTAATTTTTGTTTTTTTAGTAGAGATAGGGTTTCGCCATGTTAGCCAGGCTGGTCTCAAACTCCTAACCTCAGGTGATCTGCCTGCCTTGGCCTCCCAAAGTGCTGGCATTACAGGTGTGAGCCACCATGCCCTGCCCGCATTGTGGTTTTGATTTGCATTTTCCTGATCATTAGTGATGTTGAGCATTTTTTCATATGTTTGTTGGCCATTTGTATATCTTCTTTTGAGAATTGTCTATTCCTGTCCTTAACCCACTGTTTGATGGAATTTTTTTTCTTGTAATTTGTTTGAGTTCATTGTAGATTCTGGATATTAGTCTTTTGTCTGATGTATAGATTGTGAAGATTTTCTCCCACTCTGTGGGTTGTCTGTTTACTCTGCTGAGTGTTCCTTTTGCTGTGCAGAAGCTCTTTATTTTAAGTCCCACCTGTTTATCTTTGTTTTTGTCACATTTGCTTTTGGGTTCTTGGTCATGAAGTCTTTGCCTGAGCCAATATGTAGAAGAGTTTTTCCAATGTTTTCTTCTAGAATTTTTTTTCCCCCAAGACAGAGTCTTACTCTGTTGCCCAGGCTGGAGTGCAGTGGCGTTATCTTGGCTTACTGCAACCTCCGCCTCCCAAGTTCAAGCGATTCTCTTGCCTCAGCCTACTGAGTAGCTGGGATTACAGACACCCAACACCACACCCAGCTAATTTTTGTATTTTTAGTACAGATGGAGTTTCACCATGTCGACCAGGCTAGTCTTGAACTCCTGACCTCATGATCCACCTGCCTCGGCCTCCCAAAGTATTGGGATTATAGGCGAGAGCCACCGCGCCTGGCCATCTTCTAGAATTTTCAGTTTCAGGTCTTTAAGTCCCTGATACATTTTGAGTTGATTTTTGTGTAAGGTGAGAGATGAGGATCCAGTTTCATTCTCTTGCATGTGACTTGCCAATTATCCCAGCACCATTTGTTGAATAAGGTATCCTTTCCCCACTTTATGTTTTTGTTTGCTTTTTCAAAGATCAGTTGGCTGTAAGTATTTGGGTTTATTTCTGGGTTCTCTATTCTGTTTCATTGGTCTATGTGCCTATTTTTATACCAGTACCATGCTGTTTTGGTGACTATGGTCTTATAATAATGTAGTTTGAAGTCAGGTATTGTGATGCCTCCAGATATGTTCTTTTTGCTTGGTCTTGCTTTGCATGTGTGGGCTCCTGTTTGGTTCCATATGAATTTTAGGATTGGTTTTTCTAGTTCTGTGAAGAATGGTGGTGGTATTTTGATGGGATTTGCATTGAATTTGTAGATTGCTTTTGGCAGTATGGTCATTTTCACAATATTGATTCTACCCATCAATCAGCATGGGTTGTATTTCCGTTTGTTTGTACTGTCTATGATTTCTTTCAGTAGTGTTTTGTAGTTTGCCTTGTAGAGGTATTTCACCTCCTTGGTTAAGTATATTCCTAAGTATTTATTTTATTTTATTTTATTGCAGCTATTGTAAAAGGGGTTGAGTTCTTGATTTGATTCTCAGCTTGGTCGCTGTTGGTGTATAGCAGAGCTACTGATTTGTACACATTAATTTTGTATTCTGAAACTTTGCTGAATTAACTTACCAGTTTTAGGAGCCTTAGGGTTTTCTAGGTATACAATCATATCATCAGCAAACAGTGACAGTTTGACTTCCTCTTTACCAATTTGGATACCCTTTATTTCTTTCTCTTGTCTGATCACTCTGGCTAGGACTTCCAGTACTATGTTGAATAGAAGTGGTGAGAGTGGGTATCCTTGTCTTGTTCCAGTTCTCAGAGGAATGCTTTCAACTTTTCCCCCATTCAGTATTATGTTAGCTGTGGGTTTGTCATATATGGCTTTTATTACATTGAGGTATGTCCCTTGTATGCTGATTTTGCTGAGGGTTTTAATCATAAAGGGATGCTAGATTTTGTCAAGTGCTTTTTCTGCATCTATTGAGATGATCATGTGATTTTGTTTTTAATTCTATTTATGTGGTGTATCACATTTATTGAGTTGCATATGTTAAACCATCCCTGCATCCCTGGTATGATACCCACTTGTTTATGGTGGATTATCTTTTTGATATGCTGTTAGATTTGGTTAGCTAGTATTTTGTTAAGGATATTTGCATTTGTGTTCATCAGGGACATTGGTGTGTAGTTTTCTTTTTTGTTATGTCCTTTCCTGGTTTTGATATTAGGGTGATACTAGCTTCATAGAATGATTTAGGGATTATTCCCTCTTTCTCTATCTTGTGGAGTAGTGTCAATAGGATTGGTACCAATTCTTCTTTGAATGTCTGGTAGAATTCAGCTGTGAATCCGTCTGGACCTGGACTGTTTTATCATTTCAATCCCCCTTCTTGTTATTGGTCTGTTCAGGGTTTCTAATTCTTCCAGATTTAAGCTAGGAGGGTTGTATCTTTCCATGAATTTATACGTCTCCTCTAGGTTTTCTAGTTTATGAATGTAAAGGTATGCATAGTAGCCTTGAATGATGTTTTGTATTTCTGTGGTATCAGTTGTAATATCTCCCATTTCATTTCTAATTGAGCTTGTTTGGATCTTCTCTCTTCTTTTCTTGGTTAATCTTGAGCCTGTCAATGGTCTATCAATTTTATTTATCTTGTCAAAGAATCAGCTTTTTGTTTCATTTATCTTTTGTATTTTTGTTTCCATTTCATTCACTTCTGCTCTGATCTTGGTTATTTCTTTTCTTCTGCTGGGTTTGGGTTTGGTTTGTTCTTGTTTCTCTAATTCCTTGAAGGTGATTAAAGTGTCTATTTGTGCTCCTTCTGACTCTTTGATGTAGGCATTTAAGGCTGTGAAGTTTCCTCTTACCACTGCCTTTGCTGTATCCCAGAGGTTTTAATAGGTTGTGTCACTATTATCATTCAGTTCTAGGTTGTGTCACTATTATCATTCAGTTCAAAGAGTTTTAAATTTCCATTTTTATTTCCTTGTTGACCCAATAATCATTCAGGAGCAGGTTATTTAATTTCCATGTATTTGCATGGTTTTGAAGGTTCCTTTTGAAGTTGATTTCCAATTTTATTCCACTGTAGTCTGACAGAGTACTTGTTATAATTTCAGTTTTCTTAAATTTGTTGAAAGTTGCTTTGTGATCTCTCATATAGTCTATCTTGGAGAATGTTTCATGTGCTGATGAATAGAATGTATATTATGCAGTTGTTGGGTAGAATATTCTGTAAATATCCATTAAGCCCATTTGTTCTAGGATATAGTTTAAATCTATTGTTTCTTTGTTGAAGTCCCCCACTATTATTGTGTTGCTGTCTATCTCATTTCTTAGGTCGAGTAGTAATTGTTCTATAAATTTGGGAGCTCCAGTGTTAGGTGCATATATATTTAGAATTGTGATATTTTCTTGTTGGACAAGGCTGTTTATCATTATGTGATGTCCCTCTTTGTCTTTTTTAACTGCTGTTGCTTTAAAGTGTGTTTTGTCTGATATAAGAATAGCTACTCCTGCTTGCTTTTGATGTCAATTTGCATGAAATATCTTTTTACACCCCTTTACCTTAAGTATATGTGAATCCTTATGTGTTAAGTGAGGCTTTTTATTTTGAGACGGAGTCTCACTCTGTCATCCAGGCTGGAGTGGAGTGCAGTAGCATGATCTCAGTTCACTGCAACCTCTGCCTCCCGGGTTCAAGCGATTCTCCTGCCTCAGCCTCCTGAGTAGCTGGGATTACAGGTGCCTGCCACTACACTGGCTAATTTTTGTATTTTTAGTAGAGATGAGGTTTCACTATGTTAGTCAGACTGGTCTCAAACTCCTGGCCTGTGATCCACCCACCTTGGCCTCCAAAGTGTTGGGATTAAGGCATGAGCACGTGAGGCTCTTGTAGGCAGCAAATACTTGGTTGATAAAGTTTTATCCATTCTGCAGTTCTGTATCTTTTAAATGGAGCCTTTAGGCCATTTATATTCAGTTAGTATTGACACGTGAGCTACTATTTTATTCATTGTGCTATTTGTTGCCTGAATACCTTGGTTTATTTATTTTTATATTTGTTGTATTTTTGTTTTACAAGTCCTGTGAGATTCATGCTTTAAAGATGTTCTGTTTTCCTGTGTTTCCAGGATTTGTTTCGATATTTAGAGTTCCTTTTAGCAGTTCTTATAGTGCTGGCTTGGTAGAGGTGAATTCTCTCAGCATTTGTTTGTCTGAAAAAGACTGTCTCTTTCCTTCATTTATGAAGCTTAGTTTCACTGGATACAAAATTCTTGGCTGATAATTGTTTTGTTTAAGGAGGCTGAAGATAGGGCCCCAATCCATTCTAGCTTGTAGAGTTTTTGCTGAGAAATCTGCTGTTAATCTGATAGGCTTTCCTTTATAAGTTACCTGGTGCTTCTGCCTCACAGCTCTTAAGATTCTTTCCCTGATCTTGACTTTAGACAACCTGATGACTATGTACCTCTGCAATGATCTTTCTGTGATGAATTTCCTAGGTGTTCTTGAACTTCTTGTATTTGGATGTCTAGATCTATAGCAAGGCCAGGGAAGTTCTCCTCAATTATTTCCCCAAATATGTTCTCAAAACTTTTAGATTTCTCTTTATCCTCAGGAATGTCAATTGTTCTCAGATTTGGTCATTTAACATAATCCCAAGCTTCTTGGAGGCCTTTGTTCATTTTTTAACATTCTTTTTGCTTTGTCTTCATTGGATTGGGTTATTTCGAAAACATTGTCTTTGAGCTCTGACGTTCTTTCTTCTGCTTGTTCAATTCTATTGCTGAGGCTCTCCAGGGCATTTCTCTAAGTGTGTCCTTTATTTCCTGAAGTTGTGATTTTTTTTATTTGTGCTATCCACTTCCCTGAAGATTTCTCCCCTCATATCTTGTATCATCCTTTTGATTTTCTTAAGTTGGACTTCACCTTTCTCTGGTGCCTCCTTGATTAGCTTAACAATCAACCTTCTGAATTCTTTTTCTGGCAATTCAGGGATTTCTTGTTTTGGATCTATTGCTGGGCTAGTGTGATTTTTTTTTAGGGGGGTGTTAAAGAACCTTGTTTTGTCATATTACCAGAATTGTTTTACTGGTTCCTTCTTATTTTGGTAGCCTCTATCAAAGGAAGATTTGAGGCTCAAGACTGCTGTTCAGATTCTTTTGTCCCACGGGGTGCTCCTTTGATATAGCACTCTCCCCCTTTTCCTAGGGATGTGGCTTACTGAGAGCAGAACTGTAGTGATTGTTATTCTCTTCTGAATCTAGCCACCCAGCAGAGCTACCAGGCTCTGGGCTGGTACTGGGAGTGTCTGCACAGAGTCCTGTGATGTGAACTGCCTTCAGGTCTCTCAGCCATGGATCCCAGAACCTGCTCCATTGGAGGTGGCAGGGGAGTGAAATGGACTCTGAGAGTCCTTAGTTGTAGTTGTAGTTTTGTGCTGGTTGGCCTCCTGCCAGGAGGTGGAACTTTCAAGAGAGCATTAGCTATGGCAATATAGGGGAGGATCAGGTGATGGGTGAGGCCCTGGAACTCCCGAGAGAATATAACCTTTGTCTTTGGCTTCCAGGGTGGGACGGAAGGCCCATTGGGAAGGGTAGGTTTAGGCATGTCTGAGCTCAGACTCTCCTTGGACGTGGATGTGGCTTGCTGTGGCTGCTGTGGGAGATGGGGGTGTGGTTCCCAGGTCAATGGAGTTATGTTCTCAGGAGGATTATAGCTACCTCTGCTGTGTTATGCAGGTTGTCAGGGAAGCAGGGGAAAGCCAGCAGTTATAGGCCTCACCTAGCTCCTGTGCAACCCAAAAGGCTGGTCTCACTCCCACCATGCCCCCACTCCAACATCACCAAGTTTGTTTCTAGGAAATGGGTGAGCGGGGCTGAGAACTTGCCCCAGGGTACCAGTCTCCTGGCTGAGAAAGCAAACAGGGCTTTCATGCCTCCCTGCCTGTGAAGTCTGCACACCGGATTTATGCCCTCCCCCAAGTTCTGGCCAGGAAACTTCATGTTTGGTTGGAATTGTTATAAAGTTCAGCAGGAGTTTTCCTTCTCCCTGTGATATTTTCCCAGTTCCTCTGGCAGTCCTCCCCAAGGACCCCTGTGAGACAAAGCAGAAATGGCTTCCCTGGGACCCAGAGAGCACACAGGGCTTTTCCTACTGCTTCCTCTACCCTTGTATTTTGCTTGGCTCCCTAAATTGTCTCAGCTCCAGATAAAGTCAAATCCTTTTTCTGTGATCTGGACCTTCAGGTTCCCCAGTGAGGTTGTGTGTTTGTGGGTGGACAATTCCCCTTTCCCATTTTCTCAGTATGGGCACTTGCAGTATTTGGGATCTCTTCTAGGTTTTGCAAGAGCTATCCACTTCCTTCAAAAGGTCCGTGGATTCTCTCAGCTTTACTGGTATATTCTTGCAGTAGATCTTGGAGCAAAATTTCACAGTGCAAGTCTCCACAGGCTACTCTGTCTGTCCAAGTGAGAGCTGCAATGTGATCCTGCCTCCTATCCACCATTTTCTTCCGGATACCTTCCATGTCTAGATTTTTTTTCTTTTTTTTTTTTTTTTTGCATGTGGCAGTCCGCTTATTCCAGCACCATTTGTTGGAAAAAAATCTATCCTTTCTCCACTGAATTGCCTTTGATCCTTTATCAAAGATCAGTTGAATATATTTGTGTCTATTTCTGGGTTCTCTATTTCCTTTTCCCTGTGGTATTTTCCCAGTTCCTTTGGCAGCCCTCCCAAAGGACCCCTGTGAGACAAGGCAGAAATGGCTATTGATCCATTGTCTACTCTTTCACCAATACTACACTGTCTTAATTACTGTACTTTATAACAAGTCTTTAAGTTGAGTAGTGTATGTAGTCCAATTTTGTTCTTCGTTGATATTGTATTGACCATTCTATTTTTTTGTTTCTGTACAAATGTTAGAGTCTGTCAATATTCACAAAGTAACTCACTGAGACTTTGATTGGAATTGCAATGAATCTCTAGATAAAGTTGGGAAGAACTGACATCTTAAAAATATTGAGTCTTTCTATCCATAAAAATTGAACATCTCTCCATTTATTTAGACTTTTAAAATTTATTTTGCTACACAAATAAGTGAATTAATAAATACTGCCACTAAGACTTCATGTTTGGAATTATTTGTGTAATGTTAAGAGCCTGAGTCACACCATAGAATTTTCATATTTTCAATATTCTCTTCTAATGAATAAAGATGCCAACTTAACATTTTTGAGCACCTACCTCCTATAGATAACTTGAATAAGTCTACTTCTCCAACTATGTTGCCACCATTCTCATCCAGCCCCCATCAACTCTCCCCTTGACCACTGCAATGGCTTCCTAAAAGCTTCAACTCCAAGTCCACCCTTTTTTATTTATTTATTTTTATTTTTATTTTTTGAGGCAGAGTCCAGGCTGGAGTGCAGTGGTGTGATCACCGCTCACTGCAGCCTCAATCTCCTGGGCTTAAGAGATTCTCCCACTTCAGCCTCCTGAGTAGCTGGGCCTACAAGCATGCACCTTCATGCCCAGCTAATTTGTTATATTTTTTGTAGAGACAGGGTCTCCCTATGTTGCCCAAGTTGGTCTTGAATTCCTAGTCTCAAGCAGTCCTCCCACTTTGACCTCTCAAAGTGCTAGGATTACAGACATGAGCCACTGCACCTGGCCACCAAATCCACCCTTGATCCCAGTGCCAGTTATTCACTTATTTGCTCTTATCCTCAAGCCCAACTTTCTTTGCCCTACTGTACAATACTTGAGCTGACTCTGCAAACCACATTTCTACTTTGCCAGTCAATACAATGCATTTTTTTCAGTGGCAGGAAGGGGCACAGTGTGCAGCTATTTCCTGTGGTGTTCTTCAAAGCAGCTGAGGTCCTTATGGTTCCAGCAAGCAGCCCCCTGCAAGTTTCTTCTTCCCCACAGTGGTGAATAGCATGTTCCTGCAGGAGTCACACCTTCTCATCAGGGCATTGATCACAGACCTTGCAGGACCTCCTCTAGATTTCCAAGTTCCTTCCTTCTTCTTCTCTCAGCCCTAGAGGTGTTCTCTGCAGTTGCTCCCTCTTCTACACCTTTTAAAAGTTATCCACCTTGTGCATAGTTAACAACTCCTTCTATCAAATGTTCCGTGTTGAAGTCACTCCATTGGTTTCTGCCTCTCCACTAGATCTTGACTAGGCTCCCTATTTTATTCTCCCCAAATTGCACTCTTTATTTTATTCTCCAGAGAGTAGCCAGAGTGGATTATTTTTTAATTTGGGTCCCACTGATGAAGAGAATGAAAAATAGGCTCTAAGATGCATCAATCTCCATTCCCTGGTGATACATTTCTGTGGTTTCCCAATGCACTGGGAATAAAAGCTGAACTCTATCTTAGCCTCAAGACCTCTACCCAACTTCCCAAATTTATCTGACTTTCTTTTCCTATCTCACGGTACTCCAGACACTGTGCTAGATGTGATGGTTTCCTGCTGGGATTGTTGGTTTAATGTGTCAACTTGGCTAGGTCATAGTACCCAGTTATTTAATCAAACACTAACCTAGATCTAGCTGTGAAGGTATTGTGTGGATGTGGTTAGCATCTACAATCAGTTGGCTTTAGGTAGGAGGAGATTACCCTCAATTATGTGTGTGGGCCTTAGCCAATCAGTTCGAAAGCCTTAAACGCAACGAAACTGAGGTTTCCTGGGAGAGAAATTCTGCCTTTAGACTACAGCAACCACCCAAGAGTTGTAACCTACTGGCCTGGACGGCAAATTTCACACTTGCCAGCCCCTATAATCACATAAGCAATTCCTTGAAATAAATAAGCAAATGAAGTAGGATATATAGTATATATAATGTATATGATTTTATATACATATATATATGCATACAACCTACATATGATACTATACCTGGGCACCTCAAACTAGCCCTAGGGGCCTGCCTGGAGCTCTGCTCCCCACTTTGCTGGCCTGGCTTTGCTCATTCTTTAAATCTCAACCAAAGCTCTCCCTGACTGTTCTACCTAAGTAGCTTTTATATCTGTTATTTGCTGTCACTTCAACTTGTTCTTTTCCTTTGAAGCATGTCTAAGTACTTTTTTATTGTTGATCTCCCCAATATTTTAATAATCAATGAGACATATTTATTTTGCTCATCACTTAGAACCTTACCTGACTTACAGTAGGTGTTCAATAAATATTTAATGAAGGAATAAATTAACCTATCAAATGCCTAAAGCTTTTATTTCCTAAAATGAAATGCATAAATACATTTAATTTTTTTCTGAGTTTAATCCTGAAGTATTTTCAAAATATAGGAAACAATTTCAGATGTCCATATATTCATACATTTTAGGAAAAACTTCAACAAGGGTTGAAATAAAAAGTATTTCTGATTGTCATTGATTTAATTTTTAAAAATCCAATATCATAATTGCCCCAATTTTTCTCACCTTGAAAAGTTTATCTAAACCCAAACCATTATGTGAAACTCATGTCCTCCATAAAATAACCTCTCCTGACCACAGTAGCTCACTGGGAGCTCTCTTTGTCCATGTACCAGTGGCCTTTATTCTGTACCACATGACTTTAGGGTTTAATTATCTGCTGCCTAAAACGGTTGGCTACTGTTTCACATATACCTTGTTAGTCCTCTTTCTCAAAGGACAATCTAAATGGCATCACTGTATCTTATTCGTCTTTTTATTACAGTCAACACCCAGCATAACACTTTGTACACTATTGGATGAAAAATTACATTTCTTTTTGAGTTCTTATTTCTCACCATTTTTTGTTTTTCAGACAGAGTTTCGCTATTGTTACCCAGGCTGGAGTGCAATGGTACAATCTCAGCTCACTACAACCTCCATCTCCCAGGTTCAAGTGATTCTCCTGCCTCAGCCTCCCAAGTAGCTGGTATTACAGGTGCCTGCCACCACACTCAGCTAATTTTTTTGTATTTTTAGTAGAGACGGGGTTTCACCACGTTGGCCAGGCTAGTCTTGAACTCCTGACCTCGGGTGATACACCCTCCTTGGCCTCCCAAACTGCTGGGATTACAGGCGTGAGCCACTGCACCTGGCCTATTTTTCATTGTTGATCAAATAATAAACGTCTTCTGCTTAAAGGCCTGGCTCAAAAAACCCACAAATAATAAATGTCTTACAACTACTCAGATCAATTATCTGGTGATTCTCTGAGCAATCCATTAAATACTTGACCAAAATCCTTCTTAGGAAGTTGAGCACTTTAGTCTCCTTCCAGTGAGGCAACCCCTACTTCTTACTTTTGCTAGCTCTTTCCACCAGGAGCCATAAGTGGTTTTTAAAATGCAATCTCCAGTTTAAATTAGAGGTTATAAATATGAACTATCAATGAAGAGTCAATAAGAATATATAACATGCCTTGACTGCTGTTTCCAAATGCCCTAATGGCTCTTGTGATCTATAGACACAAACTCCTTTTGGAAGCATAGCTGAATTTGTAATGGTCTTCAGCCATGTATTTTTTCCACCAAGGGACATTAAAATCATGAGTGCTGTGATTTGATGGAAAAAGGAAGGAAGGAAGGAAGGAAGGAAGGAAGGAAGGAAGGAAGGAAGGAAGGAAGGAAGGAAGGAAGGAAGGAAGGCTGGCTCTTCATATTGCAAACCTTTAAATTAAAATGCATATATCCTGTGGGAAAGTGCAGTCCTGTCTCCCTCTGCTGGAATCACAGTAAAATCGTTTAAGGCAACCTTTTCTTCGTTTCCAAGCCTGCCTTTGATTGAAATCCATAGGCTTCTAGGCTCAAATACAGACTCACAAGAAGTCTCCAGGCTTCTTTTTGATCAAATTCGATATGCTTGTCAGGTTTCAGGGAAGTCACCAGGGGCAGATGTGGTGGTGAAAAGAGGAAATGCCATGAGATCAATTAGGCTTAAAGCTACGGTGGCAGTGAGGAGCCCTTCATGGGGGCTGTTAGGATGGAAGAGGCATGTGGAAATGGGGTCCCCTCAGCATGTTGTCTGAGGACTGAATACAAAATGCAAAGACTTCTTTTGTTGTTCTTCCCAGCAAATCCAGCTGCCTCGGAATAATAATAGTTTGCAATTGAATGGTGCTTTGGCATTTACAAAACATTTTCACATCGGTAATTTCATTTGGCCCCAAGAACAAGCCCTTGAAGTAGTCATAGGTTACTACCTCCAGTTCCTTGAGGAAGCACCTGAGGCCCAGAAACATAAAGTCCTTTGCCCCAGGACACATGATTAATAGATAGGAAAACCTGTGCTTTTGATCCCAGGCCTGGGCTTTCTTGTAAGCTCTGTCCTCTCCTGCCCTTTCCTGAAACGGCTGATCTGTAAAATGATTTTATTTGTGACACATTCTTCTTATTTACCATGTTGTCCAACAAGACATTTTGATGACAGCTCAGATCTTTTAGTTAATTAATTCCAGATTCTTCCCTGCTAATTAGAGGAGCTGATTCACTGGAATGAAATAGAGGCTTGGGGGGATGACAAGAATAAATTCGTTAAATGAGAAGCCACATTAGGAACTGTCAACTCTTGAAGAAAAGAAAGAGTGTGATTTAATTTTAAGATAAAATACACAACACACTTAAATTGAACTCATGGGTAAAGATACAACAGGAAAGAACAATGTAACACAACATAAGTTATGTGATTTAATGTATTACTATTTAACTTTTTCCAGCATGTGATTGTCTTGACTCACAGAGTAACTTTGATGGCATATAATTTCTTAAAATAAGTTAATATAAATTCCACTCTCTTTTAATCTATTGAAAAATGAAAACAAAATAATAAGCTTCAGAGGGTTTTCATTCATCTTCATTTTTTTTTCAGATTATTTGGTTCTTTGCTTTAAGGAAAAGAGAGAACACAGGCTCTTTATGAACGAGTGGAACTAATTTTTGTGGATTTCTGCCCTGTGAGGCTTAGGGCTAGGCTTTCCCTAGGTTATGCTTTCCCTAGGGGCTTCTGAGTCACTGTGAATCTTCCTCCATAACCTGGGCCCAGGAGAACATCCAGGGCAGCTTGGATGTGCATTTAAATCACAGGTCTGCGGGGGCTGCAGCTGATCATTGGTGACATAAATTTACCCTAGGCATCTTTCAGAATCATGACTATTTCAGGTGGGAGAGATGTTGGGGCTCCCCTAAGTTAATCTACCTCATTTACCAACAGAAAACTCATTTGCATGGGTTATTCATCCAAATGTTGTTTGCTTTTCCCAAGTGGCTATAAAGTTGTAGGAGCTTCTTGTTTTTTATAAGTACCATTTAGGTACAACTGGTAATTTTCTGTCCCTTTCAGTCAATGCTGGAGATGGAGCCAGCCGATCTCTAGTGATGTGATCTTTGGGGCTGTGACTTCTGCTTCTAATTGTTCTGTAGAAAATGCTAAAGTTGGCAATGCAGGTGGTTTTCTCAGTTGGTTCTTCTTGAGTTGAATATTCAGTAGTTTCCAGAGTTGCTGAGTGAAATTTCACCTAATTTAGAATTTCCACAGCTGATGCTCTGAAACCTCAGTAATCGGGATATGCAACTTTTAGAAAACCAGAATTATTTTGCTTAAAAAATGTTTTGCTTTCTGGTCAATTTACAGGAGTTAACTAGTGGTCCCTAGTTGTTTTAAAATAGAAAAGAAAGAAAGAGTGCTCTCTCCATCCCCAGGTGTCCCCACCCAGTCATGCAAGGTACCTCTCCAGCCTGGTTACCATAGCCTCTCAGGCAAAAGGAGGCAAAGCCTGAGCACCAGAGAAGTCTATAAGGAGCAAGGCCAAACTGTCCAGGCGGTGAGGACAGAGATTGACCTTGGATGTGGGAATGCTTCCTTCTTAGCAATCAAAGCCAAAGGGCATTTCCCACCTCAGCTGGTCACCATGTTGCACATCCTGGGAAAGACAGCCTCCTACAGGAGCTCATGAAATCTGCTCTATCAGGTTGGTGGTTCTAGTTGTCCCATAAATACAAAGATTGTTATAGTGTGCACGAAGCATATGGCTTACCCAGCCATCTCATTACAAACCTCTAGAAGACCAAAATGGAAAATCATTAACATTTTAGGCAAAGTTTCAGCATCTTCTGTTATGTCTAATGGGTAACACTCCAAAGAATTTGAAGATTGTAACCCTCCCACAAGTAAGCAAAGGCTGTGGATGGAGAGAGTTACTATAACGTAGGGATGCTACTCAGAGGTATGACAGTGTCTTCTTAGAAAGACAGACAGCACAATAGTAGCAGCTTAGACTCCAGCCAGTTCTATCTGTGTTCAAATCCTAGCTTGTGCATTTATAACTGTGTGGACTCTGGGAGGGAAACCTGTCCACGCCTCAAGTTCTTCATTGTGAAACTAGAATGATAGCAATAATACTTCTTAAGGAGTTAACAAGTTAATAAATGTAAAATGCTTAGAATCATGCATTATACGGGTAAAATGTTTGCAGTAGGCTGAAAGTTTGTGTCTGCCCCCAACCAAATTCTAGGCTGAAACCCAGATTCTCAATATAATGGTATTTGGAGGCAGGGCCCTTTGGGAGGTGATTACGTCATGAGGATGGAGTCCTCACAGGTGGGATTGATGTCCTTACAAGAAGAGACATGAGAGAGATGATCTGTCTCCACTTGCCTCCAAGTGAGGATTTGCTAACCAAGAAGAGAGCTTTCACCACACACCGAATCAGCCAGGGCCTTGATCTTGGACTCTCCAGCCTTCAGGACTATGAGAAACAAGTGTTCACTGTTTAAGCCACCCAGTTGATGGTATTCTGTTATAGCAGCCTGAACAGACTAAGATGAAGTTCTACAACAGTTGCTCAAGGGAAAACTCTGTGAATTTATCATAGACAACACCACCACTTCGCACTTATACAGGACTTTAAGCTGACAGGCGCATTCCCATGCATTCACTCATTTGCTTCTCACAATAACCCTGTGAGTTAGGCAAGGTAGGAGTCAGCACTTCCATTTTATACATAAGGAAACAGAGTCCAGGAATTTTCTCCACTGTAAAATGGAGACATCAGCAGCCCACCAGGAGCAACTTGTCTCCAAATTTTAAACGTGAATGTTCAAACCAAGCCTATTTTCTTCATTTGATTGCAATTGGTAGATAACTTTTAAAAACTGCATGAACTTGTAGTTTTTTGCTTCATCTTGGCAACTTATTCCACAAATTCTTCACTTGAACCTCACAAAGGCTCTAGTTGTATATTCACCACCCCTGAGCTTCATTCACAAGTAATCTATCTTTCATGAGCATGTTTCTGTGCTAAGACATGCACAACTCACATAACGCCTTCAGGATTTTATAAGATTAAATGTATGGCTGACTTAGGTATGACACCAAAAGCACAATCAACCAAAGAAACAGCAGATAAGCTGGACTTTACTGAAATGTAAAATTTTGCTGCTTCAACGGACACCATCAAGAAAGTGAAAAGACAACCAACTGACTTGGAGAAAATATTTACAAAGCATATATCTGATAAATACCTGCTAATTGTGTCTAGAATACATAAAGAAGCCCTACAACCCAATAATTAAAGACAACCAAACTTAAAAATGGGCAATCCGAACAGACATTTCTCCAAAGAAAATATACAAACAGCCAATAAACTTATGAGAAGATGCTCAACATCATTAACAATCAGGGAAATGCAAATTGAAACCACAATGAGATACCACTTCACACCCATAAGGGTGGCTAAAATAAAAGACAGACAGTAGTAAGTGTTGATGAATATTCAGAGAAATTGGAAGCCTCATTAATTGCTTGTTGGAATGTAAAATGATGCCCACACATTAGCAAACAGTCTGTTTGTTCCTCAAAAAGTCAAATACAGAGCTACCATATGACCCAGCAATTCCACTCTTAGGTTTATTCCCAGCAGAAACGAAAAAATATGTCTGCACAAAAACATGTACACAAATGTTCATGGCAGCATGATTCATAGTAGCCGAAAATGAAAACAAACCAAATGTCGTAAAAAACATGTGGTATATTCATACAATGGAATATTACTTGGCAATTAAAAAGGAATAAAGTATTGATACCTGCTACAACATGGATGAACCTTGAAAACTTACACAATGTAAAATAAATCAGTCACAAAAGACCATACATTGCATGATTCCATTTATATGAAGTGTACAGAATGGGCAAATTCATAGAAACAGAAAGTAAATTAATGGTTACTTAAGGCTAGGGGAGGGTAGGAATGTGGAAATTGGGGTGATGGTGAAAGGACAGGGGGTTTCTTTTTGGGGTGATGAAAATATCCTAGAATTGATTGCAGTAATGGTTACATGACTCTGTGAGTATATTAAAAATCATTGAATTGTACACTTTAGATAAGCAAATTGTATGGTATGTGAATTATATATCAATAAAATGCTTTCTTAAAAAAAATTCACCAACCTAGTTAATACCTAATAATTCTGCTCCTACGTACATACCAGGAGAAATAAGAGCATATGTTTACATAAACTCTTGTACACAAATATTTGTAGAAGCTTTATTTATAAATAAATTTATTATTTTAAAATCATTTTAAATAATTTATTATAAGAAGATTTATTTCTCCAAACTGGAAACAACCCAAATGTCCATCAACAGAAGAATGGATAAAGAAATTCTGGTTATTCATACAATGGAATACTGCTCAGCAGCAAATCGAAATGAGCTGCTGATACGTGCAACATGAATTAATCTAAAAAATGCTATGTGGAGTGAATGCAAGCCAGACATGAAAGAGTACATACCTCATGATTCCATTTATACGAACTTTTAGAAATGATAAAACCGATGTGATGGTGATGGATCTCAGAACAGTAGTTGTGAAGTAAGGGAAGGTTATTATAAGGATTAATCTGGGGCATGGAAGACCTTCATGAGGTGCCGACAATGTTCTATCTCTGTAGATTGTGGGCCAATGGGTACACACTTTTGTCAAAATGAATGGAAATATACACTTAAGATCATGCATTTTAATGCATGTGAATCATACCTTGATAAAAATTGTCAGCTGTCGGTAGTTATACAGTTATCTGGTATAGTTTATGAAGAGGTAACTTTCCCAGAACACAGATAAAACTACACATTCCCACTCTTTAGATGCTCATATTCATATGGCATGTGCACATGACATGCAATAGACAGGGGCAGAATAGTATTGTGGAAAACGAAAGATGTCATTATTCATGGACACTATGGTCTTAAGATAAGCAGTAACTTGAATCCCAGGTGTACAAATGGCCCAGATTACTGACTCATGTAGTCACACATTATTATTCACAATGTTGTTTTTAAATGCTGTCTTATTTCTTATATTATTTTATTATTAAGAAGGAACATCCAGAAAATTAAACTAGCTGTTTATCTCACTCAGGATTTTTTCTTTTTTTTTGAGACAGAATCTCACTCTGTTGCCCAGGCTAGAGTGCAGTGGCATGATCTTGGCTGATCGTAACCTCTGCCTCCCAGGTTCAAGCGATTCTCCGGCTTCAGCCTCCTGAGTAGCTGGGATTACAAGTGTGTGCCACCACACCCAGCTAATTTTTTGTATTTTTAGTAGACGGGGTTTCGCCATGTTGGTCAGACTGATCTCGAACTCCTGACCTCAGGTTATCCACCTGCCTCCGCTTCCCAAAGTGCTGGGATTCCAGGCATGAGCCACCATGCCTGGCCCTCATCTGTTCTTTTGGTGAAAATGTCAAGGGTAAAGTGCAAACTGAGTTTTCTTGGGAAGAATTTCATATATTCTGAAATCAGACCTTCCCACAGTTTCAGTGTTCAAATTTTTGTTTTAGAAATGACAGTGAGCCAGTGGCTCACGCCTGTAATCCCAGCAATTTGGGAGGCCGAGGGGGATGGATCACTTGAGGTCAGGAGTTTGAGACCATCTTGGCCAACATGGTGAAACCTCATCTGTACTAAAAATACAAAAATAAACCGGGTGTCGTGGCTCATGCCTGTAATCCCAGTTACTCAGGAGGCTGAGGCAGGAGAATTGCTTGAACCCAGGAGGCGGAGGTTGCAGTGAGCTGAGATCCGGCCACCGCACTCCAGCCTGGGTGACAGAGTGAGACTCCTTCTCAGAGAAAAAAATAAAATGGCAGTGATAATACATGGAAGCAATATTCTGGGTTGTGGGTGGTTTTAAATATTTTCGTTTGGCAAAGTTAAAACTTAGCAATGCTCTTCCCCTCTTGGGAACATGGCAACGCTCTTCTTCTTCCTCACTTTCCTCCCCTCTCCTCTCTTTCTTCTACTTCATTTTTCTTCAGGGGCCAGACACTGGGCTGAGTTAGTTTTTGTTTCGTTTTGTTTTGTTTTTTACAGAGAGAATCTTTCTCTGTCACCCAAGCTGGAATGCAATGGTGTAATCACGGCTCACTTCAGCCTTCAACTTTTGGGCTCAAGCAATCCCCCCGCCTCAGCCTCCCAGACAGGTGTGTGACACCATGCCCAGCTAATTTTAAAATATTTTTTGTAGAGACAGAGTCTCACTGTGTTGCTTGGGCTCAAGTGATCCTCCCTCCTTAGGCTCCCAAAGTGTTGGGATTACAGGCATGAGCCATTAACCCAGCCTGGGCTGAGTAGACACACTGGCTCACTCACTTCTCACATCCACTTTGAGAGGCCAGAATTGTGTGCACACACACACACACATACACACACACACATTTTTTTTTTCACCTAGAGAAACTAAAACTCAGACAGAGTAAATGGCTCATGGCCACAAAGCTAGCAAAGTGCATCCTCTGAATCTCCAGGCTCCTGCCCCCACACTGAACATGAATGAGATACTTCAGTAGCTAACAATAAATGACACAAAGTAAGTAAGCATCCAGCACAGTACACAATGCCTCATGGGCGAGAAGAGTTCACTCATTTCTTCCATAAATATTTCCTGAGCATCTATCATGTGCCAAGCACTGTTGTGGACCCTAAATTACAGCAACTGAGGAAATGGACAAAAATCCTTGCTCTCGGGGAGCTTACCTTCTAGGGCTTCTTATTATATCCATGATTACATTCTCTGTGGACAACCTCCCCTCCTGCACCCTTTCTACTCACAGGAGGATGAGAAACGTCTGTGGCTAGGTGCCACTCTACAGCCTCTCCAATGCCATGGCAGAGCAGACACCAGGAAAGAGTTGGAGATATGGAGGCAGCAACTGCCAACTTCCTAGCGGAGGTGGAACAGTGGTGCTATCTTAGGGAAAGTAAAAAAAGAGGCAGGTGAAGGCCAGAGGCCAGAAGAGGGCTGGCAACCAGAGGCCCAGCATCCAGGGCTGGAAGCTTCTTCCAAGCGGCTCAGGCAAATCCAGCTCTGTGGGTGCTTATCTGACCCTCCTACTCCTGATTCCCATTTCTGCAGCCAGGAGGTCAGATGCCTTCTGGAATGATCTGAAAGGACATTGGTAGAAGAAGACTAAAACCTCCCTTGGGCCATTTTTTTTTTTTTCTGGAACTCCGTAGCTTTCTTATAGGAAACTGTGAAAAGTGAAAAGGACTTGGGGAGAGAAGCCCCAGTTCCAGCCCTGGCCCTGGATCTCAGCCCCTTTGCTTCTTCTCTCTCTGTAAACCCTTCTTCACTGGGTTCCTGGAAGAACTAAAGCACCGGGTTCCTGTAACAGCACCTGCTCATAGTAGGCTCTGTATTCTTTGTTGGGCTGGTTGACTGGCTCCATCTCTTGCCCCCACGCACTGTGTTCCTTCTTGTTCTTCTGTCTCCCACCCATTCCCCCAGAGTAGACCTTAAAGCCCCTCCAGAGAACCCCTTGTTCCCAGGAAACATAGTTTAGAAACCACGTCCAGACAATACTCTCCCCGAGAAATGTATTTCAGACTTTAGTACCAGCCTTTATTTTTTTTAGACACAGGGTCTCACTCTGTCACTCAGGCTGGAGTGCAGTGGCACAATCATAGCTCTCAGCAGCGTCAACCTCTGGGTCCAAGCAATCCTCCCACCCACTTCAGCCTCCTGAGTAGCTACGATTATGGGTGCGCGCCTGGGTGCGCGCCACCACACCCAACTAATTTTTAAATTGTTTTGTAGAGGAATCTTGTTACATTGCTCAGGCTGGTCTCGAACTCCGGGACTCAAGTGATCCCCGCTTAACAGCCTTTTAAAAATAGTGTCATTTAAAAAGAGAGAGAGAGTTGAGACAACAATAAAATCAGAATGGGGCTGGGCTTAGGCACTGATAGTTTTTCAAAAGTTCCCCAGGTGACTCACATACAGCCAGCCTGGGAACCATTGTTCAAGTAGAATAATCACAACATAAAGGAAGGCCTCAATGCACAAAATGCTTTGGGATCACAGATGAGATAATAATAAATTCTGCCTTGGGAGAGGAATGTGAGCTCTCTTGTCAGGATGCCACAGACAGGAGGTGACGCATCTGAGTTTCACTTCAAATGATGAGCAGGGGGCTCTGGGGTCTTGTTACTTAAACTGTGGTCCGCAGACCAGCAGCACCAATATCTCTTGGGTGCTTGTTAGAAATGCATAATCCAGGGTCCCCTCCCAAAACTACTGGATCAAAATCTGCATTTTATAAAGATATCCAAGTTATTCATATGTACATTAAAATTTGAGCCATATTGGGCTAAATGGACACGGTGGAGAAGAGCATCCACCACCATTAACCTGTTCAGTTTAGGTTAAACAATGGTGTGCTACAGCCAAGGTTTATTTTTCAATTTAGCTTTTAAAATAAATCTGAAACCTAATGTTATCGATGGCTGGCCCAAATGTCATTTTTTAAATGCCATCTGAAGGTCAGAGGGTCAGAACTGAGTGCTTTATCCAATCTGCTAATGGGGAACGTTCTTATGCTACAGATGTGGGCAGGCTCCGGATGGCTCTGGAGGCTGGGCAGGCTGAGCCATGAGACCCTCCTAGCACAGGACTTAACTCTCCATGAGAACAGTCCAGCACACTTGTCCTCAGACACATGCAGGGCACACAGCCTTCTTTACTGGTACCATTTCCTAGTGATTGGTGGGAGTGGGAAGTCAACTGCTTCCAAACTGGTGCTAATCCTCTAGGTCACAGCCATCCGTTCCTTTGCAATGGAATGAAAAAGGCAAGATGTTTCAAATGGTGGTGGTGGCGGGGGCTGTGGATTCTCCTTGTGCACTAATTAAATGAATAATGCCTTTTAACAGCGTCAGTGCTGGAAACCCATAATGCCTTTGCCCTGGCTGCCCTGAATACGTGCATGTCATGTCTCTCAAAGCCAGCTTCCGGCCTCAAGGAGCTAAACCAGGATGTCCTGGTATAACTCCAAGTTCTCACCTGAGTATAGAGATAACGATGTAGATGTGTTTCAGCATAACCCAGATTTTCTGTCTGCTCTTTCTAACCACTTCTCTGTCCATCTAAGTGGGAAATGAATCACCTTTTTCCTGAAAATACTATGAGAAATGGATTCTTTCATGCAAGGTCCACCTACCTAGACATGTTGAATACAGTTATGGAAGGCCCTACAGCTTAGCAGGTATGGAGTACAGGAAAGTCCTTCCTACCACAGCAGGATTGATGTGAGAACTGAATTAGGAACCACACATCTGGCATTTAGCATGGTGCTGAGCAGAGGATGCACTCTATACTTGGCCATTTACCTTATATGGTCACTTTAATAGCTGTTCTCTTATCTTCTGTGATGACTGGATCTGATGATCCAGTTATAAATGCTGTTCTTGTGCCACTCCCCCAAATTCCAGTGTAATAGTTCGGGGAACCAACCACTGAGAACACAGCCCTTATTCAGGCTGGGTATGCTACCATGTTATGTTTTAAGCCTTCAAAAATACAAGAATCTGTAATAGTCTTTCCATAATAAGTAACATAATTCTCTGAACATGTTTCCTTCTACCTTCCTAAATCACTGTGATTGAGACAACCACGGATGGCTGTCTACCTGGTGTTTGTGGCCACCAAGCCTCCTGCCTACACCTTGCCACATCCGTTCAGTCTTTACCCTTCTCGTGTTTATGGTTATTATTTGCTCCCAGCCCCACCCTCCTCCTGTTGAGAAACTCCCTCCTCCCAGCTTCTACCACAATCCTCCTCCCACCTAAATATATACTCCTGAGCTCTTATCCACAGACCTGCTGTCTACTACTTCTTCTCCTTCAGGAGTTTTGTCCATTTTCATAGCTTCATTCAGCATATCTAGGATATGGTTCCAAATCTTTATCTCCCTCTCAGTCTTACACCAACATTTACTACTTTTTATTTCACATTTCTAGTTCCTTGTGAAACTCAAACTCCTCATCCTCCATGCATGCCAGCTCTTTCTCCTGGCTTTCCAGTCTCTGTGACCATCAGCACATAGACTGTGGCCCTCACACATTACTGAACTTAGCATGAACTTTCTCCACTATTCTTTTTTTTTTTGAGACGGAGTCTTGCTCTGTCGCCCGGGCTGGAGTGCAGTGGCCGGATCTCAGCTCACTGCAAGCTCCGCCTCCCGGGTTCACGCCATTCTCCTGCCTCAGCCTCCCAAGTGGCTTGGATTACAGGCGCCCGCCACCTCGCCCGGCTAGTTTTTTTGTATTTTTTAGTAGAGACGGGGTTTCACCGTGTTCGCCAGGATGGTCTCGATCTCCTGACCTCGTGATCCGCCCGTCTCGGCCTCCCAAAGTGCTGGGATTACAGGCTTGAGCCACCGCGCCCGGCCTCTCCACTATTCTTAATGTTATTTTCCTTCTTCACTGATTTCCTCAAACTAAGCAGCCTTTTATTTTTCAAATTGATGGCCTCCCTTTAACAGATGCTTGCAAAAAGGTGGAACCAAATAAAAGTGTTTTGGAAGAGTTCTAGCTTTCTCAACTTAAACACATCACAGAGCTCTGATCATCTTCAACATACATGGCCCAGCCCAGACCAGTCAAACTCGTTCCCCAGGTTTATTCTAAGTGGAATAAATATAGAAAGACCCTTGACACTGGGTAATTGAACTAGAAAACTGTGGGCCTAAGACCATCAAGGCCACTCCACCCACCCACACCAGGTGGAGGAAACTTGTCTGCAGTGGGTGAGAATGAAGACAGACAGAGTGTTGGATGGAGACATGACCCTGAAGGGACATGCTGAAACCCAATTC
This sequence comes from Colobus angolensis palliatus, assembly GCF_000951035.1. Taxonomy (NCBI): domain Eukaryota; kingdom Metazoa; phylum Chordata; class Mammalia; order Primates; family Cercopithecidae; genus Colobus; species Colobus angolensis. Next base: position 3,440,162 of record NW_012115189.1, read on the forward strand.
CAGACCCTTAAGTCCCCAGAGCTTCCCTGCTTCCTTCAAGTTCCCTGTCGTTCTATGAGCCCCTAGAGTCTCCTTCCAATATATCTTCTTTTCGCTTGTACCATTTTTAGTTGAATTTCTGTCACTGGCAACTAAAACGGTTGAAAAATACACTAGTTTATATTCTGATGGCAAATTAATTGATTTTCCAAAAGATTATAACTTCCCTGCCCAAAGCCCTTTTTGCCCCAACTTACTTTTCCTATCTTATGTCTTTTGTACATTCCGTAGAGTGTCTATTCACTGACCCCTGAACATACCTGAGCTTTCCTTCTTCCACGTTATCATCCCTTCCTTCCCTTTTCTGGTACTCAAAGCTGTGTTTATTCATCACTCAATATTTATCAGAAAACACTCCTCAAATTCTGTGATCTTTCCCTCCTTTGAACCACACCCATTAGAGTGTAAGCTTCTTAATAACTGAAGAGTGTTCCCCATTCATTTCTTTACCGATCACCACCATCCCTCACCTCAGCACGAGACCTTGAGGACAAATGCTAAATAAATGTTGGCTCCTTGGTGTCAATGAAGTATGTCCAATCACCAGTTTTTGTATAAAACCCATTTCTTTTATTGTAGCATTAACATTTTTTCAGTTTCATATTGGTGAAATCAGGATTCATATTATAATCATTGGCATTCCAGAATTTGATTATTAGTATTTTTTCTCAGTACATAAAATATGGGTGTATCTTACATCTCACCATGTCAGTGAAGTAAAGTATCATTCATGCATTCCTGATAACGATTGTGTTTGCTTCTCTGTCTTGCCTCCAGGGTGAATCATCCCATGTTCTATTTCCATAGTTCCTGTTTTCTACTCCTACTGATGTTTTCTCCAGTTTACCTCTTTAAATTTCCTACTTTTCTCAAGTAGTGTCAGACTATTATACTGTAATAAGGCAATGCTAAATACAATGGTGTCATTGTATCATGGCCCTGCATGATAAAACACTGTTTATGATTCTAAATATGTCTGCTATAGAATTAACTCCAGTTTAACACAGAAGCTAGCAAAAATAAATCTTTATTTGTTTTAATTTGTGAACAGGCAACCATGTTATATGAGTCATAATTCATGAAAACAATGCACTCAGAAGTGGAGTAGTGTTGGAATTAAATAAGTTTTACAACCAAAGCAATATGATATATTTAATGACAATAAGATTATCATTCTTTGAGCAGCACTGTGGCTTGGGAGAGTCTCTAGAGATAAAAGGTTTCTGGTTGGGTGCAGTGGCTCATGCCTGTAATCCCAGCACTTTGGGAGGCTGAGACAGGCGGATCACCTGAGGTCGGGAGTTCAAGACCAGCCTGACCAACATGGAGAAACCCCATCACTACTAAAAAATAAAAAAATTAGCCAGGCATGGTGGCGCATGCCTGTAATCCCAGCTACTCGGGGGCTGAGGCAGGAGAATCGCTTGAACCCAGGAAGCAGAGGTTGTGGTAAGCCAAGATCAAGCCATTGCACTCCATCCTGGGCAACAAAAGTGAAACTCTGTCTCACAAAAAAAATAAAAATAAAAAAGATTTCTAAACTAGTCCAGATGCCCTGTACCACACAATTATCCATGTTTATGCACCTTTGTTCTTCATTGGTCTATGAGGCTGGGAAATCTAGTGGTCTTGGGTCCAGCAACTCCATAGTGGGGAATCTGTCCTCATAAGTACCGGCATGGTACTTGATCTCTAGGGCTGTGGAAAAAGCCAGTCTCTCACCTCCTCTTCCCATAGCCTAGGATCCTGCCAAAATGAATGACTTGCCCACAAACCCTATTCTCTGCAATGGCAAACCTTCCCATTCTCCCCATGCATCCGCTTAGGCTGGTCTCTTGGCTGGTAGGGCTTCCTCGTCTTTAGGTCTGCCCAGCCCAATGCAGCAGCTACCAGCAGCTGTGCTTACTGAGCCCACTTGAGTGTGGATGGTGTAACCAAGGAACTGAGTTTTCAATTTTATTGAACTTCAACTAATCTAAATAATAATTATTATTACTTTAGAGATAGAGTCTCGCTCTTTCACTCAGGCTGGACTACAGTGGCTTGATCACAGCTCACGGCAGCCTGGAACTCCTGGGCTCAAGCAATCCTCCCGCCTCAGCCTCCTGTGTAGCTAGAACCCCAGGCACACACCACCACACCCAGTTAATATTTTTAACTAATTTAAATTTAAATAGGCTTGTGGCTAGTGGCTACCATATTAGACAGCCCAGATCTAGGATGTATTCTGTCCCATTTCTTCTTCTTAAAATCCTGACCTTCAAGGGGCATCTCAGGGCTGCTTTCTCCATGAGGTCTGGATCCCTGGTGGGGCTGTTTTTCCTCCCTCAGAATTCCCATCTCACACTGAACTATTACTGAGGCACTAAACACTCTTATTCTTATATTATAGGTATTCGTGTGGCATTTCCTCTACTAGTTCCTTCTCTGAGAGCTTTGACTACTCTTATTCTTAATTTGGACCCCACTGTACCTAGTGCAGAGATACTTTAAAATGTTTTTGCCTGAATATATAATAGTAACACTGCAATTAACAGTAACAATAAGGAATTGACAAGAGTTGCTGTGTAGTAAAGGACTAACCTTGCCCCAAAAAAGTTTTGAGCCTTAGTCCCAGCTCCTGGGAGGCAACCTCTATGCCCTTGGAATGTCCTGTGAGATGGAAGGGTCTTTGTCTACTCGGGCCTTGGGCCACACCAGGTAATCTATGCCAACAATGTGATTTATGATAGGTGCCCTGGACCTCAAGGTACCAGCTCAACCTCTGGAGGGGCAAAAGACTAAAGTCAGCCATGTGGGCAATCAGCCATAAATCCATGACTGACCCCAGTAAAAAAAACCGTACACCATGGTGAGCTTGGGTGAGTTGCCCTGGCTGGCAATACTCCATGCACATTGCTACACATCATTGCTGGGCAAAGTTAGTTCTATCTGCGTAACTTCACTGGAGGAGGACAGTTGAAAGTTATGGACCTGGCCTCTCCCAGACCCTGCCTTATATGCTTAAGAGTAAAAGCAACAACAAACAGAATGGGTCTATGGGGTAAATGGGGTTGAAGGAGGGGAAAGAGCAGAAGTACATCATGCCATACGTAGAATGAGCACAGCTTAGAGAAGATCTCTAAGGAAAGAGACTATTTTTTCATTTCCACAGTACCTGATGCAGAGTGGGACCTTAATATTTAAAGAATGGTTGAATGGATGGCTAAATGAATAATCTCCTCTAATATTGCAAAATCCTGTGGGTTGCCATACTCCCACAGGCAAATCATTTCCTGTCTGGGATCTGAGCTCTTTTCCCTTCTGGGTAGGCACTTAATCCAGTTGTATGGGTTGACGGGGTTTTTTTGTTCCTAATTTCCTGTCTCCTATCCAGAATGCCCCTAAGCTTGCACTTCAGTTCTTCCTTTTCCCTCCACAGCTGAATCCTAGGCATCCTGAGGGTCTAAGAATGTCTAGGAGGCATTTGAGTCCTTATTTATAGGAGGGGAATTCTTGTGAACTAGTTCACACACAAGAACAGAAGGTCCCAGAGAGACGTGAAGTGTGACGCGAGACATAGCATGAACAAGGAGTAGCCCCACGAGGTCTGGGGTCAGGGTAGCTGGAGGGCTCCTGGGCTCCTCTGAGAGATGAGTGCTGCTCAGGGTGGTCCAGTAGCTGTTGCTCTGTCTGGTGAGGGGCGTGTGGTCAACAAGTCCACCTGTCAATGACTGGCCAGGCCCCCCTGATGTCTATGCCCTCTTCTAGGAACAGCCTTGGAGCCCCTAGGAAAACACTGACCAATAAATTAAGTTGAAAAATATGTAGGAGGCAGGGAATATCAACCTAGAGTATTTGTCAATGGCATGGGTGTTCTGGAAGATACGAAAACCCATCTGGCCCTTCAGAAGCCCCTTCTTTCTGGCAGCATTGGCTTCACCACTCAGGCCCAGGTGGACCACTATTTTGTCTTGCCTTTCCTCTTCCGTCAGGATATGGCTTCTGGGATACCCAGCCAGGCTGTTGGCCTCAGACTCACTGTAGCTTCCATCCAGTATCATGGTTTTTGAATGAAGCATTCCACACATGCACGGGAACTATGGGCAGCAAGCACGAAGAACATCATTAAGCCTTGTGAGGTGGGCAGAGGAGGGGGCCTGGCCCAAAAGCAAAGCCACATTGCTATTCAGAACCACAGAAAGACAGAACTAGAAAGATCTCCAGAGATTACTTAGTCCAATGATCCTCTACCCTGGTTGCATATTAGAATCATCTGCACAGCTCTTTAAACTGGCCGTGCCCGGGCTGAACTTTAGAGCAATTAATTTAAAATTCCCAGGTGATTCTACTGTGTAGCCAGAATTGAGAACCACTGATCTAGTCCAAATCCCTCAATTGTAGAGGCAAAAACTAAGACCCAGAGAGCTATACAATTCTGAGACCACACAGCTGGTGTCAGAGCAGGACTTGAAATCCACATAGTCTGATTCCAGCTGCAGGACTCCACCTTTCTGTGCATGAATCAAAAGATGACTAGGAGCCAGGCGCAGTGGCTCATGCCTACAATCTCAGTGCTTTGAGAGGTCAAGGCAGGAGGATTGCTTAAGGCCAGGATTTCAAGACCAGCCTGGGCAACATAGTTAGACTCCTCTACAAAAAAAAAAAAAAAATTTTTTTTTAATTAGCCAGGCATGGTGGCATGCACCTGTAGTTCTAGCCACTCGGGAGGCTGAGGCAGGAGGATCATTTGAGCTCAAGAGGTCAAGGTTGCAGTGAGCAGTGATCATGCCACTGCATTCCAGCCTGGGTGACAGAGCAAAACCCCGTCTCTTTTTTAAAAAAGAAAGAAAAAGATGATGAGGTAGAAGAGTGTCCTTATCTTAAAAAGTTACATTTAAGAATCAAGGGTCATGGTATCTGCAATGTGTTTTTAGACAGTTCAACTGCACCAACAGATACATGTTTATATGGAGAAAATGTACATTCATTCAGAAAATGAATGCATAATCCATTTTCTCCATATAAGCATGTATCTGTTGGTGCAGTTTTTGCCACACAAAAATGGAAAAATGTTAGCAGTATTGGATCTAGGTGCTGGGTACCTCAATGAACATGACCCTATTCTTTTAATAGTTTCTGCAAGTATGAAAGTGTTCATAAGACATTCTAAGTGGGAGGAAGGGAAATGGTTTTGCTTGACTTCTCCTCATAGTTTAGTCAGTAGAGAGTGGGCTTCCACTGGTGCCTGGATGCTTGGTGTTGACCAAGGGCAGGAGGCCCACTTGACACAGCCAATTGGCGTTGATTTGAGTATGTTTCTGACCTGGCTCTCAGCCCTTCAGTGCCTCTGTTTTTCCATCTAGGAAAGTGAAGTAACGAAGTTTCACAACCTGCCTCTTATTGTTACGGATCTTGAAACTCTCAGATGAATATCATAAAGCTTTAGAATGCAAAAATAGATGAATGATTTTATGCAGAATTAGAATTACTTGAAGTATTCTTATCCTTAAGAAATTGTTTGTGGTTTGGGGGGCTATTTTTTTCATCAGGCATGATTGTTTTATTATTATTTGCTATGTCTTTGTTCCATCAGTAACAATTCTTTTTTTTTTTTTTTTTTTTTGAGACAGAGTCACTCTATCTCCCCGTGGCTTGATCTCGGCTCACTGAAACTTCCACCTCCTGGGTTCAAGTGATTCTCCTGCCTCAGCCTCCTGAGTAGCTAGGATTACAGGTGCCTGCCACCATGCCTAGCTAATTTTTGTATTTTTAGTAGAGACAGGGTTTCATCATGTTGGCCAGGCTGATCTCAAACTCCTGACCTCAAATGATCTGCCCACCTTGGCCTCCCAAAGTGCTGGGATTACAGGCATTAGCCACTGTGCCCGGCCAACAATTCTTGAATAATTAACAAAGACGTGTAGATATAAGGGAATTAGGGATAAAAGGTCAGTAAGAGGTCATCTCTCTCTCTTTTTTTTTGTTTTTTAGAGGGGGTCCTGCTTTATTATTACCCAGGCTGGAGTGCAGTGATGCCATCTCGCCTCACTGCAGCCTCCACCTCCTGGGCTCAAGGGATCCTCCCACCTTGACCTCCCGAGTAGCTGGGGCTACAGGCACACGCCACCACACCCAGCTCATTTTTGTATTTTTTGTAAGATGGGGTTTTGCCAAGTTGCCCCGGCTGGTCTCAATCAAACTCCTGGGTTCAAGGGATCCACCTGCCTTGGCCTCCCAAAGTTCTGGGATTACAGGCGTGCACCACCATGCCCAGCCCTATTCAACTCTTTGTATTTAGGTATAATCACACCCAAACTGATAAAATTGTGTGATATTATCATGGGGGGTTATTTATTTATTTAAGGCACGGGTCTTTACTTCTTCTCCTTGCTCTAAACTGAAAATCTTTCTGCTAAAATGAAATAGACTTTTCTCCTACGATTTTGAGTTCAAATCAGGAAATGCCAAAAATTCCGATAAATCCCTGTTTTCCAGATTGGTCTGTTTCTAAGAAAGAGGAAGTGGCTCCTGGCATGTCAGACAAGGTCTGGCTAATCAGCCAAAGTATTAGAGCAGCTGAGGGGAGGCAGGCCCTGGGCTCCCACATGCTCCCACCTGCACTTATCTGCCATTCAAACCAGGGGTGGGCCTATTGGGTCCCAGGCAGCTTTTCCCTTTACAGAGTGGAAATCACACTTCAGTGAGCATCAGAAGCACCTGGGAGCTTGCTTAAAATGTTGATTCCAGGGTGCCGTCCTCAGAGATTCTGAATCAGTAGACCTAGGGTGTGGTCTGCTGTGGGAAGTCAGGGACCCCGAATGGAGGGACCAGCTGGAGCCACGGCAAAGGAACATAAATTGTGAAGATTTCATCTTAATATGGACATTTATCCATTCCCAAATAATACTTATATAATTTCTTATGCCTGTCTTTAATCTCTTAATCCTGTTATCTTGGTAAGCTGAGGATGTACATCACCTCAGGACCACTGTGATAACTGTGTTAACTGTATGAATTGATTGTAATTCAACCTATGTTGAAATATTGGGGGTGGGTTCCCCCAGTAGTGGTCTCGGGAATCTATTTTTTGAGAACCTGTCTCAAACCCGGGAATCTATTTTTAGCAGACTCAGGAGGTGATTCCAGGGCAGGTACTCCATGGCTTCCACTTAGGAACCTCAGCTCTATTGGGAACCATTTCAATGACCATGAATATTAGTTTCTCTGTGAGACAGCAGATGGTGCCTTCTCACCTCTGTCTGCTCTCCAGCAACTATGCTTCTTGGTCTTAAATCCTACGTTTGACAACAGCAGAGTACGAGCTCTCACCTCCTGCATGTCTGTTCTCACACAGACAGAGGGGGAGACTTAGGGGCCTGAGGCCCTCTCCACAGGTGACTTCCTTGTCTCTTTAAACAAAGTCATACAATTGCTGGCAAAGATCAGGACCTGATAGGGAAACAGGGCAAGTTGTGCTAGTGAACTGTTCGTTTGTGAGCCCCTGTTTGTCAGATGAAGCCTTGCTATTTTTTTCAACTGCTCTATACAGGAAAGTCTAATGATTTATAAATCAAAAGTGTTTAAATATGGTCCAAAGGCCTGTGATAATGACCAGTGTACAAATTACCGAAGTTTAAACAAGTCAATTTTCTGAAGTAAAAAATGTTTGACTAGAGCTTTAAAAATAAGCAACCGAGTATAATATATTTGGAGATGTAAACTAAAAATAAAGTTCTAAGCCCCCAGACTGACTGAACTGACCCCCGTCTTGGTCAAGGAGACCCCAGAGAAACCTTAAAAACTGAGTTCCCAGTCATGACGGGACAAGAGGCCGGACACACCTTGGTATATAGTCTAAACCTCCTTTTGGGGTTTAGACACAACTGACCAGCGTTAATGCTGAAATAGAGATCGTAAGACAGAACAGATTCTTTATGGCCCTAAGATACCAAATTACGAACAGTACCTAAGGCCATTCTAGGGCCACAGTGAAGTCACATACCCCTGCACTTAAAGAATATACTGTGTGCTGCCACAAGGTTTTTCTTTTTCTCTTTCAACTAAACAAGCACTGGTCTCAAGATAAATGATGTTAAAACAATTTGAGGCTGGTGCGGTGGTTCATGCCTGTAATCCCAGCACTTTGGGAGGCCAAGGGGGCAGATGGCTTTGACTCCAGAAGTTTGAAACCAGTCTCAGCAACATGGCAAAATCCCATCTCTTTTAAAAATATAAAAACTAGCTGGACGTGGTGGCGCATGCCTATGGTCCCAGTTACTTGGGAGGCCGAGGTGGGAGGACAGCATGAGCCCGGGAGATGGAGGGCAGTTAGCAACCACTGCATTCCAGCCTGGGTGACACAGCCAGACCCTGTCTTAAAAAAAAAAAATTGCAGCTCACCGACCATCAGACACTGAGTCACCAACCCCTGGCCCCTATTCCACCAGCCATAACTATAGCTTTGACTGGACAAGAGAGTGATTTTAGTAACCTTCTCTTGATAAGACCATCAATCCTGGACCAGTCCTGGTCAGTTTACAGAGGCTGTTCACTTGAGTGCCTTTGTGTCCCTTTTACATATAGGGTCTAATTGTAATACATTGAACTGTTAAGTCTCCACCCCAGGGTGAACATGGGTTGTATGTTACATGCACATTTGTTCAATAGGCATGTGTCAGGACTACCTTCAAAAATATTCGTAAATCTTCCTATAGCCTATTGATTATGTATATTTAGCCATATTCAGCATGAAGCTCCTACTCCAACACCTCCTCCTTCAAAGTACCTGTGTCCAGGTCTTTACGGGAGGCTGCACTCCCCAGCCTGCAGGATGGCCACCTTGCAGACTGGAATCCTTTATAAGAAATAAAGTCTCCTTTTTCAAATTTATAAATTTTCAATTTTTTTAAGTTAACAGAAACAAAGTGGAAATACTTGACAGGTATAATACAGGTGTTGAAAGACAATTTTTGAAAAGGCAACATATTCTCTTTTCCTAAAATGTAAAGGTCCCATTGACCAAAATGTCATCACATGGCAAAAATAAATTATTTTAATTTTAAAAGCTCCCTTATGCTAAAAGGCTAATGGCCACTCAGTTGTGCATAAATGTGAGATTTTCATGTCCCTTTATCTCCATAGCTTTTAGATGAACCCCCATTTTGATTAGTGCAATGATTGACAATGATCGGGGAGCAAGCCAGCATTATTATTATTTACGATTAGGTTGGTGCAAAAGTCATTGCAGTTTATGTCATTACTTTTGCACAGACCTAACACTAAAATGAATAGGAATCTGACTATGAACGAAAGACTGCCTCCCTGTGCCAAAGGCTCATGAGCATGGCTTTGTGAAATCTCCCAGCTGTATTCTATCTCATAGTTTGCAGTTGACCCTTGAACAACGTAGGTTTGAACTGTGGAGATTCACTTAGATTTTCTTCCACTTCTGCCACCCCAGACACAGTAAGACCAGTCCCGCTCTTTCATCCTCCTCTTCAGCCTACTCAGAGTGAAGATGACCAGGATGAAGCCCCTATGACGATCCACTTCCACGTCATGAATTATAAAAATATTTTCCCTTCCTTATGATTTTCATAACATTTTCTCTCTAGCTTACTTTATTGTAAGAATATAGTTTATAATACATATAACATACAAAATAGGTGTTAATCGACTGTTTATCTTATCAGTAAGGCTTCCAGTCAACATGAGGCCATTAGTAGTTAAGTTTTGGAGGAGCCAAAAAGTTATACTTGGATTTTCTACTGCACAAGGGGTCAGCCCCCCAACCCTGCCTTGTTCAAGGATCAACTATAGTATAATATAGTACAGTACAGTATAGATAGTATAGTATTTATTTTTTTATTTTGTTTTTTTGAGATGGAGTCTTGCTCTGTCACCCAGGCTGGACTGCAGTGGTGTAATTTCAGCTCATGGTAACCTCCACCTCCCTGGTTCAAGCGATTCTCCTGCCTCAGCCTCCCGAGTAGCTGGGATTACAGGCATGCACCACCATGCTCGTCTAATTTTTGTATTTTTAGTAGAGAGGGGGTTTCACCATGTTGGCCAGGCTGGTGTTGAACTCCTGACCTCAAGTGATCCACCCACCTCAGCCTCCCAAAGTGCTGGGATTATAGGCATGAGCCACCGTGCCAGGCCAATAACACAGTATTTCCAACTTCTTTCTGCAGCCACACATAGAAGTTTTTCTCTTTTAAAGAAATATATGGCCGGGCGCGGTGGTTCAAGCCTGTAATCCCAGCACTTTGGGAGGCCGAGAGGGGCGGATCACGAGGTCAGGAGATCGAGACCATCCTGGCTAACACGATGAAACCCCGTCTCTACTAAAAAAATACAAAAATCTAGCCGGGCGAGGTGGCGGCGCCTGTAGTCCCAGCTACTCGGGAGGCTGAGGCAGGAGAATGGCGGGAACCCGGGAGGCGGAGCTTGCAGCGAGCTGAGATCCGGCCACTGCACTCCAGCCCCGGCGATAGAGCGAGACTCCATCTCAAAAAAAAAAAAAAAAAAAAAAAAAAAAAGAAAGAAATATATATAAAATATTTCGCTTTAGTCCTTACTGTGGCTGAATTTTCACTGGGCACTGATAAATAAAGGTGGTTTTTTGTTCTAGAACTCTCCCTTCTCTGGTCATAAGACAGGGAGGCATTGTCCTTAGACATGTTCACTAATAATAGTGAGAGTTTGTTTGTCTAGATCCTGATGTATGTGAAAGATCAAAACAACTTTCACATACATTATCTCATGTGACTCTTACAGTAGAGGTGAGGGTTCTGTAATTTCCCTTTGACAGATGAGAAAACTGAGGCTCAGCATAGGTGGCAAAGTTGAGTCTAAGACCCAAGTCTTCCTGTTCCTAGTCTTTGTCCAAAGACCTTCCCCTTTCTGGAATCCTTTGGGATAGAAGCCAGAACCTATTCTAAAACAAGATCCTCCTCCTTTTGCACAAACATCTCCTTTTTCTACATGCAACCCCTGCCTCTGCCCCCTGCCCAGCCAACGTTCATTTTCACCCAGTAGCATGGACTTAGACAAGGGCAGAAGAAGCCGTCTCACCTTCTCCCGCAGCTTCCGTTCCTTGCGCTCCTGCACGGTGGTCAGGTAGTTGACGGCCGCGTACTCCAGCACCGAGAGGAACACGAACACAAAGCTGACCCAGAGGTAGATGTCCACGGCCTTGACGTAGGAAACACGCGGCATGGAAGCGTTCACGCCCGTGATGATGGTGGTCATGGTCAGCACCGTCGTGATACCTGCAACACCTGGCCTTAGTTGGGCTGCTGACAGCGATCTAGAACTGCCCCCACATCTCACTAAGTCACGATTTTACACTCTATCTCCTAAGCCACATGAGAAAGTTCCAGGTGTGTTTCTGCCTCGGAGAGGGGCAAGGATCTGCTCCACCAGCTGCCAGGCCTATTCTCCCCGGAGCCAACCCGCTGCTTATCTCATTATCCTTCAGGCACCTGAAAGACTGCGTTTCTGTGATGTGACCGACAAGGAGAGGACCTGTTCTCATGTGGAATTAAAGACAGTGACTAAAGGACACCTCTGAAGGAACATTCCCAGACTTCAAGGAATAGGCACATTCTCCCTCATCTAAAGTCCCTGAAGACTGTGGAAATTCCCAGAGGCCCATCGTGCGGGATTCTTCTTCACTCTATCTTGCTGCTTAAACCCTCACCTTTCTCAAAGCCCAACCTAATGTTGTCTAAATTTACAACGACATGTTGTAAACTCTCACTCTGGAATTCAGGGTCTGTAAAAGGCTAAACCACAGCTCCAGGGAACGTGGCCCTCCTTTTCCCAGAAATCTCATATTCTGTGCCCTGCTTCCAAGCCCTCAGTCTGTCTAAACAAGGTCAGCAAATGAAGTTTTTGTATTTACAGAAGGAATTGTTGGCATTTGCAGAATCATCTTATTTATCTAAATACTGAGCTCTGATACTGCCAGTTGTCAAAGTCTATACCCCAAATCTTTCTGAAGTGATGCAGTCACAGTTGATGTTGTTTTAGCTCCCTCTGGCTCTCACAATGTGGAGGAAACTGAGGCCAGCATCTAGATGGCAAAGGCAAGAAGCAGAAGTTGCTCCTTCTGACTCTAACAGCTCATCAGTTAAGAACTCTAAATAATGATTTTTACTTTTTGTAAACATAGTGATAAGTTGAAAAAAATAACCACCCGACCACATCTTATGAAATGCTTTTACCCAGTGAAACTCTGGCAGGCACAGCTCTGCGGTCGATCCAGAAGGACACCCAGGACAGCATGACCATCAGAGTGGCAGGGAAATATGTTTGGAGCAAGAAGAAGAAGATGTGGCGACGCAACGTGAAGTTGATATACAGACGGTTGTACCAGCCTGGGGGACACAAGAAGAAGCCAATGAGGTTCCATCTGAGAGGTAAAAGCAAACTGTGTCCCTGGGAACCTGTCTTTCACTGACATGGCCCTCATCAGCAACAGAAGGTTGAAATTAATGATCAGTTGGCTTAACATAATACCTTTCTTTTCCGAAATCTAAGCACTTTCTCCTATATATAAATATCTTGCCAATATCTAGTACATTTACTATCTCAGTTGGTATTACCCAACTTCTCTTCACAGTATTTTGGGAAAGGGTAGAACTACACAGAAGGGAAGTTTTAGTCATTTGGGTTTTTGTTTGTTTGTTTTTGAGACAGGGTCTTGCTCTGTAGCCCAGGCTGGAGTACGGTGGCACACTCACAGCTCACTGCAGCCTCAACCTCCCAAGCTCAAGCGATCCTCCCACCTCAGCTTTCTGAGTAGCTGGAACTACAGGTGCGTGCCACCATGCTTAGCTAATTTTTTTTTTTTTTTTTGTATTTTTTTGTAGAGACAGGGGTTTCGCCATGTTGCCTAGGCTATAGTTGTTTGTTCTGTATTTGTAATTTGCAAATTACAACCATATCTCTTGAGTGACTTGCTGCTCAAGAGCATGAGAGGTTGGAACAGTTCTATTTTGTTGAGGCCAGTACCACTGAGACAGGAGCTGCGGGAGCTAGGCTCTGGTCACTGTCACCTTTGTTGTGAAATTGTCACCTTTATTGTAAGATCCTAACCCTTTACCGTGCAAACTCCACATCTGTCACAGAAAGAAATAGGCTGTTCACATGATTCTAAAGTCTGACATTTGGGACATGAGGAAATGAGACTCTGAGAGGTTTTTCCAAAGCCTTAGAGAGTCAGTTGCGCTTCTTTCAACGCAGGCCTCCAATGCCCAGGCTAGTGTACAATTCACTGGCACTAAGTATATTATTCACAATATAGTACAACCATCACCACTATTCATTGCCAGACCTTGTACATCATCCCACATAGAAACTCTGCACCCATTAAACAATAACTCTCCATTCCCCCTCCCATGAGTTCCTGGGAACCTTTATTCTATTTCTCTCTCCTTATTTTTTTGAATAGAGACAGAGTCTTGCTCTATTGCCCAGGGTGGAGTGCAATGGCACAATCATAGCTCATTGCAGCCTCAAACTCCTGGGCTCAAGCAATCCTCCCTACTCAGCCTCCTGAGTAGCTAGAACCAGGGGCATGTGTCCCCATCCCTGGTAATTTTTTTTTTTTTTTTTTTTGAGACAGAGTATCACTCTGTCCCTGAGGCTGGAGTGCAGTGGCACGATCTCAGCTCACTGCAACCTTCGCCTCCTGGATTCAAGCAATTCTCCTGTCTCAGCCTCCCAAGTAGCTGGGATTATAGTGGCCTGCCACCATGCTCGGCTAATTTTTGTATTTTTAGTAGAGATGGGGTTTTGCCATGTTGGCAAGGCTGGTCTCGAACTCCTGGTAGGCAGAAGCCAGAACGTATTCTAGGCTACATTATTCTAATAATCAAAATTTAGGCTGAGCATGATGGCTCACGCCTGCAGTCCCAGCACTTTGGGAGCCCAAGGTAGGAGGATTGCTTGAGTCCAGGAGTTCGAGACCAGCTTGGGCAACATAGTAAAACCTCATCTCTGCAAAAAAAAAAAAAAATTGGCTGGGCATGGTGGCACATGCCTGTAGGCCCAGCTAATCAGGAGGCTGACGTGGGAGGATCACTTGAGCCTGGGAGGTTGAGGCTGCAGTGAACCATGATCTCGCCACTGCACTCCAGCTTGGGAGACAGAGTGAGACCTTGTCTCAAAACAAAAAACAAAACACACACAAAACATATTTTCCTTGGGGTTAAGGCTGAAGAAGAATTCAAATGTACTTTCTTGCACATTTGAATCAGATTGTGGCAAAAGATAGCTACCAGTGCTACTGTAGAAGGCCAGTCTGGAAGTCGTGTGAAATTTCTGAATCAGAAACTGAGACAAGGAGATCTTCTCATCTGTTTTTAGGGATTCATCCCCATTCTTCCAGTACAGCATCAGATCTTCATCTGTATAGGCATCTTTGGGAAGAGGAAAACAAGTTAATGTGCCTCCTTTGCTTCTGATGCAGGGTGAAGTAACAGGGAAATCCCATGCCAGTCCAGAGGTAAATAGGTCTTAACGCTGGCAGGCAGGGCTCAGCCTCATGATTACTAAAATGGCACCAAGATCAGACAGGAAAGAAGGCAAAGGAATTAGGAATGCTAGTACTTACAGCTCTCCAGCTCCAAAGAACAGGTCTGGGAGTCCAGGGGAAAGTGGCTGAAGTCCATGTTGCACATGGCAGTGACCGTAATCCTAGACAACCCAGAGTCACGTATTGGCTTGCGCAGTGAATTACTGGCTCCTACATATGCCCAGAGCAAGAAGGCACAGTACACAACTGAGCAGCTGCCTCCTCACATCTGCTGCAGAAGCTTGGAAACATAGTTATCTGAGTTATAGAACCTTAACTTCTAGAGTTTTGTCGTCTGTAGTAGAGGATTAGTGCTCTGCCAGATCCCCGTTACTGGGCTGGTGCGCCCCTTCCCCAGCCACTGGCAGTGCTGGCTGCTAATGGCTCTCTCCCGTGCCTCTCTCTGGGCTTTGCCCTCAGCCAGCAGGGCCACCTCCTCAAGAGACACCTGGGAGGCCCCCTACTCAACTTCCACCCAAGGCCAGAGGTGTCTAGTATCAGCATTGCCATTCTAGTGAACTCTACAAGCAGACCAGGGGGATGTGGGACAATGAGCTTCATCAGTGACAAGTAAGAAAAAAGCATTTTTTTTAAAAGATGTGGAACATGACTGCTTACATGACTCCCCGTACTCCAGAAGCCAGTCTGCAATAGTCCTCAATACACAATAGCTATTTTGGCGGGGGGGGGGATGCTTTTTTTAAATCTTTTTTTTTTTAAAAAAGGCTATTTTTAAAAAGACCTTTATTACCAATCAACTAGAATGACATGCTCTCAGGGAACAGAAGGTACAGCATGTGGAAGGTCATTGTCTCACTCAGGCCAAAGTAGTCTTCTCACCCAAGCTTAAGACCCCCAGTGATGGGGAAGTCATCCCCTGCTGGGGTGGCCATGTCATGTTTAGATAGTTGTGACTGGCATCAGAAGTCTCCTCCCATCCAGGAACCCACAGACCCAACCACAGTGACAGTCTTCAGGGCCAAAGGGCCTGACCACACATACTGGAATGGCACTGGACAAAGGAACAGTGGCCCCCGGACAGCTACCTCATGCTGTACAGCACGTGTCCATCCGGGAACACCCTCAGCATGATGTTGTCAGTGGTGGTGTCATGAGTGAACGACCTTTTGGAGTGAACAAAGAAGACATCAGGGACCCAGATCTTCTTCACCAGCCGGCCATCGAAGGTCATGCTCTTGTTGCTGGCGCTGGAGAAAGCTAGCCTCTCATCCTTCCAGTAATGCCGCAGGTACAGGGTCATCGTGAAGTCCTGTGGGAGCCGGGGTGAGACCAGACACAAATGGTTTAGAAAGTTTTCTTCCTTACAATCAACCCATCATCCACTACTGTGATGGACATCTCAGGCTCAGCCTCCAGGTTCAGAGGTGACAGTTCTGCAGCCCTGTGGCATGATGGCACTGTGCAGCTGGAAAGAGAATGGCCCATTTTTATGCATCATGCACTTGGAGCCCAGGAGGCTGAGCAACCAGCCCCTCAGGCTTTGCAAATGAAAACTGTGTCTGTGCTTGCAGCCTGGCCTGGCAGCCAATGGGGAAGGATTTCTCCAAAGTTCTGCTCTCTCTCACTTAGACCTCTCCACACATGGTTCCTTACCCACTGGCTAACCATTCCATTTCAGCTTAGTGGCCACTTAGGAGGATTCTTCCATTAGGCTTGTAAGATCCTTGAAGGAAAAATTGTGTCTTGCCCACCATTGCATCCCCATTCACCATAGAATTTAGTGCCTGGGAAAGCACGTAGTAGACGCTTAATAAATACTTGCTGGTTGAAAGATTGGGGAGATTAATGGATGAGGGGCTGGGCAGCTGCGTACCTACTATAATTTCTGCCTGAAATCTTATCTTGTTCAAAAGTGTCTCCTTGCCTGCATGGTTGATCCCTTAAGAGTTTGGTCCTCCCCATAGCCAGAGCTAACACAGGAAAAATGGAAAAATAACTGCCCAAAAGATCCTCTTCTGGGTAGAGAAAGGCTGGAGAGAGTGCATGATTGTGGTGGGCCCAGAGGGAGCCCCAGGAAGAGAGGAAAGAATAAGCGAGCACTGGGATAGTGCATGCATGAGAGTCTGTCCCTAGACTGATCCT
The DNA here is from genome assembly GCF_000951035.1 of Colobus angolensis palliatus. NCBI lineage: Eukaryota > Metazoa > Chordata > Mammalia > Primates > Cercopithecidae > Colobus > Colobus angolensis. Next base: position 3,456,870 of record NW_012115189.1, read on the forward strand.
GGCTCCCAGTGCATCAGTAGCTGCCAGGAACTCCCCTTCCACACACAAGGAGAGCAGCCAATAAGAAACCAGCCAAATACCCCTTCTGGTTATTTCCCTTCTAGGTCACAGAGCTGAAGAGCAGGCTCTGATGGGCCATCGCCCAGGAGAAGTGCAGATTCACAAACACCAGGTGTGTATGGCTACCTTGGATATTACCTACTTACTGCTGGAGTCCACCTGCCTTCCCATGGGTTGGTGGTTGCTCTGTGAGAGGCAGGTCATTCTAGATACCTCTCCCTGCGATCCTGAGCCACACAGGACAAAAGTCTTTGCACTCAGCACAGACATCTGGGTTGATTCAGTCTAGGGCAGCCAGGCTGTCCTAGACACAGCTGGTTCTGGAACTGGGCTCAGCTGCTGAATATCCAAAGAGGCTGGCAATGTACAATCTAGCATCTTGGAAACTGTCATACCTGAACCTTTCACACCTGGGCCCCATATTTTACCAGGTGCTGGAGCTATGGGGGGTGCACAACCTCAGTATCAACCATATCAGCTCTGCCGGGCTGGGTCGATTAGGAGCCAGGGGAGTTCCCACTCTTCAAGGGCAGATGACGGCATTGCAAGTGGGATGCAGTGCTGGAAAGTGGAGCCTCCCCGACTTTTATTTATTCCACACATTTTCAGGGCCCCTGGGGGGCCACACTGGACTAGACTTGGAGATATTGGGGTAAAGAAACACACGAGTCTCTGCATTCATGGAGCTTATAGTCAAGCATGGAAGACAACCAATATACAAGAAAAAACCCCAAATAAATATATAGCACAATTATAAATGATGATGTAGGCTATGAAGAAGAAACAGAAATTCTTTAGATCAGGAAGTCGGGAAAGCCTCTTTGATGAAGTCTCATTTTAGCTAAGGCCTGAAGGATAAGAAGGAGATAGCTGTGGGGAGGGCCAGAGCCGGAGCATGCTCAAGATCCCTGAGGCAGAAGAAAGAGAAGTTTGCAAACTGAAAGAGAGGCAGACAGAAGAAGGAAGAGAGGAGGCTGGGGCACTGGAGTGGGAGGTGCACCTCTCCACTGGGAGCCCTGCAGGACACCCAGGCCTGTGGTGGTAGAATGGGGGTAGACGTGGAGTGGGGGGCACTGCCGCAGAGTGAGTTGGGGAACTGCACTTGCAGCAGGAACTGAACATCAGAAAGCTGCAAAATTTCAGCCTGAAACTGTCCACCTCCAGTACCCCTCCAGGTGTGGTTCGCCTGGTCACGTGCATTATTTGTGGCGTGTTGAAAATGCAAAGTCTTACTCCCAGAGATTCTGAATCAGGAAGTGTGAAATGGGGCCCAGGAACCCACATTTAACCAACTCCTCAGGTTATTTTTACCCATGCAGCTTGAGAATGCCCGCTCTAGATTTTACCGCTCCAGGGCTGACTTCCAAGTGCCCATTTTATCACCTCCAGCTCCCGCTCTGCCCACACGGGCACAGCCTGCATCACCAAGGCCCACCACGCTACAGACTCTCATGCTGTCTCACTGGAGGCCGCTGCATACCATGTCCACCTCGGAGATGCTGTCCAGGCTCTCCACCTGCACGTCGACGCCCACTGGGATGGCAGGGCCTGCAGAAGAGCAGAGACAGCTAGTTAAGGCACCTTCCTCTCTACCTCTGGGCTGGAAACAGCCCCCGTTGGCTTCCCCCGGGGAGCCAGGACTGGAGCAGGCTAGGGCAGAGGTTTAGAATTCTATGAGGGTTTCTTGCTAGTTCCTGACGTGTTGGGTGTCTGAGCTCTCTCCACGAGGTCAGCAACTGTGCCTGCCTTACGTGCCATCCCTGGGTCAGGCTGGATGTGTAATCCATGCTTATTGGATGAATCGATGAGCTGATCACTACTTTTTACATCCCAGGGCTGTCTCTGTAGGGTAGAGGTAATAATGTTGCTCTAGTGCCTGACCGGAGACACTGGTCACTGGGCCTCCTGTGACGACTGAAAAAGAGAATGAGGCCTAAGAGCCTCCATCTCTGGGCTGGGCACCTGCATGCCCTGGTCTGGATTCATTCAGTCATTCAGGCTCTACCTATGCAGACCCTGACATATAGCTGGGGTCCAGCCTTCTAGAGGCCTTCAACCCAGGGTGAGACGAGATCTTCTCTGTGCAATGTCACATCACAGCAAAGGACAATGAAACCTTGTCAGGCCATGTCAGATTAGAAGTATGAGAAAACCCAGCACGGAAACTAGCACTGAACTTCATCTGGCCTACAGCAAGATTTCCAAAACTGAGTTTGTCTGTGGGGTCCTGTCCTTTCCCTTGAGCTGGGTGATGGTTATGTGGATACGTTCACGTTAGGAGAATGTAGTGAGTGATACACTTATAATGGGTGCACTTTTCTGTGTGTATGTTATGCTTTAGTAAAATGTTTTTTGGATTTTAATAATTTTTTTAAACTTAGAAAGGGAAAAACCAACAGCCTGCATCTGTCAGTCATATTAATGAATGCCATTACGCTTGAAGTCAGGTGCAGCTGGGCTGGGCCTCAGGGGGAGAGGGCATTGTCCAGAGGCCAGCCTAGCTACACATGGATCCTCTTGAGCCCTGACCAGGGAACACGGGACCAGGACGTTCTGATCCACTGTGGTCTGTGCAGGGAGAACCTTAGGGGGACTCGGTGAGTCTGAGTCCTGAGGGATGAGCAGAATTGGAAGGGGCTGAGACTTTGGCCATGGGCAGGGAAGGAGGATCAGAGATTCTCACACGGCGTATGTAGGAACTAGAAAGCCCAATCCTCAGTTCCAGCCCAAATGCAGGGTAGAGGTCCTCTTGGAAGTAGTCCAGGGCAGGGGATGGCCTCACTGACTCCCCCACGGCTCCACATAGACCTGCAAACACTTGAAATCCCACCGTTCAAGATTTCCTGTTTTGGCTGAGCCTGACAGAATGGAAGTATTTTATTCATGACTGGTGAGGTTGGGTGACGATTTTCTGTTTCTTAAATGTGAAAGAAAACAAGTACAATGCTTTAATTTTTCCCTCTCAGATAAATCAGGGTATAAGTTGAACGTTCTATTTTTCTGTGTTCCTCAGATGATAGCTAAGATCAGGGCCCATGAGAAATCTTTGCTCTGACAGTCGTCCATATTCTCTTTTTTTATTTTTGAGACAGAGTCTCGCTGTGTTGCCCAGGCTGGAGTGCAGTGGCACGATCTCGGCTCACTGCAACCTCTGCGTCCCAGGTTCAAGCAATTCACCTGCCTCAGCCTCCTGAGTGGCTGGCATTACAGGCGCCCACCGCCACACCTGGCTAATTTTTTGTATTTTGAGTAGAGGCCAGGGTTTCATCATCTTGGCCAGGATGGTCTGGAATTCCTGACCACAGGTGATCTGCCCGCCTCGGCCTCCCAAAGTGCTGGGATTATAGGCGTGAGCCACCACACCTGCCTGCATTCTCTTTTTATTCCAGGCTCCAGAAGTGCTTTAAGGGTGCCAGAAATGGGATGGCCCCTGTGGGAGGAAGCCCCTCCTCAGGGCTTACCAATTGCCTGTTTTTCTCCCCTGAGGGACTTGCAACCCGAGGGAGGGTGTGTGGGCAGCCTGGACAGGGCTGTCTCGTAGTACCTGGATCCCACTCCCTGCTAGAGGTTTCCAACACCATTCATTCCCTCATCTTGGGGACCCTTCATTAGTCTGAGGTGTTCAAATGGCCCGGAGTGGCACTTTAAAATCCGGGGTAGCACAGCCTCCTGTGAAAGATGTACAGTAGTCTCCCCGTTCCCCGTCTGTCCTGTACCTGCTTTCTCTAAAGTGCCAGGTGACCTGCTGGATACAGCAGTCCCAAGAGCCGCAGGGAAGAAACAATATAGCAATGGCCCTCTTGGATTCTAGTGGCCTGGTTTTCAGATAATGCGCACAGTGTTTGACCAGGAGCTACTTTTGGCTCAGGCATTTTCCAGATAAAATGTCAGCTGGCCTGGTGTTAGTTACTGTGTCTGTTCTCAGGGCCTGGCTTGCTCTTCATAGCTCCAGTGCCCTTTTAAGGAGAAATTTGGTAAAAACCGCAAGGGAGGCATCAGTGCTCTGGAGGTATTGCCCACACGGAGTGCAGGTCTGTTTCAGGCGCCCTGGGTTGTTGGAGGAAAACAATCTGTCTATTCAGGAGGTCGCAAAGCCACATTCAGGGAAGCTCGCACCTCAAGTTTGAGCAGAGACCAAAGGCTCTGCCCTCCTTGGTCTGAGCACTGCCTTTGACCTGCCCCACTGCCTGGCTCTCCAGATCTCCACTTTGTGGCCCTTCCTAACCTAGGTTTGGGAGAAATTCTTGCAAATTACTGGTCTTTCTCCTTCTTCCATGAACAATTTTATGTTTTGAGTGGGGCTGAGTCCTAACAAGTCCTACTTAAAAGGAAAGTAGTCTCGTTAAACTAACGAGGTTTGGCCCCTTAACACTGCTGTAGAGTTTTCTGCTTTAAGAGAGGGGCTGGGCTGGGTGAAGTGGCTCACACCTGTAATCCCAGCACTTTGGGAAGCCAAGGTGGGTGGATCATCTGAACCTAGGAGTTCAAGACCAGCCTCAATAACACAGCAAAACCCCGTCTCTACAGAAAATACAAAAATTAGTTGGGCATGGTAGCATGCACCTGTAGTCCCAGCTACTCAGGAGACGGAGAGGGGAGAATTGCTTAAGCCACGGAAGTCCAGGCTTCAGTAAGCTGTGAGCATGTGCCACTGCACTCCAGTATGGGCAACAGAGTGAGACCCTGTCTGTAAATAAATAATTTAAAAATAATAATAATGAGGGATCTGGTAATGCAAAGAGTCTTCTCTTTGGGATTTCTCTTCTCTGGTGAGATTTCAGGCAGTGTAGCCAGTTAGGTGACAAATTCAAGGCACCATTAAGGAAATACATGCTTAGCCAAGGGCTCTTCTTGGTTCCTAACCTTCTGCCTTAATTTTTCTTTGCATGGTCGTGGAAAGCACACTTTAGGGATTTATAACATCCAGTAAAACATTGAAAAAGGTAATAAAACATGTCCAAATCAGGTTCACTCCAGGAATGCAAAACTGGTTTTAACACTAGAAAATCAATCAAGGAGTTCCAGTAATAGCAAGCTAAGTAATTCACACTAACATTTCTATTGAAAATTTAAAAATTGGACAAAAATATAAAAACTTACTTTTTTTTCTTTTTTTTT
>NW_012115189.1:3462097-3467090 GCF_000951035.1 Colobus angolensis palliatus
GGGCTTTTCCTGAGCTCCTGGGTAAGGTCGTGGGGTCCCCACAATGTCCCATTCTTCTCCTAGTGTAACATTCACCTGCTTCCTCCATCAACTTTCAGGGAGAGCAACTGTCTTTCTGCTTTGTCAGCCTCCAAAATCTGCACTCAAGGAAACACCAGAAGCCCCCACTCCCACCCACCCCTACTAGTGTGGGGGTGGGGAGGTTGGCATATTAATAGAGACCAAGATCTAAGGTCAAATGGCACAAAGTTCCTCTGAGGTGTGGGAGGAAGAGGAGCAAGGGTGGTGTTGATGGCTTTGTGGTCCCACAGGCAGGTCATTCACCAACCTGGACTCAGGAAACGGGCCCCTGAATTCCCTACTCCAGGCTTCCCCAACCAGCTCTCCAGTGGTTGAGGGGCCTCTGTTTGCTGTGGCCAAGAATGACCAATACCAAGAAGTGGAGGATAAGCCCGAGAAACCGCCATGCCCTGTGCATGGGCCGCAAGATGAAGCCGGCTCGCGAGCAGAGTGGAGCCGTCTCTCTGTCCCTCGGATCCCCGGCCTGGCCCTGCATCCCCTCTCTGGCTGTCCTTCACGCCACCCACAGCTGCTCCTGACAGTCTCCTTGTGTTTGTGCTCTATCGTCCACCATCATCCCCGCGTTGAGATTGTCTGTGTGAGGCAGGCACGGGGGAGCCCTGTGTCCATGGAGTCCCTGAAGACCAGTGCAAGGATTCTGCGAACACCCTGAAACTGCATATAAAAGTGTGCGTGTGTGTGTGTGTGTGTGCGTGCATGCATGCGGTGTGTGTGCACGCATGCAGGTGTGTGTGTGTGCATGCATGCGGGTATGTGCTCACTCTGGTGTATGTGTGTGACTGACAGAGAGAGGCAGATATTTTTAATTACTCTTCTGGGAAACAGACTTTCAAAGGACTATGATTCAAAAAACTTTTTTTTTTTTTTTGGTTTATTTTTAGAGACAAGGTCTTGTTCTGTCACCCAGGCAGAGTGCAGTGGCAAGAATCATAACTCACTATAACCTGGAACTCCTGGCCTTAAGAGATCCTCCCTCCTCAGGCTCCCAAAACACTGGGATTACAGGTGTGAGCCACTATGCCAGCTGTAAAAAATTTAAAAAAAAAAAAAATCCCCACTGACACACTGCCTGTATCTGAATTTTGTCACCATCATTTCTTAGTAGTGTGACTTTGTACATACATAATTTCTCTTTCCCTCATTTTCCTCATCTCTAAAACAGGTATAATAATTATACCAACTTCATATGGTAATCAGGCTATCATTAGGATTAAATGTGCTCATCCATGTAAAGCCCATGGAAACGTTTGGCATATAAGATGTTCTCTGTAAATAGTTACATTGTCTGGCCGTGGTGGCTTATGCCTTGCCTGTAATCCCAGCACATTGGGAGGCTGAGGCAGGTGGGGCATCTGAAGCCAAGAGGTCGAGACTAGCCTGGCCAACATAGCAAAATCCCATCTCTACTAAAAATAAAAGAATCAGCCAGGTGTGGGGGTGCATGCCTGTAATCTCAGCTACTTGGAGGCTGAGGTAGGAGAATCACTTGAACACGGGAAGCGGAGGTTGCAGTGAGCTAAGATCGCGCCACTGTACTCCAGCCTGGGCGACAGAGCGAGACTCCGTCTCAAAAAAAAAGATAGACTTTAAAATATCGAAGTTTACTATGTGCAAAGAGATTTTTAAACATTAAGATTGAGAGTTTCTGCATAAAACTAGAAAACTATAAAACATAGAATCAATATAAATTTCCACATTAACAGACTACAAGAGAAAAATTCTTAATAATTGCAGAAAAAGCATTTGTACCTATTTATGATTTTTTAAAAAATGAATAGAAGGGAATTTTCTCAATGTGATGAAGGAGAGCTACCAAAAAATCTACATTAAATACCATCTTTAATAGTAAAATGTTGTAAGATTTCCTTTGAAATTGTAAATGAGACAAGAATGCCATTGAGGCCACTACCATTGTCCTGAAGGTTTTAGCCAGTTCTATAGGAAAAGAAAAAAAAAGTTATGACAATTGGAAAGTTATGACATTATTTGCATGTTGTGTGATTGAGTATATAAAATTTAAAAATCAGCAGATAAACCATTAGACTGATAAAAGAGTTTAACAAGATTGTTATAGAGTCAGCATATAAAAATCAATTACATTTCTCTATACCAGCAGAGTTTAAAAAATGTTTTTTTTTAAGTATCTATTATTTGTGAAAGCATCAAAAGTACCTAGAAATAAGCACATAGAAATAAGTCTATGAAACTATCTGAAGTTCTCCATGTAGAAAATTATGATGAAACATTATTGAGGGATATTATAGCAGATCTAAATAAATGGAGAAATGTATTATGTTCATGTATTGGAATATTCACTATTTGACATGATTAGGCTTTCTGTCCCCAACTAAATCTCATCTTGAATTGTAATCCTCATTATCCCTATCAGCCCCACTTGTCAGACCAGGTGGAGGTAATTGAATCATGGGGGTGGTTTCCCCCACGCTGTTCTCATGATGGTGAGTGAGTTCTCTCAAGATCTGATGGTTTTATAAGGGGCTCTTCCCCACTTTGCTCAGCACTTCTCCTTCCTGCTGCCTTGTGAAGAAGGTACCTTGCTTCTCCTTCACCTTCTGCCCTGACTGTAAGTTTCCTGAGGCTTCCCAAGCCATGCTGAACTGTGAGTCAATTAAACCTCTTTCCTTTATAAATTACCCAGTCTCAGGCAGTTCTTTGTAGCAGTGTGAGAATAGACTAATATACTATGTAATACAAATAACTGACAAAGAGCTAATATACAGAATATATAAATAACTCCTAAGAGTTCCATTAAGAACAAGTCAAATAACCTAGTACAAAAACAAGCAAGAGATTTGAATAGGCATTTCACAAAAGAGAAAATTAACAATAAACATATTTGGGTGATGGGTACGCTAGAAGCCCAATGACCACCATTACACATATATTTATCAAACACACACATGTATCTACTGAATCTAGAATCTAAAAAAAAATAAGAAAATAATTACTACTACCACAGCAACAAAAATGATAAACATCTGAAAAGGTGCTCAACCTCATTAGTAGCTCCATTAAAACCACAATAAGATATTCTTACTATATATTAACAAAGGTGGCTTAAATGAAAGGGTGACTACCCCAAGTGTTGGCAAGGATGCAAGGATATGGGGCAACATATCAAACACTGCCAATGGTGGGGGGCAGGGGTGCAAATTGATACCACTACCTTAGAATGCATTACCTAGCAAAATGGAAGCTATGTACACCCCATGACCCAGGGACTCCACTTCTAGAAATGTATGTGAATGTGCACCAGAAGACATACACAAAAATATTCACAAAGCATTGTTTGTAATAGCTAAAAGCTGGAAATCTCCCAAATGTCTGTCTCTAGTACAGGATACATTGTGGTGTATTCATACAATGGAATTTCATAGTTACATGTAATAACATAAGAGATTTTCATCTTATGGATAAATATGTACTGTATGCTTTCATTTATATAAAATTCCAAAACATACAAAGCTAAATTATGGGGTTGAAGATTACATATGTTGGAGATGAAAGCATAAAAAGTCAAGGAAGTGATGGCCAAAAGGTAACTGACTGGAAGGGCATGTGGAGAGGTGATGGGTTTCTGGAGAATAGAAATATTATTTTTCTTGATCTGAATGATGGTCACCTGGGTGTTTATTTTAAGCTATTTCACTGTACATTTGTTTAGCGTCCTTTTCTCAATGTGTATTATAGCTCAAAGTTTAAAAAATAGTAAAGAAAAATAACACCTATTAATATTTTGAGAAACCAGTATTTGGAAACAGTGGCTTAAAAGCTCGTCTGAGAAGGTGAGGCTGAGGGGCTTGAGTCTCGAATCTAGGCAAACTGACTAGGGTCTCAACTTAAACGCCACGTTTCTTCTAGAGGGCTTTTCCTGAGCTCCTGGGTAAGGTCGTGGGGTCCCCACAATGTCCCATTCTTCTCCTAGTGTAACATTCACCTGCTTCCTCCATCAACTTTCAGGGAGAGCAACTGTCTTTCTGCTTTGTCAGCCTCCAAAATCTGCACTCAAGGAAACACCAGAAGCCCCCACTCCCACCCACCCCTACTAGTGTGGGGGTGGGGAGGTTGGCATATTAATAGAGACCAAGATCTAAGGTCAAATGGCACAAAGTTCCTCTGAGGTGTGGGAGGAAGAGGAGCAAGGGTGGTGTTGATGGCTTTGTGGTCCCACAGGCAGGTCATTCACCAACCTGGACTCAGGAAACGGGCCCCTGAATTCCCTACTCCAGGCTTCCCCAACCAGCTCTCCAGTGGTTGAGGGGCCTCTGTTTGCTGTGGCCAAGAATGACCAATACCAAGAAGTGGAGGATAAGCCCGAGAAACCGCCATGCCCTGTGCATGGGCCGCAAGATGAAGCCGGCTCGCGAGCAGAGTGGAGCCGTCTCTCTGTCCCTCGGATCCCCGGCCTGGCCCTGCATCCCCTCTCTGGCTGTCCTTCACGCCACCCACAGCTGCTCCTGACAGTCTCCTTGTGTTTGTGCTCTATCGTCCACCATCATCCCCGCGTTGAGATTGTCTGTGTGAGGCAGGCACGGGGGAGCCCTGTGTCCATGGAGTCCCTGAAGACCAGTGCAAGGATTCTGCGAACACCCTGAAACTGCATATAAAAGTGTGCGTGTGTGTGTGTGTGTGTGCGTGCATGCATGCGGTGTGTGTGCACGCATGCAGGTGTGTGTGTGTGCATGCATGCGGGTATGTGCTCACTCTGGTGTATGTGTGTGACTGACAGAGAGAGGCAGATATTTTTAATTACTCTTCTGGGAAACAGACTTTCAAAGGACTATGATTCAAAAAACTTTTTTTTTTTTTTTGGTTTATTTTTAGAGACAAGGTCTTGTTCTGTCACCCAGGCAGAGTGCAGTGGCAAGAATCATAACTCACTATAACCTGG
>NW_012115189.1:3467865-3492629 GCF_000951035.1 Colobus angolensis palliatus
CACACACACACACATACACACACATAGTTACATTAACATTGTCATTATTATTATGGCCTATAAGTAAGAGCCTGAGGCTCTTACTCCTCATATACTTCCCTTAGCACTCACAGAGCAGACAGTATGGTCTGAAGGGGGCTGAATATGCATTGGAGGAAGGAATGACTCTGCCAACCTCTTAGCACTGGTGTCTATGTCACTGAGGGCCACACTCTGCAAATCTGATTTCCTGAGGAGATCACAGGCACCAAAGATGGGCTGCCTGCTACGCCAGCATATTGCCCACTGTCTCTAGACTCTACAGGCCCTAACAAGGGTCCTGAACTGTCTCCTGGCCCTGGGCTCCAAAGCTGCTGTCATGGATGAATGCAGTTTTGCTCAGCTCCAGCAGAGTGGGCGGAAATACAGCATTCCAACCTGTGCCATGGAATAAAAGGTGGAAGCCAGCAGCAGAAAAATCTGTGAGCCACACTTGAAGAAAAGTTGGTCATTGTCAGCAATGCATGCTCCCAGTTATTATGGAGAATTTTTTACAAACTTTTTCTAAAGTTCTGGCTTGTCAGTCAAGGAGAACTTGCCACATTACAGTGAAACAAGAATACAGCAAGGATTTGCCCAAGGAAATGCTGTGGTCAGTAAATTCTTCAGGCTCTCTCACAAGGCTTTGCCCTAGGATGAAACTTTGTCAATTTGTAAAATGAATTTAAGCAAAAATAAATATCTAATAACGATTTTTCACTAATTCTCTGTCTGATATTTTAAGTGTCACGATATTTAAAGAAATAGATCCATATCAGAGATGAATTTGAATAAGACTTTCCATGTGTCAGTGCTTCCTAGGGTCCACGTGCCTGCACTGACTGAGTGGTTCACACCTGTCCTGACTGTGTCCACTAGACCAAGCCCTAAGCGGACTGCAGTTCACAATATGGAGATGCATAGGCCACAGTTCCTTCCTCCAGGAACTTAAAATCCATGGAGAGGGGCAACTGGCTCTGTTTCAGGACACATCACAGAAGTGAAAAAGAGGTATTCATAATATGATCCAGAGAAAGGATCAGTGAAGTCCAACGAAAGGCATTGGAGAACATTTCACACAAGAGACAGCTTTGCTGAATTTAGGCCACAGGAACTGGAGAAAGCATCACCAACGGGCTGCATTTGGGTTGGACTTTGAAGCACTAGTTACTTCTAACAGGTAGCGGGAGGAAGAAGGGCACTTCGGGTTGTGTGATGAGCATAAGTGTAGTGTGGCAAATAGATCATTCCCCCACACTTTTAAGATGTGCACGTTTTTTTAAAGGTAGTTTATTTGATCCTTCTCACAAGCCCTTTTGCCTGTTAAGTGTGGAAAAGTTGTAATGAACAGCAGCTCAGTGTAGTCCAGGTTTGTTGTTTGATTTTGTTTTCGTTTTTTTGAGACTGAGTCTCACTCTGTAGCCCAAGCTGGAGTGCAGTGGCGGGATCTCGGCTCACTGCAAGCTCCGCCTCCCGGGTTCACGCCATTCTCCTGCCTCAGCCTCCTGAGTAGCTGGGACTACAGGCACCCGCCACCGTGCCCAGCTAATTTTTTGTATTTTTAGTAGAGACGGGGTTTCACAGCGGTCTCAATCTCCTGACCTCCTGATCCGCCCGCCTCGGCCTCCCAAAGTGCTGGGACAACAGGCGTGAGCTACCGTGCTGAGCCTAGTCCAGGTTTTAAAGTGTTTCAGATTTCCTCCCACCATAGATGACCTGTGGCACAGAGGAAAAAGGGGGCCCTTGAATCCTTGCTTACTGGCTAGTCTCTGCCACTAAGTGCTTGTGTGGACTGGTGTCTGCTGAGGTACAATGAATCTCCTCTGTCTTTTGGCAAATCCATGGTCCTCTGGCCTCCAGTAGGGAAATCCTCTCACGCCAGGGCCTCTGGGTCCAGACCGAAGCCTATGTTGGTGTGCTGTCCATCTCAGAACCTGCCTCTGTTTACTGCACACTGAGCACCCATGGACTTCAGAAGGCTGTCATGCCCCTCTCTGACCTGGTGGGGGCAGTCACTCAGCTTCAACCCCTCAGTCAGTCACCTGCCTCCATCACGACTGCATCACTACTCCTTCCTCCTACTCAGTGTGGCAGCAAACACTTGCATACGTGCACACACACTCGCACATACATAGACACTCTCTCACACACATATGCGACCTCCCCATGCAAGACCCAGGCAGTGAGCCACCAGCCCCCCTCCTCCACCACACCCACAGAGTTCTTGGGCTATCTCACACACTAATCTTGCCCTCCAGGGGGAAACAAGGATACATGCATTTGACCTCTATGCATACCCATCTGTCTTCTCCCCCTGCAGCGCCCCCGGGTTGGGCTTGCCATGCCCTCTTCCTGTTCGTTAGGAATTCCTCTTCAGGCACCCAGGCATTCCATCTCACATTTCTGCCTTGATGGCAGAAGTGGTATTTTACCTTCACAGTGAAAAAACCCAATGTACTAAGTTGACATGGCTCTTGCTATGAGAGTTCATTGCTATTTAGACTAGAGATTTCTGACAATGAAGACACATTGCTTCAATATCCACCGTTATCCTCGTCACCGTGAAATGACATGAAGGTGCGACTGTGTTTGGGGAGTTGGGAGCAAAATATATAGGAGTAGCATAGGGCATGTAAAAGTTTGTTGTTTGGGAGAAAGTGTGGCAAGGTAAACTGCGATGGGATCCTGGAAAGGCCTTCTATCCAACAGCAGCCCAAGCCCACCACCAGGCCCACAGAGGCAGCCCAAAGTGGGGCTTCCCACAAGGTCAACCTGCCCAGCTCAGCAGGCTTTGGACTGAAGTGGAGAGTGGAGTTGTCTGCTAGCCAGTCTCCCCCTTCCAGATCCTCACTTCCCCAGCCCCTCCCAGAGTCCTCCCATTCCCCCAATACTGCGCAGCTCCGTGTTCTTGACTTCAGGCAGACACCTGGAACTGGTGACTACGGTGCTGACCCCATCCTGTGTGCTGCACACATGGTCACACTCACTAGTGAGGACGGACTCCTCAAAGCCCAGAGACTTTCGTGATTCAACTTGTCATGATTCAGCTTTCTGAGGCTCACTTATCTGATGGGTATAAAGTTCTTTTTCAGTGTTTTCATTTTTATTTCTCTAATTACCAATGAGTCTGATCATTTTTATGTTTCTGGTCTAGGATTTCATCTTCTGTGAATTGCCCGTTTCTATTCTTTGCACACTTTTCTACTGGATTTTAATTTTTTTTGCTTGTTGTAAGGAGATTTTAGTTTGCCAAGGATTCTTGTCATCGATAGGTGTTCTTTATCAAGAGCTTTTTCCATATCTATTTAGAGAATCCTATGATTTTCAAAATTAGAGATGCACAAAATTGAAAACATGACATATTTACATATGACTTGTGATAGCAAAATAGTGGAAACAATTTAAATGTCCTTCAGTAAGACATTTGGCAAATAAAGTATGATAGATCCATACAATGGAATAATAAGCAACCATTAAAAATATGATGAAGTTGTTTATGAGCTGATAGACTCCCAAGATATAGTGCTAAGTAAAAAAAACAAAATGGACAGAAGGGTATGTATAGTACGATAACAACAAGAGCATGGATAGCTATACAAGAGTACGTATAGCACAATCGTCTAGAAAGTGGGGTGGGAAGGATATATATACTTCATATGCATAAAATAGCTTTGGAAGAACATGAAAAAGATTTTTATAGGCATCTAGAAAAACAGAAGGGATGATTCCCCTGGCTCTGCATGAGCCAAGTACATCCAGGAGGAACAGCGTTTGGAACCAGGAGCTGCCTGTGAATAGCACGGGCCCAGAGAGAAGTGTGCAGGGTGGGCACGTGCACGATCACACTATATTAGAGTCTATTGAAGGGCATGCATTATTGATGTCGCAAAAATTAAAAACTTTCGGAAAACAGTCTTCAGCTATTTGAAGGATAGTCATGTGGAAGAGAGACTTTTTCTGAATAGCACCATAATTACGGCTCTCAAGTTCGTGTACATAGGAGCCTCAAAGAGACAGATTGGCCCTCAAAATGATGCAAACTCTCCGATGGTCCCACCACTCCAAAGATGGTTGGGGTTGTTTTAAGAGAGGGTCACATGCTGTATGATTTCATTTACATGAAGTTCAAGAGTAAGCAAAACTAGTCCATGGAGATAGAGGTCAGAAAAATGGTTACCCTTGGGAAGTACCAAGGGTACCTTGGGAGGGGCTGTGAGGGAGCCTTCTGGGAACTGGAAAGTTCTGTATCTCCATCTGCATAGTGTTTTCAAGGGTAACTGTTTACATATGTAAAAATTCAAGCTATACACTTAAGACTTGTGCACTTTACATATATATGTTAGTAGTAGGCAGAATAATGCCCCAGAGATTTGTACATACTCACCACCAGAACCTCGGGACGTGTGCGGTTGCATGGCAAAAGAGAACTAAGAACATGTGCAGATAATTAAGGTTGCAAATCAGCTGACCTTACAATGGGGAGAGTAGCCTGAAGTACCCAGGTGGGCCCAATGTAATCACAAGTATCCTTAAATGTGGAAGAGAGAGGCAGAAGAGGTCAGAGTGATGCCATGTTTAAACAACTTAGCCCCCTGTTGCTGGCTTTGACCACAGAGAAAGGGAGCCAGGAGCCACAGAATGTGGACGGCCTCTAGAACCCAGGAGGTGCAAGAGAATGGATGCTGCCTAGAACCTCCACACAGGAAGACGGCCCTGCTGACGCCTTACTTCTAACCCAGCGAGACCCATTCTGGACTTCTGAACCACAGAACTGTAAGATAATACATCTGTGTTGCTTGTGTTGTCTCCACGTTTGTGATAAATTGTTCTAAAACTTAGAGGAAAGTAATACAATGTTTTACCTCCCAAAAATTTTTTAGGAGGGTATCTGAGGTGGACTAGGGGGCGTGCTGGAACAGGGCTAGAACAGTTTACCCCTGCATAAACTATAAAGAATATGTTGATGGACTACCTCAGCGCAACATTCAGAGTTCCCTGTCCACAGCCAACTTCCCAGGCACACAGCCCTGTAGCCCTCTCCTCTGTGAAAACAACAGGTTTGCCTGTGAGCAGCCTTGCCCTTTTCCACTGACTCTAGGCTTCATTGTGTGGGGAAACATTTCAGACATTCTTCATCCCTGAGACGGGGAGAGGGACTCTGGAGGAAGGAGGTGCCTTCTGCCCTGCCTCTGTGAGGTTGGAAAACATCCAGTCCCCAGCAGCACCTAGGCTTCTCCCCATGGGACAGCCTGGGAGTGGCCAGACTGGGCCCAGCTGCCCTGGCATTGCTGGCGCAGGGGAATTGTTGTTACTGGGGGTTATGTGGCTTGACTTTGCATTTCCTGCATGTTCCTTTCCTCGAGGGCTTCTTGCAATGTTTGAGTTAATTTGAAATGTTGGCAATGACTCTTTTTCCCTTGGTGGGGGTAATCGAACGTTTCAGTTTAAAAATAGGCCTGACTTTTCTCATGGTGAGGGCTGGCTCCGAAACAGGTAATGAGCACCAGGTGTGAGCATGCGATTGCGGGTGGGGGTGGGCGAGGCTGCCCTCCATCTGTGGCTCCCCGCGCCAGAGCAGCACCACCATCACTCAAGCACTTAGAGATGCAAATTCTTCGGCCACCCTCAAGGCCCAATGAATCAGACACTGTGGGGATGTGTTCAGGGGTCTGGGTTTAAGGTAGCCTGGTGGGTGATGCTGATCCACACTCGTTGAGAACCCCTGGATTACTGACCTTGAAGGAGATATCCGGTAGTGAGAACACAACTTGCTGTGTCCTGGTGGCCGATTCCCTTTTGCTGTCAGACTTCCACCATCCCATCTGGACCAGCTGTGTGTATCTCCCACCGGTGTGCCTCCTCCTTCCCCACCGCACTTGCTGAGTGGCAGAGACTTTTCCTAGGCCTTGGCCTCTTTGACCTCTCTCCGTGGTGTGCCCTGCTGGAAACTCCCTCCCTCTGGGGTATCTGTGACACAGCTCTCCCCCCACTCCTCCTCTCCCTCTCAAGGGCCTTGGGCCCTTTCTCTTCTCTGCAGATACTCAGCTCCCCACCCCACCGCCCCAAACAACCAACTCTCACCCTAAAACCAATGACAGTCTTCCTCCTGGGCCTATCTCTGACTCAACTCCTATTGCCTAAATGTTTTGCAATGCCTACAGGAGATCTCCAGGGAATATCTGGCCAATTTCTTAAATTTGGCCTATCTGAATATTGCATGATCACACTTAGATGTGGAATCTAAAATAGTCAAATTCACAGAAGCAGAGAGTAGAACAGTGGTTGCCAGGGACTGGAAGATGAAGAAAATAAGGAGATACTGATTAAAGTGTACAAGTTTCAGTTATGCAAGGTGAGTAAGTTCTGGTGATCCAATGTACAGCAATGTGACTGTAATTAACAACACTGTATTGAGTAGTTGGGATTTGCTAAGAGGTAGACCTTAAGTATTCTCATCTCAAAAGAAAATGGTAACTATGTGAGGTGATACATTTATTAGCATTTTTGTGATGACTTTATAATATATATGCATATCAAGGCATCAAATTGTGTACCTTAAATGTATACAATTTTTATTTGTTAATTACACCTCAAAGCAGAAAACAAAATGAAAAAAAAAACTATGACAGACCTGTCTAGTGGGACCCAGCCCTGCCCCACTGCCCAGCA
This sequence comes from Colobus angolensis palliatus, assembly GCF_000951035.1. NCBI lineage: Eukaryota > Metazoa > Chordata > Mammalia > Primates > Cercopithecidae > Colobus > Colobus angolensis. Next base: position 3,474,553 of record NW_012115189.1, read on the forward strand.
GCCCTGTCCTTCAGAAGCATAGCGACCGCGATGGTCACCTCCACTCGGATGGGGTCATTAAGTACCAGGCAGAGGAAGGAGACTGCCACGAGGGTGGGTGGCTGCAGAGGAGGGGCTGTGTGGGACACAGGATGGGGAGGGAAGTTTAATTTTAATGGAAGGAGCAAGCAGGAGCGCGTCATGGTGTCAGGTTAGGGCTTGTGTTCCAGAGGGAAGCTGGGGAAGGGTCAGAGGCGTCCCCTCCTTCAAGGGTAGAAGCCCCTGGGAAGAAGCCCGAGGGAACCCCAGAAGGCCAGCTTCTCTCCAGCTCCTGTACCCCACCCCATTTCTCCTAAATTGTAGCAGTGAAACACTAACCTCACCCAGTGTGGGGAAGGCAGGGAGGCAGAGCCAGGGAGTCCAAGAAGCAGCTCAGAAAGGAGGCTGCTGCCCCAAAGTGAGCCAGTGCCCTTGCTCTGAGTCAGCTCCGTGAGCCTTGGTGGGGCCAGAGGAGCGGCAACCGGGGCCCTGCTGCCCAGGCTCCTATGACTTGGAAGTCCAGGGGTCAAACCTCCTCTAGGGAAGAGGCCACAGAATAAAGCACCAGGAGAGTCAAGGGAGTACGAGGGTCTCTGCCCACAATCTGGGCACTCCAAATGCAGCACACTTGGGTGCTAAAGTAGTCAGCGAGGTAAAAGTTGTGTGACAGAATGACCCTAGAAAGTTCCTTCAGAAAGCATCACATTGGAGACAGTCCGCTGGGGAAGCAACCAGGTGGAAACCTAAGAAGCAGTGCAAGTCTTTGCCCTAAGGTCCTCAGGGAGCCATGAGCTGTGTCAAGAAGGCTCCTCAGGAGCAGGGCCCGTGTCTTGGTCATGTTTTTGGCTGGAGGCTTTGCAGTGCTGCGTGCACCATCCCCATCGCCGCCTCGCACACACTGGCTGCGCTGGCCGGGCTGCACTAAGTGCTTCCAGTGGGACATCTGAGTCCATTCTCACAATGGCTGGCTAAGGTGGGTGCTGATATCACCCCCATTCCACACGTGACGACTGAGTCCCCAGCTAGAGGGAGGCACAGCCATGAGCTGATCCCCAATGGTCTATGTCCAGAGCCCTGCGCTTAATCACTGCCCTGTGTTATGCACAACATTCTTAATCAATACAAATATTGTTTACTGAGAACTTCCTATATGCCATGTACTGTGCTAGAGATGTCACACGCATTACTCACTTAATTCTTAGAACTCCCCTCTGCAGGAGGTACTATTATTATCCCTACTTTATGAGGCAATTAAGGAACAGAGAGGCTCAGGAACATGCCTGAGGCCACACAGTGAGAGACAGAGCTGAGATTTGGACTTTCCAGGGTAGTATTGCCTCCGTGTGACGGTTTTCAAACATCTCTGCAAATTCTTTAACACTCCTAGCAAGAGAAGAGGTTTAGTTCCCCTCCCCTTGAACCTAGGTGGAATTTGGTAATTTGATGAACAGAATTTAGCAGGAATGATGATGGCTGCAAACTTCCATATGCTGGTTTTTAAAAATTATTTTTTTGTAAATAGTACAGGTCTCACTGTGTTGCCCAGGCTGGTTTCAAATTCCAGCTTCAAGCAATCCTCCCGCCTCAGTCTCCCAAAGTGTTGGGATTACAGGTGTAAGACACCGTGCCCAGCTAATGTTTTCAATCACTACACTGTGAACAAACTAATTAATCAATAAGTGAATGAAAGAATGAATCAATGATGTCAAAGGAAAAAGTCATATACTGAGTTCAAAACAGCCGAGAGATGCTTCATGTAAGAGAAAAGAGATTAAGCTGGGCTGTAGGCATGGTGAGTCCACCAGAAGAAGCAAGATCATGCAGTGGGATGCTGTGAACAAATGCTCACAGGCAGAAAGCAGCACAGATGTACAGGGCCAGAGAGCATGCTAGGAGAGAAGAAGCTTTGTCTGGGAGGAGAGAGGAAGTGAGCAGAGGAGGCAGTGGGCCAGGCTGAGGAGAGGTGTTGAGATCCAGCTGCGTTGCATCCTATAGAACAGGGGAAGCCCTGAAGCTTCAGAGGGAGCAGTGCTGAGGAAGGGGTGTTTGGAAAGTGAACCTGCCTAGGAGATATGGCAGAGCCAGAGGTGATGCTGGAAGATTAAGGCCATGGTGTTGGGGGATGGCAATATTTTCAACTTTATCATTATCATTCCCTAAAGAGAGAATTTAATTTGAATTTAAATTAATTATGATTTAAATTAAATACTAAGGATAAGATTTTGTCAGAGAGGGTGCAGCTAGGATTCCTTCACCCTCCAAGATCATGTGGAGAACATGGGTGTAAGGGATGGGGGCCATGCCAGAGCGGGGGAATAAGGGGCAGATCTGAAGTACAGTCTGACAGATGGATTGATATAACTTGATGGATCTGGAAGGGGAGGGGTGAGGAGGAGGGCAAAATCAACAAGGGCTTTGTCTTAGTTCATTTTGTGTTGCTATAACAGAATACCTGAGGCTGGGTAATAAAGAAAAGAAGTATATTTAGCTCATGATTCTGGTGGCCAGAAAGTCCAAGAGCATGGCACCCACATCTGTTTGGCTTCTGGTGAGGGCCTCGTGCCGCGTCACAACATAGCAGAGAAGCAGAAGGGGAAGTGGGTGTGTGCAGGGACCAAGGCACAACCTTGCCTTATAACAACCTGCTCTTATGGGAACTCTTTCATTCCTGAGAGAAATAATCCAGTCTCTTGAGAGTGAGAACTCACTCGACTTACTGCCAAGAGAAAAAACAGTGCCAAGTGGAGCTCCATGGCCCAAACACCTCCCACGAGGCCCATCAGCATTTTAGAGACCCTGTCTCTAAAAACAAACTGTAAAATGATGTATACCCCCATCCTGCTGTTTTGACAAACACACCTTCCTATCAGCTGAGAATGGCTCAGCCCAGCTTCAGAACTTGCAGACTCCACGGAATTACAGGCTGGTGTGTGGCAGCACAGGGAGACTGGGCCCAGCGCATGAGCTGTCTTTCTTCTTTTCCTGCCACAGCAGGTCCCTGCACAGGGAAGAACCTCTGTGCATGCATGTGGTCACCCTGTCCACATATTAGCCATTCACACCCCTTGAAACAGCCATCCCCGGCCACCTCTCAGGACCAGGGGTTGGCACAGGCAATGCAACAGTGCCCTCGGGGGCTTGCCTGGAGAAGAGGCATGTACAGGCCCCGGAGGTAGGCTCGGGCTGTGTAGACAGTGATCCTGGGGCCCAGTACCCAAGTGTGGCTGGGAAGGGCAGGAACAGCATGTGAACAATCTCCCCTGGGCCCCACAGACTCGACACTGAGCCATGGGTGTGGCCCGAGCAGGGCCCCTCTTGCCTGAGTCTGAGGTTGCCACTGACAACAGGTCCTTGCCCTCCACCTCCTGCTTTGTTCTGCCAATGAAGGTGCCAGTCAGTATCAGAAGGCAGGAGGTATTGGAAGGAAGGAGGAGGATGAGGGGAATGGCTTCTCCTGCATCACTGTTGGCCCAGCTACGGGCTGTGTCCTCCTTTTGAAGGCCACAGCTCCCATCAGGCAGCTTTTTCTGACAGCTACAGCTCTTTTCCAGGCTCAGGTAACTGCTTTCTCCTCTCACGCTCAGGCCCAGCCTGACAATGGCTCCACAGTCTTCGCAGCCTCTCAGGTTTTGCCATAGCTGCTAATTTCCCTTGACCCTGCCCATGCCTCTGTAAATGCACCTTCCCTAGGCTCTCTTCAATGACCCCTTGGAGCATGCCAGCTGCTTCCTGTTACCGTATCCTTTCACGATTGCTTTTCTTCAGTGCTCTATCTCAGTGAATGGCCTCACCCAGGTCACACACTCAGGAGGTGCCCCAGGTTTCTCTGATTCCGTGGGATACTAAGACCTGGCTCTCTTCCCTCCGTAGCATCTCTCAGGTCCCTCCACTTTTTTCTGTGGTCTTAGCTCAGCTCCTCATCAGTTGTAGCCTGGAACATCCCTGAAGGGCCCAGCCCGTGCCCTGCATCTATCCTCAGCCCCTCTAGCCTCCTCCGTGCAGGCCCACAGTAAGCTTCCTAAAGCCCAGGACGCATCCTGTTGCTCCTCAGCTTAGGCTGTGCTGCCAAGAGTCTGAACTCAGCAAAGCCCTCCCAGAGCAGCGCTGCCCATTGCTCCAGCCTTCTCTTGATACACCCCTGCCCTGCACTCCCTCCGGTCTACACACGCATACACTAGACATAATCCAGCCACGTGGACCGGCTCTTGCCCCCTGACACTGCACTGCTTCCTGCTCCGGGGTGTATCCTTCTTCCTGCCTTCTCACTGCTGGTGCTCACCCACTGGGTATCCTTCCAGACTCACTGCAAGTGTCACCGCCTGGATGCAAGCTTCTGTGATCTCCTCTCTGGGCAGAACTGACCATTCCCTCCTTTCTCCTACTCCATCGGTAGAGACACCCTACATCACTTCTGTCATACTTGATAGCACTTCATCATTTATCTGTTTCCCCCCAGTAGACCATCAGCTTCTTGAGAACAATATTTCATTTTGTGCAAAGTAATTTAATGTAAAAACAGTTCCAATAGTACGAACTTCCCAGGCAAGGGCAGCTCTTCCCCAGGGCCGCCCTTCCCTTGTGCCCCGATCAGAACCCGCTGTGTACCCCAACAGCTCCCCAGCCTTTTCTTCCCAGTGGTCCTCACAATTTGACATCTCCACATGAGGATTTCATTAAACTGGTCTTCCAACTAAAGCATAAACTCCAAGGACTGTGTCTGTCTTGCTCCCTACTGGGTCCATAGGGCCAAGGACTGCCCAACACATAGGAGCAGCTCAAAAAATACATATGTGTCTTATGAACAAAACCATTTTGGTTGGAGAATCTGACCTTTGTTGTCTCCATTTTTTTCTGGCCATTTTGATGAGCTCCTTGGATATATTTCAAAAGATTCCATGATGACACTATATTCCTTCTGTACCTCCCATCTATGCAGTTTGAATTAAAAATCAGCATTGCGGTGGTGGAAGTGTAAAATGGTGCAGCCACTGTGGAAAACAGCATGGTGGTTTCTCAAAAAAAAAAAAAAAAATATATATATATATATATATATATATGCTCATCTATTGCTATATGATCTAGCAATCCCACTTCTGGGTATGTTTCCAAAAGAATCAAAAGTAGAGCCTTGAACAGATATTTGCACACCCATGTTCATAGCAGCACTATTCACAATAGCCAAAAAGAAGAAACAACACAAATGTCAATCAACAGATAAATGGATACACAAAATGTGGTAGACATATCCAGCGGAATATTCAGCCTTTAAGAAAAGGAAATTCTGTCACATGCTACAACATGTACCTTGAAGACATTATGCTAGATGAAGTATGCCAGTCATAAAAGCCAGTCCAAAGTAGTATAATTCCTATATGAAGTAGTTAGAATAGTCAATTATGGAGACAGAAAGTTGAATGGTGGTTGCCAGGGGCTGGAGGGGTGAGAAAGAAATAGGGAATTCTCATTTAATGAATATAGAGTTTCTGTTTGGAAAGATGAAAAAAGTTCTGGAGATGGATGCAGGTGATAGTTGTGTAACAATGTGAATATACTTAATGCCACTGAACTGTACACTCAAAAATGGTCAAAAGGTTCAATTTTATATTATGTATTTCACCACAATTTTAAAAATGAAATTTAAAAGAAAATCAGGGCTGGGCACAGTGGCTCATGCTCATATGGCAGGCAGATCACTTGAGCCTGGGCAACATGGTGAAAACCTATCTCTACACAAAATGTAAGAAATTAGCCAGGCATGTTGGTGCACGCCTGTAGCCCCAGCCACTCAGGAGGCTGAGGTGGAAGGATCACCTGAGCCTGGACAGTTGAGGCTACAGTAAGCTCTGATCCTGCCACTGCACTCCAGACTGGGCAACAGAGCAAGACCCTGTCCAAATAAATAAAATAAAATAAAATAAAATCAGAATTGCAGCATTTCTCCTAACAAAAGGAGGAGAAACCCTGTGCCCCTGGAGGTTCTAACCAGGGCACACTACCTAATCAAACAGCTGGTTGCTTAGACAAGGTATTTTTGTTTCAACTGATCCATGGGATTATTAGGAAGCTGACAGATTTTTAATCTTTTCTCTTTCTAGACTAAAAAGGTCACCCAAGGGGTATGTAGTCCTAAGCTGATTCTTCTCTATCAACTACTTTTAATTTTTAAAAAAATATTTTGTTTAAAAACTTGGTGTTTGAGTCCCACCCCCAGAGATTCTGATTTAATTGGTCTGGGGTATAGACTGGGCATGACAACTTTTTGTTGTTGTTTTTGATCCAGAGTCTCACTCAGTTGCCCAGGCTGGAGCAATTGAGCCCAGTGGTGCAATCTTGGCTCACTGCAACCTCCACCTCCTGAGTTCAAGCAATTCTCATGCCTCAGCCACGCAAGTAGCTGGGACTACAAGCGTGTGCCACCACACCAGGCTAATTTTTGTATTTTTAATAGAGATGGGTTTTCACCATTTTGGCCAGGTTGGTCTGAAACTCCTAGCCTCAAGTGATCCACCCACCTCAACCCCCTAAAGAGCTGGGATTACAGGCGTGAGCCACCACACCCAGCCTCTATCAACTACTTTTAAACACCATTCCACAGGAAGCCCCTCTTAGAGAAATAAGCTGGGAATGAGGACGTAGTCCACAACAGTATTGAGGCTATTGAGGGACATCATTGCTCAAATGACCTGCTTAGTGTGGTGCGTGCTACTGGAAGGGGGTGTTAGGTTGGTCCCGCACTTTGGGTGGGTTGGGCCCAGTTTCTACTTCTAACTAGAAGCCTGTCAGGGGCTGCTTCCAGGGAATGAGACACCTTCTACCACCTGCACAGAGTCACCTATGTGCTGTCTGTGCAGCCTCCTTTCTCACAGAGACCTGCCCATGAGGCGCTGAGTGAAATGGGGACACCCAGGAGCACCTGCAGGGAAGGTTTCTTGTCTCTAAGCCATCTTCAGATGCTCCCATAGGGTACAGGTTTTAAAGATCATTGTTCCTGCAATCATCCCATCTTGCCTGACTGGCCAGAACTCTGGGTGTCTTATTTATGGGCTCATGGAGGCAGGGAGCCCTGGTACCTCACTATGTGCTCTCCTCCCCCCATTTCATCCAAGTGACATCTGGGCATCCAGGAAAGCCCTGCAGGAGATCAGAAGGGCCCAGAGGACCAACTGCCATGGGGAGGAGGCTGGAAGGAAGGAGGAGTGGCCCCCACCTATGCTGTGTGGCTGAGATCTTGACTTCTATGGAAGGTGATGCCTCTTTCCTTAGCAGCTCCCCCAAAGTCAGAGCCCTGCCCAGGGTCAGAAGCTTACCCAGGCGGGGGCAGGGAACCGTCCTGACCCTCCACACTCTGGAGGGCCCCGCAGAAGGGCCCAGAAGATGCAGTGGTCAAACCTCAAGAAGTCCACTTTGCTCCTGGAACTGGCTTGAGGAAGGAGCAGCCTAATGGGGACTGTGGTGTGTTGTAGCATTCTGCTCAGAGTCAGGGTTTCTGGGAACGTGGTAGGATTTCATCTGCCATTCCTGAGAGCTAGCTTCTGGTGGGAGCATTTTCATAAGGCGTTCGGTTTTGCAGCTGATGTCACAAAAGAAACCTAAGTTCTGCTTCTGGCTGTTCTGTGGCCGTCACCCAACTCCTGGGACCCCAGGCTCTTCTTCTACATACTGAAGGTACTGACCAGGTGATGGCCCAGGCTCCTGATAGCATCACCAGACTTGGGTAAAAAGGTACAACATGTTGTTCGGAATAGCACCCACACCCAGTGCACACCCACAAAAGACCACACTGAGGCACAGCCACATTATGACTTTTGAGGACCCTGGGCACTTTTACTTCATGGGCCTCTTCCTCTATAAAAAAAAATCAAAAAAACATATTTTACGATTGTGTTGGTTTAATGACGAACATATTAATAGTATATATTAAAACAACTTCTGCTTAACAGTTTGTTTTTCTTATTTTAAGATAAAGCAAAAACATTTTGTTGTGGGCCCCAGGCAGTGTGCTTATGCCACCTAATGGGTATGTCAGCTCTGCGTCGAGACATGCAAGTAGGAGACAAGAAAGGGACCCAGCTCGGGAGGGGGGGTCCAATCTCAGCTGACCTGGGACATTTACTTTACCTCTCTGTGCCTCAGTTTCCTCATCTGGGTACAATAATAGTATCTACTTCATAGAATTGATGAGAGGATTAAAATAAGATTATATATATGTACCTTGATTAGAATGGTGTCTGGCATACAAAAAAACTCACTATGAAAGTGGTAGTTGTGGCTGGGCACAATGGCACATGCCTGTAATCCCAGCACTTTGTTTTTCTTAAGATAAAGCAGAAACATTTTGTTGTGGGCCACAGGCATACAACTTTCTGGGTCCAGCTACTCAGGAGGCTGAGGTGGAAGGATCACCTGAGCCCGGACGGTTGAGGCTGCAATAAGCTCTGATCCTGCCACTGCACTCCAGACTGGGCAACAGAGCGAGACCCTGTCTCAAATAAATAAAATAAATAAAAATCAGAATTGCAGCATTTCTCCTAACAAAAGGAGGAGGAACCCTGTGCCCCTGGAGGTTCTAACCAGGGCACACTACTTAATCAGGACACAAAATAGCTCCTCTGTCATTTTTATAGAGGAAGAGGCCCATGAAGGCAGAGGTGCCCAGGATCCTCAAAAGTCCTAGCATGGCCCTGCCTCTGCACTATTTTGGCACATGTGTGTGTGTCTGGGTGTGGGAGGCTGAGGCGGGTGGATCACTTGAGGTCAGGAGTTCAAGACCAGCCTGGCCAACACAGTGAAACCCTTTCTCTACTAAAAATACAAAAAAATTAGTCAGGCATGGTGACGCATGCCTGCAATCCCAGCTATTCAGGAGGCTGAGGGAGGAGAATCGCTTGAACCTGAGAGGCAGAGGTTGCAGTGAGCTGAGATTGTGCCACTGCACTCTAGCCTAGGCGACAAAGTGAAACTCTGTCTCAAAAAAAAAAAAAAAAAGTGGTAGTTGTCATGCATGTTATTGTTGGTTATTGCGATTCCTAGCCACTGTACCCCTCTGTACTCTCAACTGTTGCTGGGTAAGAAAAGTGGAGCTTCCCGCTTTTGGGGATGGCTTGCTCAGACTTCCTGGAGCAGATGCAGCTATTTTAAAGCTGCTTATTAGTATAACTTTATTTTTGTAAAATTCCTTGGCAGACTTGCCCATGACAAACCCCCGAGGAAACCCAAGAGCTACCAAAAATATTGTGGCCTCTTCTTGACCTTCCGTGGGCGTCAATCAGGTTGCGGTTGGGAGGGAGATGAGTCACAGGCCTGTAATCTGCCACCTGCTTTTCTCCTTCTGCTTAGCAGGTGTCAGAGCTCAGGGAATTTAGTGGGAGGCTTTGAGGCCTTTTAAAATGCACAGGCCTCTGGGATAAATTAATTTCTTAATCCCTTAACAGTCACACAAGAGGAAGATCTGACAGCTGGGTTTTTCAGAGGGGACAGGAACAAATGTCTGTCAGGGGCTTTACATACATTATCATGTTTAATCTGGACAAGAACCCCATACGTGGGGATTACTCTCCCCATTTTATAAACAAACAAATGGAGGCTCAAAGGATTGGTGACCTGCCTGGGGGTCACTGCTGCTCCTTTTTTACTGCCCCAGAACGATGGGACCTACTAGAGGATCAAGGGCAGAGAAAAGGGAGAAAGGAAAGCCAGCCCGCCTGGGTCTGTCTTGGCCAAGGTTCATCAGCTGAAATTCTTGGGGCCTCAGTTTCCCCAAGAGGAGAGAAAAGTTGGCCCAGGGATCTCATATATTCTGCTACTCTTACCCCACTCTCTGCCTAGTCAGAGCAGATGACTGACTCCTTTCCCAGCTGCTACGGCCTGAATGTTTATGTCCCTGCTAAATGCGTATGTTGCAATCCTAACCCGCAATGGGATGGTACTAGGAAGTGGGCCCTTTGGAAGGTGATGAGATCCTAAGGGTGGAGCCCTCACCAGTGGGATTAGTGCTCTTATAATAAAGGCCACAGGCCAGGCGCAGTGGCTCGTGCCTATAATCCAGCACTTTGGGAGGCTGAGGCGGGCAGATCACGAGATCAGGAGATCGAGACCATCCTGGCTAACGTGGTGAAACCTGTCTCTACTAAAAATACAAAAAAATTAGCTGGGCGTGGTGGTGGGCGCCTGTAGTCCCAGCTACTCGGGAGGCTGAGGCAGGAGAATGGCGTGAACCCAGAAGGCAGAGCTTGCAGTGAGCAGAGGAGACAGTGCCACTGCACTCCAGCCTGGGCGACAGAGGGAGACACTGTCTCAAAGGAAAACAAAAGGCCCCAGAGAACTGCCTTGCCCCACCCACTATGTGAGGTTACAGTGAGAAGGCACCGTCTATGAACAGATGAACAGAAAGTGGGACCTCACCACACGTGGAACCTGTCGGCACTTTGATCTTACTTCTGGCCTCTGGAACCATGAGAAATATGTTTCCATTGTCTATAAGCCACCCAGCCTATGGCGTTTTGTGTGAAAGCCGGAACTGACTAAGACATTGTCCCCCTTCTCCATAGCATTTCTCTAGTTCCTGGGAAGGACAGTCACTGGCCATGCCTCCCCTCCCTGATCCCAAGAGTAGCAGAGCACCTTTGGGGGCAGGTGTGCGAGGAGTCTTTGTAATAAGTTAAGCTGTTGTTGCTGCTTTGAAAAACATGTGACTCCATCAAAACAGAAAACTCCCAGCTAGTCATGGCCACAAAGTTACAATGCCTTGTTTGGAATTCCAACCTCACCCAGACACACACACATGTGCCAAAATAGTGCAGAGGCAGGGCCATGCTAGGGCTTTTGAGGATCCTGGGCACCTCTGCCTTCACGGGCCTCTTCTTCTATAAAAATGACAGAGGAGCTATTTTGTGTCCTGATTCCCTTGCCTGCCCTTATTTTTGTAGGACAAAAAAGTTGGCAGCCGCAGGGCCCATCTCCTTTGTGAATGTAAATGGCTTAGTCACTGGTAGGCCCTCTTTAGTCAACGGCCCTCTCCACCACTTCCTGCTCTTTTCTCCTTGGGAAAATTAGGGACTCAGGAAGTGGAGTTGGGTTTATCTGAGTGGGAAAATTGCAGCGTCTGAGGAAAGGCTGTGCCAGAGTGAGCCAGAGAGGGCAGCACCTCACATCCCTGGGGCCAACATCCCACCTGACACAAAGGATGGACATTCCTACCTCCGAAGGCGGGCCTCATGCTGAAGTCGTGCTCGTCCACTCTGAGAAGTTGCTGAGGCTTTCCCTTCCGGATCTTGGTCACATCGAGGTTCTTCTTATATAAGTGACTGCGAAGACAAGCAAGAAACTGTTTTCCATCGGCTCATCAGTGCATTGAGTGAGATGATTTGGGCAATTACTCCCTGCAAGATCTACCTGTTAGGCACCTTTTCTCCATTCTCCTTCTTGGCCCAGGGGAGGAGGAGGGCTGAAGGACCCTCCACGCACACCCCAGATCCTCACAGGTAGACTGACCTGAGGATCAGGTTCTTCCAGAGCCTTCCAAAAGTGGATGCCCTCCTGGGCAGGACAGCATTCTACCTTGGTAAAGGCTATAACTGGATAAAAATGGTTGGATTGGCTGCTAGCTAGACTAATAAAGAAGAAAAGAGAGAAGATCAAAATAAACACAATTAGAAATGACAAAGGGAGCTGGGTGCAGAGGCTCACCCTGTAATCCCAGCACTTTGGGAAACTGAGGTGGGTGGATTGTTTGAGGTCAGGAGTTTGAGACCAGCCTAGCCAACAAGGTGAAACCCCATCTCTACTAAAAATACAAAAATTAGCTGGGCATGGTGGCACGCACCTGTAGTCCCAGCTACTCAGGAGGCTAGGGCACAAGAATCACTTGAACCAAGGAGGTGGAGGTTGCAGTGAGTGGAGATTGTGCCACCTGGGTGATAGAGTGAGACTCTGTAGCAAAAAAAAAAAAAAAAAAATGACAAAGGGGATGTTACCACTGACCCCACAGAAATTCAAATAACCATCAGAGACTACCATGAACAACTCTATGTACACAAACTAGAAAACCTAGAAGAAATGGATAAATTCCTGAACACATACATATCCCACACCAAATATTGAACCAGGAAGAAATTGATTCCCTGAATAGACCAATAATGAGCTCCGAAGTTGAATCAATAATGAATAGCCTACCAACCAAAAAAAAACAGCCAAATTCTACCAGATGACAAAGAAAAAAAACCCAGGACCTGATGTATTCACAGCCAAATTCTACCAAATGTACAAAGAGGAGCTGGTACCATTCCTACTAAAACTATTCCAAAAAATTGAGGAGGCAGGACTCCTCCCCAGTTCACTCTATGAGGCCAGCATCATCCTGATACCAAAACCCGGCAGAAACACAACAAAAAAAAGAAAGCTTTAGGCCACTATCGTTGATGAACATTGAGGCAAACAATCCTCAACAAAATATTTGCAAACCGAATCCAGCAGCCCATCAAAAAGTGAATCCACCACAATCAAGTAAGCTTCAACCCGAGGATGCAAGGTTGGTTTAACATATGCAAATCAATAAATGTGATTCATCACATAAAACTAAAGACAAAGCCACATTATTATCTCAATGGATGCACAAAAGGCTTTTGATAAAGTTCAACACTCCTTCATATTAAAAACTCTCAATAAACTAGGTATTAAAGAAACATACTTCAAAATAGTAAGAGACATCTATGACAAACCCATAGCCAACATCATACTAGATGGGCAAATGCTGGAAACATTCCCCTTGAAAACCAGCACAAGACAAGGGTGCCCTCTCTCACCACTCCTATTCAACATGGTATTGTAAGTCCTGACCAGGGCAATCAAGAAAGAGAACAAAATGAAGAGCATCCAAATAGGAAGAGAGGAAGTCAAACTATCCTTATTTGCAGATGGTGTGATTCTATATCTAGAAAACCTCACAGTTTTGGCCCAAAAACTCCTTCAGCTGATAACTTCAGCAAAGTTTTGGGATACAAAAGCAATGTAAAAAATCACTAGCATTCCTACACACCAACAATGGTCAAGCCTAGAGCCAAATCAGAGATGAAATCCCATTCATGATTGCCACAAAAAGAATAAAATGCCTAGGAATACAGCTAACCAGGGAGGTGAAAGATCTCTACAATGAGAACTGCGAAACACCACTCAAAGAAATCAGAGATGACAGCAGCCAGCCCAGCCCCCCTGCCGGTCTGCAGCCGCGTGCCAGACGCGCCCAGCATGAGGGAGATCATGCACATTCAGGGCGGCCAGTGCAGCTACTAGATCGGGGCCAAGTTCTGGGAAGTCATCAGTGATGAGCATGGCATAGACCCCAGCGGCAACTACGTGGGGGACTCGGACTTGCAGCTGGAGCGGATCAGCATCTGCTCAATGAGGCCTCTTCTCACAAGTATGTGCTTCGGGCCATTCTGGTCGACCTGGAGCCCAGGACCATGGACAGTGTCTGCTCAGGGCCTTTTGGACATTTTTTCCAGGCCTGACAATTTCATCTTTGGTCCGAGTAGGGCCGGCAACAACTGGGCCAGGGGTCACTACATGGAGGGTGCGGAGTTGGTGGATTCCGTCCTGGATGTGCGGAAGGAAGGTGAGAACTACGACTGTCTGTAGGGTTTCCAGCTGACCCACTCGCTAGCTGAGGGCACAGCCTCAGGCATGGGCACGCTACTCATCAGCAAGGTGCATGAGGAATATCCCGACCACATCATGAACACCTTCAGCGTAGTTCCCTTGCCCAAGGTGTCAGACACGGTGGTGGAGCCCTACAACCCCACACTGTCCATCCACCAGCTGGTGGAGAATACAGGTGAGACCTACCACATAGATAAGGAGGTTCTCTATGACATCTGCGTCCACACCCTCAGGCTGGCCATGTCCACCTATGGGGACCTCTGCCACCTGGTGTTGGCCATCATGAGCGGGATCACCACCTCCTTGCACTTCCCGGCCCAGCTCAATGAGGACCTGCACAAGCTGGTGGTGAACATGATGCCCTTCCCCCACCTGCACTTCTTCATGCCCGGCATGAAGCCCAGGCAGCCAGTAGTACCGGGCCCTGACCGTGTCCGAGCTCATCCAGCAGATGTTTGACACCAAGAACATGATGACTGCCTGCGACCGGTGCCACGGCTGCTACCTGACAGTGGCCACCATGTTCCGGGGCTACATGTCCATGAAGGAGGTAGATGAGCAGATGTTATCCATCCAGAGCAAGAACAACAGCTACTTCGTGAGTGGATCCCCAGCAACATGAAGGTGGACGTGTGCGACATCCCACCCCCCAACCTCAAGATGTCCTCCACCCTCATCGGCAATAGCACAGGCATCCAGGAACTGCTCAAGCATCTTGGAGCAGTTCATGGCCATGTTCCGGGGCAAGGTCTTCCTACACTGGTATGTGAGCGAGGGCATGGATGAGATGGAGATCACCGAGGCCGAGAGCAACATGAATGACCTGGTGTCTGAGTACCAGCAGTACCAGGACGCCACCGCCTAGGAGGGTGAGATGTTTGAAGATGAGGAGGAGGAGTTGGAGGCCCAGGGCCCCAAGTGAAGCTGTTTGCAGCTGAAGTGAGGGGCAGGTGGCAGCCGGGGCCAAGGCCAGCAGTGTCTGACCTCCAGAGCCATCTTGCTGTGGACAGCATCCCCAGGTTTCCCCCACCAGCTTGTCACTCACCCTAGGGCTCCCTTGCCACCCTCCTGCCGTATTTACACCCATCCTCCCCACCTAGACCACGTGTGTGTTGCTCCTGTCTCTGTCTTATTGCAGCTCCAGGCCTGACATTTTATGGATTTGTTTTTTACTGATTTGTGTTTATATTTTCAGGGATACTTAATAAATCTATTGCTGTTAGATAAAAAAGAAATCAGACATGACAAAGAAATGAAAATACATTTCATGCTCATGGATAGGAAGACTCAATATCATTAAAATGGCCATACTGCCTAAAACTATTTATAGATTCAATGCTATTTCTCTCAAACTACCGATGATATTCTTCACAGAACTAGAAAAACAATTTAAAAATTCATACAGAATCAAAAAGCCCAAATAGCCAAAGCAATCTTAAGGGGAAAACAAACAAACAAACAAACAAAAACCAAAGCTGTAGGCATCACATTACCTGACTTCAAACAATACTGCAAGGCTATGGTAACCCAAACAGCATGGTACTGGTACAAAAACAGGCACATAGACTAAAGGAACAGAATAGAGAGCTCACAAATAAGGCTACACACCACAGCCATCTGATCTTATGCAAAGCCAACAAAAATAAGCAATAAGGCAAGGACTCCTCATTCAATACATGGTGTTATGAGAACTGGCTAGCCAGATGCAGAAGATTGAAATTGGACCTGGTTTTTACACCATATACAAAAATCAACTCAAGATAGATTAAATACTGAAGTATAAAACTCAAAACTATAAAAACCCTGGAAGACAACCTAGGCAATACCATTCTGGACATAGGAAGTGGGAAACATTTCATGATGAAGACACCAAAAGCAACTGCGGCAAAACCAAAAACTGACAAATGGGATCTTCTTAAGAGCTTCTGCACAACAAAATAAAGTATCAATGTAGTAAATAGACACCCTACAGAATGGGAGAAAATATTTGCAAGCTATGCATCTGACAAAGATCTAATATCCAGCATCTATAAGGAACTTAAGTTTACAAGAAAAAACAAACCATATTAAATAGTGGGCAAAAAGTGGGCACAGTGGCTCATGCCTGTAATTCCAGCACTTTGAGAGCCTGAGGCAGGAGAATCACTTTGAGAGGATGAGGCAGGCGGATCACTTGATGTCAGGAGTTCAAGACCAGCCTGGCCAACATGGTGAAACCCTATCTCTACTAAACAAAAGTTAGCTGGGTGTGGTGGTGTGTGCCTGTAATCCCAGCTATTTGGGATGCTGAGGCACAAGAATCACTTGAACCTGGGAGGCAGAGGTTGCAGTGAGCCAAGATCGTGCCACTGCACTCCAGCCTAGATGAAAGCGAGACTCCATCTCAAAAAAAGAAAAAAAGTGGGCAAAGGACATGAACAGATGCTTTTCAAAAGAAGACATATACACTCGGCCAAAAAGCATATGAAAAAATGCTCAATAACACTGATCATTAGAGAAGTGCAAATCAAAACCACAATGAGATACCATCTCACACCAGTCAGAATCACTATTATTAAAAAGTCAAAAAATGACAGATTCTGGTGAGGTTGCAGAGAAAAGAGAATGTTTATACACTGTTGGTGGGAATATAAATTAGTTCAACCATTGTGGCAAGCAGTGTTGTGATTCCTCAAAAAGCTAAAAACAGAACTAGCATTCTACCCAGCAATCCCATTACTGGATATATAATAAAGGAATATAAGTTGTTTTCCCATAAAGACACATGCATGTTCATTGCAATACTATTCACAATAGCAAAGACATGGAATCATCCTAAATGCTCATCAGTGACAGATTGAATAAAGACAATGTGGTATGGCCAGGCATGGTGGCTCACACCTGTAATCCCAGCACTTTGGGAGATCAAGGCAGGTGGATCACAGGCCAGGAGTTCAAAACTAGCCTGGCCAACATGGCAAAACCATGTCTCTACTAAAACTACAGAAATTAGCTGGGCATGGTAGCGTACGTCTGTAATCCCAGCTACACAGGAGGTTGAGGCATGAGAATCACTTGAACCTGAGAGGTGGAGGTTGCAGTGTGCTAAAATTGTGCCATTTTACTCCAGTCTGGGTGACAGAGTAAGACTCTGTCTCCAGAAAAAAGAAAAAGAAAATGTAATACACATACACCATGAAATACTCTGCAGCCATAAAAAAGAATTTGATCTGCTGGGTGTGGTCGCTCACACCTGTAATCCCAGCACTTTGGGAGGCCAAGGCAGGCAGATCATTTGAGCCCAGGAGTTCAAGGCCAGCCTGAGCAACATGGTGCCACACCCAGCTACTTGGGAGGCTGAGTTAGGAGAATCACTTGAGCCCAAGAGGGAGGTCAGGGCTGCAGTGAGCCATGATCATGCCACTGCTTTCCAGCCTAGGTGACAAAGACCCTGTCACTCACACACACACACACATACACACACACACACAAGCATGAGATTATGTCCTTTAGCTGGAACATGGATGGAACTGGAGGGAAATTATTCTAAGCAAACTAACACAGGAACCGATAATCAAATACCACATGTATTCTTACTTCTGAGTGGGAGCTAAGTGATGAAAACACATGGACACAAAGAGGGGAACAAAAGACACCGGGGCCTACTTGAGTGTGGAGGGTGGGAGAAGGGAAAGGATCAGAAAAAATATTGAGTACAGGGCTTAGTACCTGGGTGTCAAAATAATCTGTACAACAAACCCCTGTGACGTGGGTTTACCTCTATACCAAGTCTGTGTATATACCCCGAGCCTAAAATAGAAGTTTAAAAAATGAGAATCTCACCCAGGATAAGTAAATAAATATAAATAAATAAATAAATTTGTGATGAGAAAAAAAGAAAAACAAAATGATTGTGTTGAGTAGTGGAAGATCATGATTCTTTTTTTTAATTTCTTGGCCGAGTGCAGTGGTTCACATCTGTATTCCTACCACTTTGGAAGGCCCAGGCGGGAGAATGGCTTGAGCCCAGGAGTTTGAGACCAGCCTGGGCAACATAGCAAGACCACATCTCTTAAAAAAAAAAAAAAAACTATAATTAGCCAAGTGTGATGGCATACGCCTCTGGTCCCAGCAAATTGAGAGGCTGAGACAGAAGGATTACTTGAGCCTGGGAGGTTGAGGTTGCAGTGAGCATTCCAGCCTGAGTAACAGAGTGAGACCCTGAGTTTAAAAAAAAAAAAAAATTCTCATGATGTTCTCAGAATGGTTTTGTGATAAATATACTTCTAAGACAAATATAGTCAAAAATTTTAAATGCTGGTTTTATCTTTGCTAAATTTGATGCTCCTTACTTCAGGTCTGCAGAACCCACCCTGGGACAAAGCCTCCCTCCTTAGAAAGACAATTCACAGCCAGTGGAGGACAGA
>NW_012115189.1:3494744-3502286 GCF_000951035.1 Colobus angolensis palliatus
TTTTGAGAGCAACAGCTGTGTTTCCTGTTTAAACTCTGTAAGAGGAAAGCGATGGTTTCCTCTCTTGAGGTTCTGATCTTGGAGGCATCCTCCTATGAAATCCTTAAGTTTCATTCCTCACCGGCTCTGCACAGATAGCATAATTCAATGGGAGGTCTAAAGCTGCACTGATCAATAAAGTAGCCACTAGACACATATGGCTGTTTCAATTAATGAAAGCTAAATAAATGACTATTTGGTTTCTCAGTTACACTAGCCAAACATATGTGTTCAATAGCCCCATGCAGTTGGTTGTTACTGTACTGGACAGGGCAGCTATATAACTTTTCCATTACCTCAGTGTAGTGTGATAATAAAAAAATATTAAAGTAAATAAATAAATAACATTTCCATAATCACCAAAAGTTTTATTATTTGGTGCTATTATAAAAGTTAGCCTGCCCGCTCCAGATTCCCCTATAAGTCAGGATTTTCAGCCCTATTTTACAGCCGTACTCCTGACACTCCCTGGCCCAGTTTCTCACTGCCCCAGACCTCCCAGTCATTTCCCCACTCCCATGAGGGCTCAGGAACCACCTGCTTCTCTTTTTCTCCGTTTAGTTCCTCCTATCTACCTTGAGGATGTCAACATCCACACAGACAGTTATCCCACACCCTGGTCACACAGTTCCCCAATTCCTAGACTCAAATTGATTTGTGCAACATATTTTTATAGAGCACCTACTCTGTGCAGACACACATTTCTATAGAGCACCTACTCTGTGCAGACACTGCCCGAGCCATGGGGAGGGCATATATTCATGGTCCTCACGGGGCTTCCGACCTAGTCGAGGAAGTGGATGATGAATCACGTGACACAGTAGGGTAAGGAATAGAGAGCTATGGGTTGGAATGGAGGGGCTGTTTAGATGAGGTGACGTGATTCTTCTGAGTCCTGGAGGGAGGGAGGGAGTCATGAGAGGACCTGAAGGAAGTAATTCTGAGAAAACAGCAGAGCAAATGTCCTGAGGAGAGCCTGACTTGCATGGGGACAGCCTCCCATTTGGCAGCCATCTCACCCAGCCACTCACATCTGCTTTCCAAACTCACCCACCCTCTCGTCCTTCCACCCTGCTGCTGCCTTCCACGTTGTCCCGCCCTGTTTGCACGTCCTCCAGACGTGTAGGTGGTGAGGCAACGGAGGCTCAGCAGAAGTGCCTAATTCCCCTTCTCACAGGGCCCTTTGAACCCTGCCCTCGTGTCCCCTCCCCACAGCTTCCTCAGCTTCTCCGCCTTTCATGGCTCATTCCCATCAGTATTCAAACCGGATTCTAGGCTCTTCCACCTGGAATTACAACTAAGCAGAAAACCCATCTAAACTCCACATTTTCCTCTAACTCTCAACTCATGCAAAATGCATTGAAAGTGATGGCAATATACGTGTGTTGGTTATATTTAAACATTTCCTTTTTAAAAAAATGTTTAAGACTTTTATTTTTTTAGAGCAATTTTAGGTTTGCAGCATAATTGAACAGAAGGTACAGAGTTTCCGTGTGCCCCCTGCCCCTAAACGTGCATGGCCTCCCCACTGTCAGCTTCCTCCACGGGGCGGTGCATTTGTTACAACTGATAATCCTGCATTGACACAGCATTAGCATTAGCACCCATGCTGCTGCTGCTGCTGCTTTTTCTTATTATTATTATCATCATCATTATTAGAGACAGGGTCTTGCTCTTTCACCCAGGCTGGAGTACAGTGGTACAATTGTAGCTCACTGCAGCCTCAAACTCCTGGGCTCAAGTGATCCTCCCACCTCAGCCTCCTGAGCAGCTGGGATTAACAGGCACACACCACCATGCCTGACTAATTTTTTTTTTTTTTTCGTAGATACAGGGTCTCACTATGTTACTCTTGGCCTCAAGAGATCTTCTTGCTGCAGCCTCCCAAACTGCTGGGATTACAGGCGTAAGGCACCACCCTCAGCCTAGTGTTGATATTCTCTGGGTTTGGACAAATGTATAATGATATATATCCACCATTATGGTATTATATAGAATAGTTTCATTGCCCTAAAAATGCTCACTGTTCCACCTAAAAAAAAATTGTCTTTCCCCCCTTGGTAAATAATTAACTCTTCCAAATAGCCATCTTCCACAGGCTGCTGGTGCTGCCTCACTCCAAGCCCTTTTGCCTATTTATGCCCAACCCCTGATCCCGCAGGTGCTCTTGCTGAGGTCTGTCTTCTCCGCAGCTACAGACGGGAAGGTCCATGCTTCTGCCAGAAACTGTCTTTCAGGACAAGGTACTCTGGTTTTCCTCCTACCTCTCTGACAGGCGCTTCTCCATGACAGTGTCCCCCTATTCTTCAGCCCATCCCTTAAATGTCAGTGTTCCCAAGACCTTGTCCCAGCCATCTTCTCTCTCTACCCTCTCTTTGGCAGACCCACCTAAGCTGATGGCTTAAATTGTCATCAACATGCTGATATTCTTAAATCCCTACCCTCTACTCTCAACCTTTATAGCTGACTGCCTAACTCAACATCCCTAATTGGCATCTGATCCTATAGGCATCTGAACTCAATGCGCGCATAGTTTGGTTTGGGCCACACTCAGTTTAAAGTGGCATAGGTTGAAGAATGAGTGAGCATTAGATAAGAAGCGGGATGGAGTGGGGGGTGTGGTAGGAATGAATGAAGAGAATGAAGCGGCAGGGACTAGCAAAGGCCAGATAGGGCAGAGCCTTGAGAGTCATGTTAAGCATTCTGTCTTTATCCAAAGGCAATGGGAAGACAGTAAAGGCTGTTAGGCAGATGGAAGAGGAAGCTATGATAAGATTTGCTTTTAGACAAGCCCGTTATAGCTTCACAGATCAAAGAGGAAAGTCCAATTTAAATTCCTCCCCATGGCTGAAATATGGGGCTTCTGTCCAGCCCCCTTAAGCCATGTGTAGTCATGGTCGGGTGCTGCCAAGGAGCTTTCAGCACACTGATCTCTTCCTCAAGCCTTGCCTCCAGGAGTCAAGTGGGGCCAGGCCTGGGTCTCTGGGCAGTGTCTATGTGAGGGGCCATGTACAGACGCCCCATGAAAGACGCTCCCGGAAGACAGATGAAGAGCTCAGCCCGAGGGCTTAGCAGATCATAGACATTAAACCGTAAGTGCAGCCGGCTCACTGCCCCTCTGACTCACAGGGAGTAAATCCCTCCTGGTCAGCACAGTTTCCACATCCATTTAGGGAAAGGCTTAGGGGAGCGGAAGTCCCAGAATGCCACCACCCCAACAAGAGAGAGATTTAAATCCCACTGCCATTGAGGGCCCAGAGTTTTTTTAAGAAATCAAGCCACTAAGATCTGAGCCTTGGGCAATTTGCGAGAGCCATGTGTTCTCCATTCATCCTTTCACGGGAGATGGCCCACACAGTCTCGGCCCTCAGACCCTAGACTCCTTCCTGAGCCCCCACCCACCCATGGCAGGACAGCCAGGACCTTCATGGAACCTCAAACCCGGCCTTTGGGTGAGGGGTGAGGGAAGAAGAAAAATGGATCCAATATGCCTTTGGAAGCGGGGTTAGTGTCATCGTGTTGTGATTTTTTGGCAATAACAGCAACCAGGATAACCAGGTGTTCGTGGATGCCCCTCCTCCCCGTGCAGGCCCTGAACTGCAGGACATTAGGCCGACCTCACCCCATCTTCACATCCCCGTGGGGAAGGGCTCACTGCCCCGCTTTTCAGCTGGAGAAGCTGAGGTTCAGAGAGAGCAGGAAACATGGCCACATGGCTAGACGGCGGCAGAACCAGGGTCTGAATCTGATTTTCCTGAATTCCCAACTCCTTTTCCTTTGCCAAGACCCGCAGCAGTAGATGAGGGTCACCGTCTGGCTGGAAAGCAAAGCTGCTCCTGCATCCAGCGGAACAGAACCACAATGCAGACCCAGGAAGGATGGCCGAGGTAGAGGTACTGAGGAGGCAGCAGGTGGGGAAGGAAGCTACAGAGCGGGCTCCAGGTTGAGAACTGCAGGGGCCTGACAGTGCTGTCCAAAGCACAGCCCAGAGTCTGGTTTATTCTTCAGCTCTCAAGGGAGAAGGGCCTCCCTTGGCAAGAAAGAATGGCAATCGTGTGGTCAGAAGGCCAACTTTGGCAGCAGGCCAGGAGGAGTAGGAATAAAGTTGGGAGGCTCAGAGCTGGGAGAGCAGAACAAAACCAACAACAGCCAAGAGGAAACAGACTCACTCTGCAGCCATTTAGTACATAGAGACACAAAGCAGCAGAAAACAGGGACCGGTCTTTGTAAAAGCAGCTGCTGGGCAGAATCATTGTTCTGTGTGCATGCCTTGGCTGGGGTGAAACAGGGAAGGCTTCCAGGTTCAAAGAGGTCTTCACAGTGTGCATGTGTGAGGGTGACCATATGCACAGTGTGTGCCCGTGAAGCCATGCATGCGGTATGTGGTATGTGTATGAGTGTGACTGTGTATGAGAGTTTGTGTGTGAACAGGACTTCTAAGAAAAGTCGCTGTACTAAAGAGATAAAGCACTCTAAGACTGTAATCAGAAAGGGTCAGGTCATTTTATTCTTATTTGTTCGTATAGCTTGACCCCTGCGTGTCAATAATGAAAGTAATTTGGAAAAATAAATTATCAGAGGTTTGGCTGAAATGTTCGCAGGGAGGCGTTGCCCCATTGCCCATCTGCCCATGTGTGTACTCTCATGGATGCAGAAAGGCCCAGAACCACATTCCCTGTCCTTTTCCCCAGCCTCAGTTCAATCAATATTTTACTTCCTTGTGATGTATGTGTTCATCTTTTTCCACTTGAACACCTCATGGGCTGGATTTCAACAAAGTCTCCTCCCCGCTAAGAGTCAGAGCCAGCTGTGCCCAGGCTCATGCAGGGGTCTGGGAATGAGATTGTGGACTTCTGAGGAAAAGTGATGGAGGTGCCGCCACAGCCCAGGCTGCCGAGCGGGGTCCGTAGGCACTCCCGAGGAACTTGTGCTGAACCCCAGTTCCTACAGAATAGACAGTTTTGAACAGATTTTCCTCCAGTCTAAATAAATGAGGAACCTACATTCTAGTGTTGGGAAGCCACTAGCAGGCCGTGTGACTTACTCATGCCCCTGAGCTATTTCAGCATCTGTCAAATGAGTTGATTTGGGCAGTTTCCCAGTGTGTGCTCCATGGAGTAGGAAGCCTACAAGACAGTCCAAAAAACTGGATTTTTTAGTTGTTTCTGAGAAGCGCTGCATAATTTATCCCTCTCTTCAAGATTCTCACAGTGCCTATTTGCATAACAAAAGTTCTAAAAGTTCTGCTGTAAAGACATCTGTTGAAAATGGTCTAAACCAAGGTTTTCCAAGTTTTGGTGACCCTGGAACCCATTTCACTCAACAGCCATTCACGTTTCCCAAAATTAGAGTTCAGGGGACTTGCTGGGCCAGATGACATCTGAGGCTCCTTCCAGTTTAACAGCCTATGGCTCTGGTAACACAACCCGCACGGGTTGTTCAGAGCAGGGCCTCTTTCGCACTGTTCTGGAGGGTTCTGATCTGTTTGCCTTCCGCTGAGTAGGA
Organism: Colobus angolensis palliatus; assembly: GCF_000951035.1. Classification (NCBI taxonomy): domain Eukaryota; kingdom Metazoa; phylum Chordata; class Mammalia; order Primates; family Cercopithecidae; genus Colobus; species Colobus angolensis. Next base: position 3,500,289 of record NW_012115189.1, read on the forward strand.
CTAGGCCCCAGAGAGAGTAATTATAGGCTGAGTGTGGCGGTTCATACCTGCAATCCTAGCACTTTGGGAGGCCAAGGTGGGTGGATCACTTGAGGTCAGGAGTTTGAGACCAACCTGGCCAACATGGCGAAACCCCGTCTCTACTAAAAATACAAAAATTAGCCAGGCATGGTGGTACATGCCTGTAATCCCAGCTACTCTGGAGGCTGAGGCAGGACAATGGCGTAAACCCGGGAGGCGGAGGCTGCAATGAGCCAAGATTGCAACCCTGCCCTCCAGCCTGGGTGACAGAGCAAGACTCCGCCTCAAAAAAAAAAAAAAATCATCTCAAGGGGCTTTTAAAAACCCTGATGCCCAGGCTGTACCCCAGACCAGTCAAATTCAGCTCTCTGGGGTGAATTCACCAGCTATTCCCATGTAATCAAGGCTGAGAATCACGGTCACTCCAAACTTAGCATTTTTAGATCTTGTAATACCTTAATGATAATAAACTCTATGTGGTTTTGTGTTTTGTTGGCTAGACCTATGATTCTCAAACTTAGCTACAGATTGTAATCACCTGGGGAGATATTAAAACCAATGATGCCTAAATCCCACCCCTAGAGATTTGAACTTGACTGGTTGGGAGGGAGGTCTCAGCACTGGAAATTTGTTAAAGCTCCTGGGTGATTCCAAGGTGGAGCAACATTTGAGAACCACTAGGATAAGCCTTAATCCAATGCCTTTGGCGGCATCCTGAGAGCTGCCCAGGGTACCTGTTGGTGCTGACAACTTAGTAGTAGCAAGTGAGGAACTGCTAACTCACCCGCTGAAGAAACCAGAGCCCTCAGGGCCTGTGACTCTGTTGTGTACAGCTTATTGAAGGTTTTTAGAAATCAATGGAGATTTGGTTTTGAGTGTTTGTTGTTTATTTACATACACCTCTATTTTCCTCCCTGTTCTTGTCATACTTCATTTTTTTTTTTTTTTTTTTTTTTGAGATGGAGTCTTGCTCTGTCGCTAGGCTGGAGTTCAATGGTGCGATCTCAGCTCACTGCAACCTCTGCCTCCTGGGTTCAAGTGATTCTCCTACCTCAGCCTTCTGAGTAGCTGGAATTACAGGCACCCGCCACCACACCCAGCTAATTTTTGTATTTTTAGTAGAGATGGGGCTTCACCATGTTGGTCAGGCTGGTCTCAAACTCCTGCCCTCAGGTGATCTACCTGCCTTGGCCTCCCAAAGTGCTGGGGTTACAGGCATGAGCCACCACGCTCGGCCTTCATTCATTTTTGAGAGCAACAGCTGTGTTTCCTGTTTAAACTCTGTAAGAGGAAAGCGATGGTTTCCTCTCTTGAGGTTCTGATCTTGGAGGCATCCTCCTATGAAATCCTTAAGTTTCATTCCTCACCGGCTCTGCACAGATAGCATAATTCAATGGGAGGTCTAAAGCTGCACTGATCAATAAAGTAGCCACTAGACACATATGGCTGTTTCAATTAATGAAAGCTAAATAAATGACTATTTGGTTTCTCAGTTACACTAGCCAAACATATGTGTTCAATAGCCCCATGCAGTTGGTTGTTACTGTACTGGACAGGGCAGCTATATAACTTTTCCATTACCTCAGTGTAGTGTGATAATAAAAAAATATTAAAGTAAATAAATAAATAACATTTCCATAATCACCAAAAGTTTTATTATTTGGTGCTATTATAAAAGTTAGCCTGCCCGCTCCAGATTCCCCTATAAGTCAGGATTTTCAGCCCTATTTTACAGCCGTACTCCTGACACTCCCTGGCCCAGTTTCTCACTGCCCCAGACCTCCCAGTCATTTCCCCACTCCCATGAGGGCTCAGGAACCACCTGCTTCTCTTTCTCTCCGTTTAGTTCCTCCTATCTACCTTGAGGATGTCAACATCCACACAGACAGTTATCCCACACCCTGGTCACACAGTTCCCCAATTCCTAGACTCAAATTGATTTGTGCAACATATTTTTATAGAGCACCTACTCTGTGC
>NW_012115189.1:3505316-3508429 GCF_000951035.1 Colobus angolensis palliatus
GCCTGTAATCCCAGCTACTCTGGAGGCTGAAGCAGGAGAACTGCTTGAACCCAGGAGGTACAGGTTGCAGTGAGCCAAGATTGCGCCACTGCACTCCAGCCTAGGTGACAGAGAGTCCATCTCAAAAAACAAACAAACAAACAAAAGAGAGTAATTACCTCTCCCAGAGCAGCAGTTGCCACTGGGATACTGGAAGCAGAGGCTGTAACTCTTATTTATATTCAGGGTTTTTTTTTTTTTTTTTCCTAAAAACAAGAAATCAATTAAACTTTAACATACATTTTTATAACAGCACATGTATGTGATTTGTAAGTAAACATGCATGTATTAGAGATACAGTTTCAAAAACTTGTCATTGACAGCAGTGCATGATCAAAAATGTTTGGGGACCACTGACCTAGAAAATGTGCCTCAAGATATTAATTTATATTCAAAATCACTGGTTTATCTGATGCTTAGTAGAATGGAAAATAAATGTGTAACATGCCACACATGGTGTTTATATCTTAGCTGCTTGTTCTTTTCTTATCTCCATGTCTAACAGTCCTTATGTCTACTTCAGGCCTGGAGTATGATGCTTTGTATGTCAATTCAAAATAAACTTACTAAGGAACTTAGATTTGTAATGTAATGATTTTGAATGCAGATCCTGGGTCACTATTTCTTGAGAATGTCTCCATTACATCATGAAATTGCATTCACTGTGGTCCACACATATATTTCTGATAATTAAGCAAATTTCTGAACACCTCTTCTAAGATTCAAAACAGTAAAATGAAACCCAATATTATTATAAAGTTATTCTCTGGAAATAATTTAAGAAAGACAACTCTTATATGCATTTTTTTCTTAATAGTTCAGGCTAGGTTCCTATATACAGTTCTCCCCAAAATACATGAGTGTAATTATTTAGCAGGTTACCGGTTGTAACCCTGAGAAACAAAGCACACAATGTGATTTGTACAAAGAATGATTTTACCCACTATGTCTCCAACTATTTATATCTGCCTCAAATTAAAATGCTTTAGCTGAACACAGGCATCCAAATGGAAGGCTCACCGCAGTCTAGTTCTGCTCTCAGTGCTTGTGACACACAGAGTATATGTGCCCAGTGAGAGGCTGCGTTCAGCGAAGTAGCGGGGTTCTCATAGAATGATATCAAAATAGGACGTGTACCCCCTGGGGAGCCGTCCCACTGTGCCACTGCTGCTGCTACTATGCAGGGTAACCTCCCTCCTTTCCCACCCACTTTACCTTGGCTTGGGCATTTCCACCTGCCCTGTCCATTGCTTCCTCTTGGGCTTTCTGCTCTCCACAAGAACCATCAGGCAAAACAAGAACAAAATGAGTCTTGTAAAATAAGGCATTTTGTGGATGTCTGTGAGGCAAAAAGCTGCTTTCCAGTCGCCTGTGGCAGAGCAAATCCACACCCCCCCCCAACCCCCCGGCTTGACCATTGATCCGTCTGCTGCCTCCTGACAGGTTGCTCAGAGGGGCTGTGAGGGCAAGGCTGGCCAGGCTGGTTGTCCCAATTTACTATCTGATATTGATGCCCCACTCACCCCCTCCACTCCAGGCCGTGACACAAACACCAAGCTTTGCCCTCCCTGTTGATTAGTGATTGGCCATTAGTCAAGAAGTTTGTCCTGTCATGAAATTCTGCTTCCGCTGAATCCTAGAATAGCTTTGGCTAAAGCTGTTATATAAAAAATTAAATCTCTTGAACATGCCAGCTTTGTGCTGAGATTATTGGTCCATCTTCTGACTGCATAAAACCAGTCTGTCCCATCCACCAGGGGGTCAGCTTGGATTCCAAGTAGATTTGCAGAGAGGACTTGGTGGACGTTTAGATGGGTACATAAATGTGTTCAGGAAATGCTGAGTAAACATGAATGACCTGTTTCCTTAGGGTTGATTTATTTATGGAGCTAAGACAATACGCTTTGCCTATGAGCATGGATACTTCCTTTCTCACAAATACAGATCAACTTTTTCCAGTGAAAACATCAAAGCATAAAATACATTTTTAGTCTGAAGGATGGCATCAGTCAAATAATTCATGATTATGTAAGCTTTTCTTCCTACTATGAGCATTAAATTGACCTTGGCCTTTAACCCTAAAATGTATAAAATCAATCATAAATTAGGCTTGATTCCTATCCTGGGATTTGTAAGTAAATTAAGCACATTAGAATTGTAGAGATACATTGCTTGCTATGTCCTGGCAATGGAAAATTTCATGGTAAAAACATAGGGAGATGAGGATGGAGATCAGAAGGTGGGATAGCCGTGAGTGAAACAGAATTGGGATTTTAGTGTGTATCAAAGAATCAAAAGAAGTTCTTTGATTCCCTTAAGCAAAGTGAGATGGCATGATCCACTTTATTTTATTTTATTTTTTTATTATACTTTAAGTTCTAGGGTACATGTGCACAACGTGCAGGTTTGTTACATATGTACACATGTGCCATGTTGGTGTGCTGCACCCATTAACTCGTCATTTACATTAGGTATATCTCCTAATGCTATTCCTCCCCCAACCCCCCGCCCCACAATAGGCCCTGGTGGGTGATGTTCCCCTTCCTGTGTCCAAGTGATCTCATTGTTCAGTTCCCACCTATGAGTGAGAACATGCGGTATTTGGTTTTCTGTTCTTGCAATAGTTTGCTCAGAATGATGGTTTTCAGCTGCATCCATGTCCCTACAAAGGACACGAACTCATCCTTTTATATGGCTGCATAGTATTCCATAGTGTATATGTGCCACATTTTCTTAATCCAGTCTGTCACTGATGGACATTTCGATTGATCCCAAGTCTTTGCTATTGTGAATAGTGCCGCAATAAACATACGTGTACATGTGTCTTTATAGCAGCATGACTTGTAATCCTTTGGGTATATACCCAGTAATGGGATGACTGGGTCAAATGGTATTTCTAGCTCTAGAACTTTGAGGATTCCCCACACTGTTTTCCACAATGGTTGAACTAGCTTACAGTCCCACCAACAGTGTAAGAGTGTTCCTATTTTGGCCGGGCACGGTGGCTCAAGCCTGTAATCCCAGCACTTTGGGAGGCCGAGACGGGTGGATCATGAGGTCAGGAGATCAAGACC
>NW_012115189.1:3513009-3520214 GCF_000951035.1 Colobus angolensis palliatus
ACGTAGATTTGGTCTTTTCACATAATCCCATATTTCTTGGAGGCTTTGTTCATTTCTTTTTCCTCTTTTTTCTCTAAACTTCTCTTCTCGCTTCATTTCATTCATTTGATCTTCAATCGCTGATACTCTTTCTTCCAGTTGATCGAGTCAGTTACTGAAGCTTGTGCATTTGTCACGTACTTCTCGTGTTATGGTTTTCATCTCTGTCAGTTCTTTTAAGGTCTTCTCTGCATTGATTATTCTAGTTATCCATTCATCCATTCTTTTTTCAAGGTTTTTAGTTTCTTTGCGCTTGTTATGTAGTTCCTCCTTTAGCTCTGAGAAGTTTGATGGACTGAAGCCTTCTTCTCTCAACTCGTCAAAGTCATTCTCCATCCAGCTTTGTTCCGTTGCTGGCGATGAGCTGCGTTCCTTTGGAGGGGGAGATGTGGTCTGATTTTTTGAATTTCCACTTTTCTGCACTGCTTTTTCCCTGTCTTTGTGGCTTTATCTGCCTTTGGTCTTTGATGATGGTGACGTACTGTTGGGGTTTTGGTGTGGGTGCCTTTCTGTTTGTTAGTTTTCTTTCTAACAGTCAAGACCCTCAGCTGTAGGTCTGTTGGAGTTTGGTTGAGGTCCATTCCAGACGCTGTTTGCCTGGGTTTCAGCAGTGGAGGCTGCAGAAGATAGAATATTGCTGAACAGCGAGTGTTGCTGTCTGATTCTTGCTCTGGAAGCTTCGTCTCAGAGGTGTACTCCGCCGTGTGAGGTGTTGGTCTGCACCTAGTGGGGGATGTCTCTCAGTTAGGCTACCCAGGTGTCAGGGACCCACTTGATCAGGCAGTCTGTCCGTTCTTAGATCTCAACCTCCGTGCTGGGAGATCCACTGCTCTCTTCAAAGCTGTCAGACAGGGGCATTTACCTCTGCCGAAGTTTCTGCTGCTTTTTGTTTAGCTATGCCCTGTCCCCAGAGGAAGAGTCTACAGAGGCAGGCCGGCCTCCTTGAGCTGAGGTGGTCTCCACCCAACTGGAGCTTCCCAGTGGCTTTGTTTACCTACTTAAGCCTCAGCAATGGCGGATGCCCCTCCCCCAGCCTCGCTGCCGCCTTGCAGTTAGATGTCAGACTGCTGTGCTAGCAATGAGGGAGGCTCCGTGGGCGTGGGACCCTCTGGGACAGGTGTGGGATATAATCTCCTGGTGTGCTGTTTGCTAAGACCCTTGGTAAAGTGCAGTATTAGGGTGAGAGTTACCTGATTTTCCAGGTGTTGTGTGTCTCAATTTCATTTGGTTAGGAAAAGGAATTCCCTTCCCCCTTGCTTTTCCCAGGTAAGGCAATGCCTTGCTCTGCTTCCACTCTTGCTGGTCAGGCTGCACCCGTGGACCAGCGCCAACTGTCCAACACACCCTAGTGAGATGAACCCCATACATCAGTTGAAAATGCAGAAATTACCCATCTTCTGTGTCGCTCACGCTGGGAGCTGGAGGCTGGAGCTGTTCCTATTTGGCCATCTTGGGCACGCCCCCGATCCACTTTATTTTTGAAAGGATTCCTAATTGGGATCAATTGGATCAGGGAACTTATGATGACAAAAGAGGATAAGGTCCTGCTCTGAGGGAAGGGAAGAAGGGAGAAGGGAAAGGAAGACAGCAGAGTGAGATACTCAAGTTAGTTCTAAGGTAGCATACATTTGGTGCCTGTGCAGATAGAGTAGAAGGTGAGAGAGAGAAAAGTCAACAACAATATCAAGAATTCTACAGTGGCTCACACTTGTAATCCCAGAACTTTGGGAGGCTGAGGCACGTAGATTACCTGAGGTCAGGAGTTCAAGACCAGCCTGGCCAATGTGGTGAAACCCCATCTCTACTGAAAATACAAAAATTAACCAGGTGTGGTGGTATGTGCCTGTTAATCCCAGCTATTCAGGAGGCTGAGGCAGGAGAATCACTTGAACCTGGGAGGTGGAGGCTGCAGTGAGCTGAGATCACGCCACTGCACTCCAGCCTGGGTGACAGAGCAAGACTGTCTCCAAAGAAAAAAAAAAAAAGGAAGCTAGAGCATGAGCCTGGCATTCAGGAGAAAGTCTAGTTCTATTTCTAGACTATATAAATAGATCTGTAGAGACCAAGTGAAAATTTTCCCTTTGCCCCATGAAGGATCACTGAAAAATCGACTGACAAAAGGAAGATTAATAGGAGAAAAGGCATACAGATTTATTAACATGCATGGGGGGATATCACATCATGATTACCCAATTACCCAGCATGGCACAGACGTTTATATATCCTTTTTCATAAGGAAGAGATGGGGGATGTAGACAATTCTTTTGAGGGACAGTAAATCATTAGGGAGGATGAAAGGACCCAGGAGGAAAGTGAGGGGTGGAGCTGCACAGGAATGGAAGTTGTCTTATATAGCTAAAGTCCAACAGGTAATCTCTTAAAGCTGCCCTCAGAAGACTAGATGAAAAGTCTGTCTAGGTGCAGTGAGGACTCCCAGTGTCTTCTCTTTTCAGATGGTTGATCTTTCCTGGTTATTTTGTGAGATCCCTAGGGAGGGGGTCTTAAGTGCATTTAAACGTTCTTAGATAGGGAAATTCCAGAGAGTCCCTGCCAATTCTTTGTGAAAGAAGAGCAGAGAGCCTGAACAATCAGTAGGTTAATAAAGAAATTAAGACAGAAATTTAAAAATTTTTTAAATGAAAAAAAGTACAGCATACCAAAGCCTGTGGGATACAACAAAAGCAGTGCTAAGAGAGAAGTTTATAGTATTCAATGCCCATATCAAAAAAGTAGAAAGATCACAAATTAATAATCTCTTATGGCACCTCAAGGAACAGGAAAAATAAGAAGAACCCTGAGTTAGCAGAATAAAAGGAATGACAAAGATCAGAGCAGAACTAAATGAAATAGAGACCAATAAAATGATACAAAGGATCAACAAAACAAAAAGTTGTTTTTTTGAAAACATAAAGAAAATTGACAAACCACTAGCTAGACCAGGAAAAGAAGAGAGAAGCTCCAGATAAACACATTCAAAAATGAAAAGGGAGACACTACAAGTGATACCACAGAAATACAAAAGATCATCAGAGTCTGTTGTGAACAGCTTTATGCTCACAAACTAGAAAACCTAGAGGAAATGAATACGTTTCTGGAAACACACAATCTCCTGAGATTGAACCAGGAAGAAATAGACCTCCTGAACAGACCGATATCAAGTAGCAAGATTGAATCAGTAGTTTTAAAAAAAACCTCCCCAAAACAAAAATCGCCCAGGACCAGATGGATTTACAGACAAATTCTACCAAACATACAAAGAACTAAAACCAATCCTCCTGAAACTATTCCAAAAAAATCAAGGAGGAGGGAATTCTTCCTAACTCATTCTATGGGACCAGTATCACCTGGATACCAAAACCAGACAAGGGCACAACAACAACAACAAAAGCTACAGACCAATATTCCCAATGAATGTAGATGCAAAAAATCCTCAACAAAATACTAGCAAATTGAAAACAACAGCACATCAAAAAGTTTATACACCATGATGAGGTAGGATTTATCCCAAGGATTCAAGGATGGTTGAACATACACAAATCAATAAACATGATACATAACATAAACAGAATTAAGGAAAGAAACTATGTGGTCATCTCAATAGATGCAGAGAAGGTGTTTGATAAAATTTAGCATCCCTTCATGATAAAAATTCTCAACAAACTAGGCATAGAAGGAAGATACCTCAACATAATAAAGCGCATATATGACAAATCCACAGCCAACATCATACTTAATGGGGAAAAGTTGAAAACTTTCTAAGAAACTGGAAGAATACAAGGATGCCCACTTTCACCACTCTTATTCAATATAGTGCTGGAAGTCCTCACCGGACCAATCAGGCAAGATAAAGAATTAAAAAAATTCTAAATTGGAAAAGAGAAAGTCAAATTATCCATGTTTGCTGACGATATGATCTTGTATCTGGAAAACCCTAAAAACTCCACAAAATCCAACCATGGAGGATGATGAAAAATTAAAAAAGATTCCACAAAAGCCCTCTTAGATTTGATAAATTAATTTTGTAAAGTTTCAGAATACAAAATTAACATACAGAAGTCAGTAGTGTTCTTACACACCAGGAAAGATCTAGCCAAGGACCAAATCAAGAAGGCAATTTCATTTACAACAGCTTAAAAAAAAAAAAAACCTAGGAATATATTTAACCAAGGAGGTGAAAGATCTCTTTAAGAACTACAAAACACTGATGAAAGAAATCCTAGATGACACAAACAAAAATGAAAAAACATCCCATGCTCATGAATTTGCAGGACCAATATCGTTGAAATGGCCATGCTGCCCAAAGCAATCTACAGATTCAATGCATACCCTGTTAAATTGCTGAAATCATTTTTCACTGAATTAGGAAAAAAAATTCTAAAAGTCACATGGAACCAAAAAGAGCTGGAATAGCCAAACCAATCCTAAGCAAAAAGAACAAAACTGGAGGTTTTACCTGACTTCAAATTATACTAAAAGCCTGTACTAACCAAAGCAGCATAATACTGATATAAAAATCAACACATAGAACAATGGAACAGAATATACAATCCAGAAATAGAGCCACATACCTACAACCAACTGATCTTTGACCAAACCAACAAAAATATACACTAGGGAAATGACACTCTTTTCAATAAATGGTTCTGGGAAAACTGGATAGCCATATGCAGAAGAATGAAACTAGACACATACCTTGCAGTATACAAAAATTAACTCAAGATGGATTACATACCTAAATATAAAACCTGAAACTATAAAAATCTAGAAGAAAACCTAGGAAAAACTCTTCTGGACATTGGCCTGGGCAAATAATTTATGACCAAGTCCTCAAAAGCCAATGCAACAAAACCAAAAGTAGACAAACTGGGCCTAACTAAACTAAAAAGCTGCCTGCACAGCAAAAGAAACAATCAACAGAGTAAACAGATGACCTACAAAGTAAGAAAAAATATTTGCAAACTATGCATCAAAGGGCTAATATCCAGAATCTACAAATAACAACCACAACAAAAACAAGTAACTCCATTAAAAAATGAGCAAAGGACAAGAACATTTTTCAAATGAAGACACACAAGCAGCCAACAATTGTGTAAAATGCTCAACATCACTAACCGTCAGAAAATGCAAAATAAAACCACAATGAGGTACCATTTTGCACTAGTCAGAATGGCTATTATTATAAAGTCTAAAAACAAAAGATGTTCACAAGAATGCAGAGAAAAGGGAATACTTACACACTGTTGGTGGGAATGTGAATTAGTACAAGCTCTATGGAAAACAGAATGGATAGTTCTCAAAGAACTAAAAATAGAACGACTGTTCAATTCAGCCATCCCACTACTAGGTATATACCCAAAAGATATCAAAAAGATACCTGTACTCATATGTAACAGAACAGGAGCTTCACCATCTTTTACAAACACCACCATTTTAAGTTTCCCTTGATTAAAAAACAAAATAAAACAAAACTGGCCGGGCGCGGTGGCTCAAGCCTGTAATCCCAGCACTTTGGGAGGCCGAGACGGACGGATCACGAGGTCAGGAGATCGAGACCATCCTGGCTAACACGGTGAAACCCTGTCTCTACTAAAAATACAAAAAACTAGCTGGGCGAGGTGGCGGGCGCCTGTAGTCCCAGCTACTCTGGAGGCTGAGGCAGGAGAATGGCGTAAACCCGGGAGGCGGAGCTTGCAGTGAGCTGAGATCGGGCCACCGCACTCCAGCCCAGGTGACAGAGCAAGACTCCGCCTCAAAAAAAAAAAAAAACTGCCTAAATCCAGCCCCAAAACATCAGCCTAATGGCTATCAGAATCACAACCAGAAACATTTCAACCCTGCGCCAACCAGAAACATGCCAACCCGGAGATAGCTTCCCCTCTAACCAGAGACATTCCAACCCTGCAGTAACCTTTCCCTCACATAGAAACATTCTGAACCCACGATAAGCCCCCCCCTCTTCCTAGACCCTTAAATATCCTTAGTCTGTAAGAGAGAACACTCCTGACCAAAAAAAAATTGGCCAGAAGCCCCTCTCAGGTTTATTCTCCAAAACAAACCTGTCTTTGACTGTTGAGCCATTTTTCGTGTTTCTTTCCTTTTTCTTTAACTCTAATATGTTTTCACTGCACTATTTATGATAGCAAAGATATGAGACTGATGTGCTGCCTCCCGCACTAAGGAGGCAACTTTCATAGCACAGATACAGAATCAACCTGTCCATCAACAAAGGATTGGATTTTAAAAAAAAAATGTGGTATCTATGCCATGGGATGCTACTCAGACATGAAGAAAAATGAAATCACATCTTTTGCAGCAGCATGGATAGAACTGGAGGCCATGATCCTAAGTGAAATAACTTAGAAACAGAAAGTTAAATACTGCATGTTGTATAAGTGGGAGCTAAACAATGGGTATACATAGACATACTGAATAGAATAATAGACACTGGAGACTTCAAAAGGTGGAAGGGTCGAAGGGGGATGAGGGTTGAAAAATTACCTATTGGAGGTCAGGCACGGTGGCTCATGCCTGTAATCCCAGCACTTTGGGAGGCCTAGGTGGGTGAATCACCTGAAGTCAGGAGTTCAACATGGTCAACATGGTGAAATGCCATCACTATAATAAATATAAATAAATACAAATACAAAATAAATACAAATACAAAAAATTAACCAGGCATAGTGGCATGCACCTGTAGTCCCAGCTACTTGGGAGGCTGAAGCAGGAGAATCCCTTGAGCCTGGGAGGCAGAGGTTGCAGTGAGCCGAGATCGCGCCATTGCACTCCAGCCTGGGCAACGAGAAAGACTCTGTCTCAAAAACAAATGAAAAACGAAAAATCACCTATTAGGTACAATGTTCACTATTTAGGTGATGGGTACACTGAAGTCCCAGATGTCACCACTAAGCAATATATATGCATGTAAGAAATCTGCACTTGTGCCCTCTAAATATATAAAGATAAAAGTGTTTTTAAAAAGAGGAGCAAACAGACAGGGATATAGGAGAAAGGTCAGAGAGACCTTGCTTTTGAGACTTATTTCTGAGGCCTTTCAATTTTCAAAGCACGCAACATGTTGAATCATTTTCTGCCCCCAACAGAAGCATTAGAGTATGGCATGTCAACTTAAAATCATGAGACTGATAACATTTGGAAAGGAGAGATTT
>NW_012115189.1:3520347-3535055 GCF_000951035.1 Colobus angolensis palliatus
GGATGGTCTTGATCTCCTGACCTCGTGATCCGCCCGTCTCGGCCTCCCAAAGTGCTGGGATTACAGGCTTGAGCCACCGCGCCCGGCCGAGATTTATTTCTTATAGAGAGTTGTAACCTGCAGGCTGGGAAAAAAAGCCTCAGGCTGAGACAGAAAGTAGGCACTTCTAGGGAGGGAGCATGTTATGGGAGTTTTATACTTGAGGATTGGCTAGGCATGCATATTTATCAGGATATGAGGAGCTATGAATATTTATGAGAGGACATCACAGGTGAATAGCAAATATGTATGTCACATATGTCCCATTTTCATGTTAGGGTGGAGACTTAACATTAAAATGCAGCAAAATTAGTCTCTATACCTCAAAACATGAAACAGAAGACACAGAAGTACCTTGTGTGCAGCCTTCATGGACAGAACTGCAGAACCAGTCTGCAGTTAGTGGTCACTTATCAGGAAGGAATGCCTTATCAGTTGTCATGTGGAAACTGCAGAGGGGAGGGAAGTTCCCCTGCAGCGTTAGGCAATTGGCTAAAGTCAGCAAAGGAGTATCTTGTGTTCTTTGTCTTTCTAAGACTGGTTTCTGTTTAACTCTTAGGAAAGTCTGGCGAGTGTTAGCGAGGAAGGGGGTTCAGTGAGGCATGACTGACCTTCCCATGGCTGGAGACGTAGTTTTTAAAGTTTTTCTGGGGTCACCTTGGCCAGGAGGGGTTCATTCAATTGGGCACTTAGGATTTTTCTTTAATTTTATTTCAATAGCTTTGGGGATACAAGTGGTTTTTTGTTACATGGATGAATTATATAGTGATAGATTCTGAGATTTTGGTGCACCTGTCACCTGAGTAGTTTTTTATCCCGAGTCCCCTTCCCAACCTTCCCTTTCTAAGTCTCTTCTAAGTCCATTATATCACTCTGTATGCCTTTGGGTACTCACAGTTGAGCTTCCACTTAGAAATGAGAACATATAGTTTTATACACCAACAACAAGCAAGCTGAAAATCAAATCAAGAACTCAATCCTTTTTACAACAGCTGCAAAAAATAAAATAAAATAAAATACCTAGGAATATACTTAACCAAGGTGGTGAAAGATCTCCACAAGGAGACCTAAAAAACACTGCTGCAAGAAATCATAGATGATACAAATGGCACACAACACATGCTCATGGATTGGAAGAATCAATATTTAAGTCTTTGCACAGAATCTTGGAGAATCTTCACTCTTAAAGGATGGATGGAGCAGCCAGAACAAAAGCATAGAAATGTCAACCTAAAATAATGATCAGACTGCCAAAGCAATCTACAGATTCAATCCAATTCTCATCAAAATACCAACATCATTTTTCACAGAATTAGAAAAAGATATCCTCAAATTCATATGAAACCCAAAAAGAGCCCAAATATCCAAAGCAATCGTAAGCAAAAGAAACAAATCTGGAGGCATCACATTACCGGACTTCAAGTTATACTACAAGTTACCAAAAAGCATGGTACTGGCATAAAATTAGGCATGTAGACTAATGGAACAAAATAGAGAACACAGAAATAAAGCCACATACATACAGCCAACTGGTCTTTGACAAAGCAAACAAAAACAAGTTGGGGAATGGACACCCTATTTAATAGATGGTGCTGGGAAAACTGGCAAGTCACATCTGGAAGAATGAAACTGGATCCTCATCTCTCACCTTATACAAAAATCAACTTAAGATGGATCAAAGACTTAAATATAAGACCTGAAACCATAAAAATTCTAGAAGGTAGCATTAGAAAAACTCTTATAGACATTGGCCTAGGCAAAGAATTCATGACTAAGACCTGAAAATGATTTTATTTTTATTTCACAGGTGGTAGTTTAGCTATAGGAAAGGATGAAATCTTCAGGGACATAGAAGAGGTCAAAGTTCAAACACAGAATCTTGGAGAATCTTCACTCTTTTTTTTTTTTTTTTGAGACGGAGTCTCGCTCTGTCACCCAGGCTGGAGTGCAGTGGCCAGATCTCAGCTCACTGCAAGCTCCGCCTCCCGGGTTTACGCCATTCTCCTGCCTCAGCCTCCCGAGTAGCTGGGACTACAGGCGCCCGCCACCTCGCCCGGCTAGCTTTTTGTATTTTTCAGTAGAGACGGGGTTTCACCGTGTTAGCCAGGATGGTCTCGAACTCCTGACCTTGTGATCTGCCCATCTCGGCCTCCCAAAGTGCTGGGATTACAGGCTTGAGCCACCGCGCCCGGCCAGAATCTTCACTCTTAAAGGATGGATGGAGCAGCCAGAACAAAAGCATAGAAATGTCAACCTAAAATAATGAAAAACCTCAGGATCCAATTAGAGTTCATTCAAGTGCAAAGTGTGAGGGTGGCCATCAGGGAAGCAGAGCTACACCCAAGAATGGTGATCAATTGCACCAAGTGTGGGAAAAAATGAGGATTGTTTATACAAATCAAAACAAAACAAAATAAAAAAAAATAGTGGTGCTGAACAGAATTATGTTTCCCATACAAAAGCTCACCTGTAAGATTTGATTGGCCGCTATTGATTATGCTCTGAGAGGGTTGCTTAACATTCTATTGCAAAGAGGTAACAATCACAAGAGTCTCCATTTCCAATGTCATTTAGCCTAGGTTTGAATGAAGAATGATGTGTCTGGTTAGCATATAACATTTCAACGGAAAGGTCAGGAAATAATGGTCATGTACCAGAGAGGAAAAACAGCCATGTACTGTGAGTCAGTTTCCAGGGCTTAACTTTTCCCCGTGGCTTAATAAATCTAGGAGGTACTAAAATTTTATTTTCTTCTTACAAAAGAACTAGAAAAGAAGTTGACTATGAAAATCAAAGAAGGAGCTTCAAAGAGAAGGGTAGTCAACATGCAGTGCTGTGAAGAGGTCAAGCAAGGTGAAGGCAGAAAATAGGTTACTGGATCTGGCAACCAACACATCATTCCTGGCTTCTGTAACTGCAGTTTCACTTGTGAAATGTGGCAGGAAGTCAAATTACAATGGGTTAAGTAGGTACTCGAGGGTGGAAGTAATTCATTACAGGGACTAATTCAGTGGTTCCCAAATCTGACCGTGCCTCAGAATTATCAAGGGAATTTGTTTAAAAGTCCTACTCCTCCTGAAGACTTAGTAGTGGGAGGCATGAGGCCTATTAAAGTTCTTTTCCATAGATTCTGTTCAAAGGATCTTTCTTTTCCTTACTTCCATTTGGAATAAGCTTATAAAGGACTGGCTGGAACCCTAGGATTGTGCCTGGATGTGTAATCACCCAAGTTCTCCTTGCGCACTCTCCAGACAGAGCCAATTTATCAAGACAGGGGAACTGCAATAAAGAGTTTAATTCATGCAAAGCTGGCTGTATGGAAGACTGGAGTTTTATTATTACTCAAATCAGTCTCCTGGAAAACTCTTAAGGGATTGTGGCTTTTAAAGATTAATTTGGTGGATAGAGGGCTTGTTTTGGAAAAGGGCCGTTACTGTCTTTGTTTCATAGTTAAATTGTAAACTAAGTTCCTCCCAAAGTTAGTTTAGCCTATGCCCAGGAATGAACAAGGGTAGCTGGGAGGTCAGAAGCAAGATAGAGTCAGGTCAGATCTCTTTCACTGTCATAATTTTCTCAGTTATAATTTTTGTAAAGGCAGCATAAGATGTTGGTTTTCAATAAATATTTGTTTACTTGCATGTAGACAACTATAAGTCCCACCAATTTTTTACTTTAAAACCCTTTTATCCGTAGTTTTATCAATAGTTCAATTGTTGTAATTACAGTCAGGAGAAAACCATTGTTGGATGGTATAATTTTTTTTCTGAAATCACAACTTTATTGAAATATCATTTACGTACCATAAACTCACCCCTTTAATGTGTGGCTTTTGGAATATTGGAATATTCAGTTATGCAGCTCCCCTAAAAGAAGACTCATACCCATTAGAAGTTGTTACCCTTTCCCATTCCCTTCAGCCCCTGGCAACCAACACTAGTTTCTGTCTCTATGGATTTGTCAATTCTGGACATTTTATGTAAATGGAATGATATAATATGCAGCCTTTTGTAACTGATTTCACTCAGCATAATGTTGCCAGGGTTCGTCAATGAAGCATATATCATCATTTCATTCCTTTTTATGGCCATAATATTCCATTGTATAGATATAACGTATAGTTTATCCATCAGCTGGGCATTTGAGTTTCTGCTTTTGGGCTATCAAAAATAATGCTGCTATGAATATTTGTGTACAAGTTTGTGTGTAAGTGTTTTCATTCCTTTTGGATGTTATATGTGGCAGTGAAATTGCTGGGTCATATGGTCACTTTATGTTTAACTTTTTGAGGAACTGCCAAATTGTTTTTCAAAGTGGCTGCACCATTTTACCTTCCCACCAGCAACATATGCGAGTTTCAGTGTCTCCATATCCTCATCAACACTTGCTATCTGGCTTTTTTGTTCTGACCATCCTTCTGAGTGTAAACTGGAAACACTGTGGTTTTGATGTGCATTTCCCTAATGACTAAGGATGTTGAGCTTCCTTTCAGGTGCTTATTGGGCATTTGGATATCTTCTTTGTAGAAATGTCTATTCAAATTATTTGCCGTTTTAAAATCAGGTTATTTCCTTTTTATTACTGAATTGTAATTATCTAGATTTTCAGATACAAGTCCCTTATTAGATATGTGATCTGCAAATATTTTCTCCCATTCTGTGTTTTTTCACCCTCTTAATGGTGTTGAGACACAAGAGTTTTTTATTTTGATGAAATATAATTTTTTTTGGTTGCATGTGTGTGTTTTGAGAGATAGGATCTTTCTCTGTGGCCCAGGCTGGAGTTCAGTAGTGCTATCATAGCCCACTGTGACATTGAACTCCTGGATTCAAGCAATCCTCCCACCTCTACCTCCTGCATAGCTAGGGCTACAGGCTAATTTTTAAAAAAAAATTTTTTGTAGACACAGGGTCTTGCTATGTTGCTCAGGCTCATTTCAAACTCCCAGCCTCAAGTGATCCTCCACCTCCCAAAATGCTGAGATTCTTAGGCATGAGCCACCATGCCAGACCTGCTTGTGCTTTTGATATCATATTTAAGAAACCACTGCATATCCCATTGTCACGTTTACTAAGTTTCCAAGAACTTTATAGTTTTAACTCTTACATTTAAGCCTTCAATCCATTTTGAGTTAATTTTCTTATATGGTGTGAAGTAGTGGATGGTACAACTTTATTTGCTCATTTTTCTCAGGGCAGGGTATAGCCCCAGTGCATCAAAGTCAGAGCTGTGGGAAGGCCCCAGAGGCGTTTGCTGAGGTCTGATTATGCCAGAAACCTACATGGGACTCTAGTCACATACAGCCTTGTGCTTTATGTTAAGGTTTGGCCCTATATAAGAGCAACAGGAGATAAGGCTCAGGTCTGTATATTGAAAACTCTGGCTGCAATGTAAGGAATGGGGTGAGACTAGAGACCTGTTAGGAGGTTACTGCACCAATTTGGAGGAGTTAATAGCTAAATAGGGTAGTGCCTAGTTTGGGAAGTGGAGAGATGTGAGAGAAATATTCCAGGAGGTAGAATGGATGAGAGACAAGACTGGATGACGTAAAGAATACAACCTTTGGTCAAAAACAGGGTATGAGTAAAGTCACTGGTTTTATTGAGCAGCTCAAGCTAGTTCTGAAGGCAACTGTTCAAAAGGTGTTCCCAACAGTTTTGAGCAATGCACAGCCTCCCATAAAACCTTAAGAAGTACATCTGTTAATGTGCACATTAGTCTTTGTTAGTCAAGTTCACTAAATGCATTAACCTTACATATACTTTCAATTAAAGAAAAACACAGAGGCGTTGAAGGGGTGGCCTGCCCCTCCACACCTGTGGGCGTTTCTCATTAGGTGGAACGAGAGACTTGAGAAAAGAAATGAGACACAGAGACAAAGTATAGAAAAAGAAAAAGTGGGCCCAGGGGACTAGCACTCAGCATACAGAGGACCCACGCCGGCACCCGTCTCTGAGTTCCCTTAGTATTTATTGATAATTATCTTTACCATCTTAAAGAAAAGGAAGTGGCAGGATAATAGGATCATTATAGGGAGAAAGTCAGCAGTAAGACATATGAATAAAGTTCTCTGTGACATGAATAAGTTTAAGTGCTGTGCCTTGATATGCATATGTAAACATCTCCATAAACCTTTTTAGTGCATAAAGAGCAGCATTGCGCTAGCAAGTCCCGCCTTTCGCCCTAAGGCAGTATTCTTCTTTCTCGGTAGACAGAACATACAATCAAGTTTTATACCGAGATGTTCCATTGCCCAGGGACAGGCAGGAGACAGATGCTTTTCTCTATCTCAACTGCCAACAACCGCCAAGAGGCCTTCTTTCCTCTTGTACTAGTCCTCCTCAGCACAGACCCTTCACGGATGTCAGGCTGGGGGACGATCAGGTCTTTCCCTTCCCACGAGGCCATATTTCAGACTATCACATGGGGAGAAACCTTGGACAACACCTAGCTTTCCTAGGCAGAGGTCCCTGCGACCTTTGGCAGTGTGCGTGTCCCTGGGTACTTGAGATTAAGAGAATGGTGATGACTTTTAACCAGCAAGCTGCCTTCAGGCACTTGTTTAACAAAGCACACCCTGCACAGCCCCAAATCTTTTAAACCTTGAGTCACCACAGCACATGTCTCTTGCAAGGACAAGGCTGGGGGTAGGGTCACAGATTAACAGCATCTCAAATACAGAACAAAATGGAGTCTCTTATGTCTACTTCTTTCTATATAGACACAGTAACAGTCTGATCTTTCTTTCTTTCTTTTCCCCACAAGGCTTTTCAGTATTTTGGCCTAGGTTTTTGTTCGAATGAGTTCAAATGCGTGAGGTTTACTTGTTTTCTGATTCTGATCTATAAAAATGGGTGGTCTCAAGAGACCAAAGTTTATTCATAGCCAAAAATGACAAAAGGAGTTCTTATTCTCCTGAAATAGGAAATTTTGTATTCCCATAGTCAAAACAGTAAACAATTTTTGAAATTAAAGTTGAGAATCTTGAAATTCATTTATTTCAGTAGAATAAAACAATAAGCAGCATGAAAACATAAAGTGCTACATAAAAGTCCCGTATTATATAAATTTTGAAAAGTTCATTGGCTTAAACAGTTACAGGTGAAACAGATTACGTATTTTTTTTTTCAAGCATGCTATTTTAATTACCTTGATATCTCATCATGTGCTATGTTGGTCAAAGAAAATGTCATGAGTTATCTAGATCTGAGGATTAAAGTAAGGAGGAATCCTCAGCCTTTACTTACCAGAATATACATCCAGTTTTAGCTGTATGCTGGAATTAAGGAGTTAAAGTAGGACTTTAAAGATAATAGTTTTATGAAGAGGCCTTTCAGTGGGGCTTGGACAAAAAGGGCCCCAAAGACCAATTTTGCTCATTAACCTCATGCTGGGGGTCAGATTGACAACTTAAGAGTTTTTAGGTAGCATATGTGAGGAAAAGGGAAGAAGAAAATGGTGCCCCTTTCAGATGGTGCTTCAGGTGCTAAAAAAATATCCCAACACAAACAAGCAGGTGACTAGCTGACAGGTGAGGGAAGAGATGCAAGTCAGATAGCAAAGGATCTGCACAATGCAAAATCTTCTTGGCTTTTTTCTTAACTTAGCAGTGAATGCAGCAGGATTGGCTTCAAGTGTAGGTACATCCCATGGAAATGTGCAACAAGATCACATTGATCCAGAGGCTGGCTCAAGTTTGACTGAGGGGAAATGGAGGGAAGACTGTTCCTAGCACACAATCTCAGCAGAGGTTGAGGTGGTGGGGATTTCTTTCTTCTCCTATGACGCTACCTGGTTTTCCCAGCTGGGTCGGTGACTTCTTGCTAGGAGACCACTGAGCATAATGAACCAAGGTTTCTAATATGTTTCAAATCAAGACTTTAGAATGTATTTTCTTACAGCAATAAAGTTATAAAATGGTAACCTATGATTTTCCTCATATAATGAGATCTTCATAAAGTCCTTGAGCTTTTTAGACTTTAACAAATTCAGCTACAGATATAAAAAATAATATGTAAACACTTTTAAAATGAAAATTTATTAAAGTTTAAGACAATTCTGTATTATGTAATAGTGTACAATATGTTCTTAGTTTAGATGTAGAAATAAAGGAAAGTTGTCTCAGATGAAAACAGAAATTGTGTCTGACAGTTAATAGAATGAACGTTCCATAAACAGGAGTAAAAATTAAATTTGTCTTTAAAATGATTTTTCAAATTATTTCTCTTGTCCATAATTTCACTTAGTTAAAACCACGTAAGGACTTTATGAATACCCTCCCCTATACTATTCAAGATATATATATGGGCTAACTTTCGTGGACTGATCTAGAACCTAAATACCATTTCCAACATTGTCTGACTTGTAAAAAAATTAACTTACAAATAACACTTTTGGAGCATAACCTATTTGAAAGCTTGAAACTACCTGTATTTAAAAATTAAGTCTTCATTAACAACACCCTCAAGAGTGCCCTCAGTGCTGCGAACTGAACATGCTGAAGGCAATGTTTTTCTGTGATTCTATGGTCTCACCAGCCATTGTGATGATATTATTATCTACTTGTGGAGCTAGCTAGAACTAAGTTATATATTGATTTTTCCACTGAAAATTCCTTCCTGGGCTCTGACTAGGTGGACAATTCTAAGTAAAGGTTTTTCTAATTTCTGTCACTGTTACTTGGGCCCTGAGGTTTTCTATTAAAACAGTACATGAAATATTTCAATATGATGCATATTCCTGGAATAATTAAAATTTATACTGATTATAAAGCTAGGCATATAATACATCCCAAAAGACATACATTTCAAAGCAGAGCAAACATTCAAATCTTAAGATCCCCCCATTTAACTTCTGGAAGAAAACCAAGCATCTCCTGGCTTGGGCCCTTTCTTCCTTAAACAAAAATCTATGGAAGACTGTTTTATTTCTTTTTAAACTTGTGTGGGTATGGCAGCAGGGGCAGGGGGCAGTAATGATAACAGCATATCAAAGTGGTTACAAAGTACTCCCTCTTCAAGTAGCATCCAGTGACAAAGATGTGATCTCATTTCCTCATAAATGTTTGACTAAAATAAACTTATTTTCACTGAAGAATGTTTAGGACACAAATAAAGTCACACAATGAGCAATCCCTATAA
Organism: Colobus angolensis palliatus; assembly: GCF_000951035.1. Classification (NCBI taxonomy): domain Eukaryota; kingdom Metazoa; phylum Chordata; class Mammalia; order Primates; family Cercopithecidae; genus Colobus; species Colobus angolensis. The sequence goes on from NW_012115189.1 coordinate 3,529,524, forward strand.
ACATCTCCTATAAATGACATTTTAAGGAAGCTATTTGAGGAGTTTTGCTTTCCCTTTTCAACTCTTCTATCCCTATACATTCTACATACGTAGAAACAGTGTACTCAATAAGTAGTATTGAGTAACTAGTAATACTCACTGGAACTTAAAACATCATCTTTTATCCAAAAATTTCAAAGAGCTATATAGGAAAGTATTACAAATGTACATAAAAAGAAGGTGAAGCATGAGAAAAAACAAGTTATTTCCCTGCAAAGCAGATGAAATAGTGAGACAAGGAACTTTGACTTCCGGTCCCTTTAAGCAGGACATAACTGCTAGACATAGTATGAATGTCTAGATATATTTATACTAAACTTATAAGGATCAAAAAAGGAATGAAGGGTAAATACAAAATAACTTTTTTGTAAACAATTCTTAGATTATACCCAATGCAGAATGTTTAATGAAGCAGTTGAGTCACAGCTCTTAAGTCACAAAACAATATTATAACTCAAAGTCAAATATGTATTCATTGGCCAGATATATTCGTCGGAATATAAGAGCTGCCAATGCCAAAGTCAGGATGACAATCAGTACAGCTGATCCGCCATGATCAGTGTGGGTGTCTCTTGGCTGGCGGCCTTGGATTCCATCTGGTGAAGTAGAAGACCTTCTCTGACTCTGCTGCTGGGCCCGGCGCTGTCGAGGGCTCATGGAGGTATTCTTAGCTACAGGTTGGGTAGGTTGATGAAAGGATGCTGTCGAGGAATTCTGGATTCCATACTAGGAAATTTTAAGAAACTTTGTTTGAAACTGGCAAATAAGTTTGTAAATATACTTGCTATCTATCCAAGAATACACAGAATCTCAGAGGACAACATATGACTAAGGGCAACACTGCCAAGAATGATTGTTACTAATAATATATCCCTTGGGGGGCATCTACATTTAGGTTCAAACAAAAGTCATAACTTAGGACAGCTTTTTGACCTTTTATTTTTTATTTTTTTGAGGCGGAGTCTCGCTCTGTTGCCCGGACTGGAGTGCAGTGGCCGGATCTCAGCTCACTGCAAGCTCCGCCTCCCGGGTTTAGGCCATTCTCCTGCCTCAGCCTCCGGAGTAGCTGGGACTACAGGCGCCCGCCACCTCGCCCGGCTAGTTTTTTTGTATTTTTAGTAGAGACGGGGTTTCACCGTGTTAGCCAGGATGGTCTCGATCTCCTGACCTCGTGATCCACCCGTCTCGGCCTCCCAAAGTGCTGGGATTACAGGCTTGAGCCACCACGCCCGGCCCTGACCTTTTAATAGTTTTATTAATATATTTAGAAAAACAATCCCTTAAAACATTGACTGTAGATGATATTTTAACACATACACTTAATGAAAATATTTATATACATATAATGTTTTAATTTAATTAAAAATGTCAGACGCCTTTTGTCTCTATTTTTTTAATCATTTTTTTTTAAGAGATGGGATCTTGTTACATTGCCCAGGCTGGTCTTGAACTCCTGGGATCAAGCGATCCTCCTGCCTTGGCCTCCCAAAGTGCTGGGATTATAGGCGTGAACCAATTTGCCCAACCTCAGATGCCTTTTGGATGGTATATCACTGACTAAAAATCAAGTGCCTTGATATTATAAAATTCTAAATTTTTTCCTATTTAAAACAATCATACAGCACTTTGGGAGGTTGAGGCAGGAGGACTGCTTGAGCTCAGGCATTTGAGACCAGTCTAGTCAACATAGTGAGACACTATCTCTACAGAAAAATTTTAAAACTTAGCCAGGTGTGGTCATGCCCACCTGTGGTCCTAGTTACTTGGGAGGCTGAGGCAAGAGGATCACTTGAGCTCAGGAGGTTGAGGCTTCAGTGAGCTATGATCACATGCCTGCACTCCAGCCTAAGCAACAGAGCAAGACTCTCTCTTAAAAAAAAAAAAAAAAATCACATTCTTAGTTGTCCCTAGTGATATATATATATTTATATATACACATTTTTCTATAATAACCTAGAATAACCAGCATGTGTGAGGGAGTTTTGCTTTTTAATATAAAAAGAAATGGCTTATTCAGAACCTCGATCCCTGCCCTGGGAAAAGGAAAAAACCTGACAGACTGCAAAAACAAAACTGCCACCAGTGTTTTTCCCATTTCTACATTTCCCATTGCTTTTTGATGCTAAAATATCTGCATCAAAAAGCAACAGATGGCCTGATATTATCTGCTGTATTTAGAGTTTTGGCAATCTCTTGCCTCTCCTCAAGGCTAACAAAAAAAAAAAAAAAAATCATAGCTTATTTGGGATTTGATGTATAACATCTCAATTAATTTATATTACACTTAATGTAAAATAACCACCCTTAGCCAAACCAGGTTTCAGTTACTTTCATAGTGGTCAAATTATATAATCATACTCTGAGAGAGTTTATATGTAAATATAATTAAAAACTTAACTTGCAATTGTAGACAATTTATTGCTTGTTGGTATTTTAACCAAAAATGGTCTCAATTAACGACCTATGTCTATGAACAAGAATTCTAAGTTTTATGTATTAAATCAAAATGAGAAATACTACTATAATAACATCATTATTTGTACACTCTAATTTACTTAAACTTCTTGATTTATTTAATTGTATTCCTAGCATATTTTAAAAGTACCAATCCTAAGATTCATTCATTCAATCAACAAATAAACACTGACAATCTACTATATAGAAGGCACTAAGCCAGGCACTGGGGATACAGTGGAGAAGTTGAGAGAGACCCTGATCTTCACGGAACTTACATTCTGGGAAGAGAGATAGACAATAAATAATTACAAAGTAAATTACAACTGGAATAAGTATAACTGGAATATGTAACAAGGGAATTTAACATAGATTGAAAATACACAAAAGGGCCGGGCGCGGTGGCTCAAGCCTGTAATCCCAGCACTTTGGGAGGCCGAGGCGGGCGGATCACGAGGTCAGGAGATCAAGACCATCCTGGCTAACACGGTGAAACCCCGTCTCTACTAAAAAAAAAAAAAACAAAAAGCTAGCCGGGCGAGGTGGCCGGCGCCTGTAGTCCCAGCTACTCGGGAGGCTGAGGCAGGAGAACGGCGTGACCCCGGGAGGCGGAGCTTGCAGTGAGCTGAGATCGGGCCACTGTACTCCAGCCTGGGTGACAGCGAGACTCCGTCTCAAAAAAAAAAAAAAATACACAAAAGATTTAAATACATCACAAACATTAGGAGGCTATCCTAAAAGGTGAAAAAAGATTACCACCTTCCTTTTTGTAATAGAATGCTTCTATTAAAAAAAAAAAACTATGCAATAAAAAGTAATTACAAAGCTTTTTAAATATTTTGAACTAAAACATATTGACTTTAAAATTAATTCATTATTTTCCCCTGCGATTCATAAAATTACACTGAGATTACATAAAAATGATTTAAACTCATCCCGACACACTTTTTTCTCGGACCTCTATCTTCAGTCCCCCTAGACTACTACCCTGTTCTTCTTCAACCAACTTTTCTCTGCCCAGCTTATTCTCTGAACAGGAGAGACTCACTCAAGACTATTCAGTCCCACTTTATGTAAGTTATTTGCTGGGTAAAGCAAATACTATTTGCTGGGTAAAGCAACTTCTATTTCAATTTTTCCTCACCCTTTAAAGTCTTCAATAAACTGGATAAACAACAACAAAAAAGATGTGACTACTTAACCAAACAATCTGTTACCAAAAATACTTCAAAAGACAGTTCATCTTTTAAATATAGGAAGGAAAATCATTTTTTTCCCATAATCCTAATTCTTTGGCACCAATCTGGTCATATTTTTTAAAGTCACTCTCTGATCACCTAGGCCAACCAATTTCTTAAACAACAGGCACAACTAACAACACCCATAGCATTCATTCTTTTATTCAACAATTATTTACTGGACACTTACTATATACGAGGTAGCACTGTCCCACAGAATTTTGTGATGATAATAATTTTATGTCTACACTGTCCAATGTGGTACCCATTAGCCACATGTGGCTATGGAGCACTTGAAATGTGGTTAGTGTGACTGAGGAACTGAATTTTAAATTTTACTTGATTTTGATTAATTTAAATTTAAACATAGCTGCATGTGGCTGGTGGCTACTGTGTTGGACAGAGCAAGTCTAAAGCAAATTTTTGGCTCTAGGACTTTATTAAGTCAGTACCTTAATGCAGCTGAACAATCCTGCCAAAAATAGTGTCTATTTAGAAAGTGGCTAACATATGGATATTTTGTTTTATTCAGAGTCTAACACTATATTAAAATTAACTTTTCAGACCATCATAGAATTCTGGAGGGACAAGACAAAAATTATTTAATCCAGCCCCATTTAACAAAAAAAGAAAACGGAGGCCACAAAGCATGAACAACTTGCTCAACATAATATAATTCATTAGAGGGACTGATGAGTTAGAATCCAGTTGTTAAGAGAACCAAATTTTTCAGATATTTGATCATCCTAGGATCTTCTCCTCCTACTGCAAACAATGATCATGATAGGGACATACATATATATTGAAAGATAAGAGCCATACCGATGTACTGGCCGTAGCACCCTGGAATGTTGTAGGTATATCATCTTGTAAATCAGTTAGTGAGAAAGAGTGGTTTAAGTCTGACTCAGAAATAGTCTTTCCAGATGAATTGACTTCTGCCTATAAACAAGACAGGCCCAAGAGCAATGTTACAACAGGAAACATACACAATCTACAACCTGCTAAATCCCCTCTGTTGGATTTAATTGCTAGTTGAACATCTATTATCAGGCAGTTAAGCACCGAGCACTCTTGTGTCCAACACTGTACTAAGTATCATAGGAAGAAGCATAAACAACACCTGTTCTCAAGAAGCTGTTACTTGATAAGGGACAAAACTAACACCCATGGTTCACAGTCCACAATGCTAAAAAGCTCTCAAAACTCAAGGTTTTCTTGGTAAATTTTAGGCAAAGCCTGATATGAGCTGATGTGAAGCTATGAATAGTCTTTATCCCACATTAGTGTAAACATTAATACCACATTAATGTAATATTTTCAGATTTGCTGAGGAAATCCTAATGGATTTGATTATGAGGTGCTGCCCCAGATCACACGGCAGGTTAGTTAATATATGGTATAGTAAGATCTTAAGTCTGAAAAATTCTCATGTACAAAACACATTTGGTCCTGAGATTTTTCAGAAGCAATTTTAAGTGTAATAGGAATCCTCAGAAGGAAGAAAGTAAACATGCTCTGAGCTATTCCTCCTCCAGGCACTACAATAAAAGAGAAGGGAACTGGACCTGGAAAGACAGACAGTCCATAGAGAAGTGGACAGGGAGGAGGAGAGGGCATGCTGCTTAATGCAGGTTGACTTTTCTGTCTGTGAAGCTGATTAAATTCCAGGAGGATTAAATACTTAATACTTTATATATGTATGTATGTATTTATATTTTTTTGAGACAGAGTCTCGCTCTGTCACCAGGTGGGAGTGCAGTGGCACCATCTTGGCTCACTGCAACCTCCACCTCCTGGG
>NW_012115189.1:3535725-3553191 GCF_000951035.1 Colobus angolensis palliatus
GGATTACAGGGGTGAGCCACCATGCCCAGCCATCATTTTCTTCTTATTATCTATATTTTCTGTAATAATAGCTAGAATTTATTAAGCACCAGGGACAGTTCTGAATGCAACCCATGTATTACATATATTAATTCAATCCTCACAACAATCCTATGATATAGGTACCATTATTATTTATACATAAGAAAAAGGCACAAAGTGAGTGGTTAATTAATACGTCTGACATCATACTACTACTAAGCAACACAGCTGGGATTGGAACCCTGGCATTTTATACCAGAGTTCAAGTTTTACTCACTCACTATGCTATAAAGCTTTCATGAATGTAGTTAGGAATTCTGTAATAAGAAAAAAATTCCATACCAGTATTACAACATTTCATGTACCCTATACATATATACACCTACTATGTAACCACAGAAATTAAAAATTAAAAAAAATGAAAAAAGAAAAACATTTGCAAATGTTATATTGTAATAGAACTGCATTGTTTTCCTTTCTATGCAGATTCCAGCAGTAAACAAAAGGGCTACAAGATTAGAATTTATTTAAGAATTTATAATACCTTAAAACTGATTTGCCTAGCCAGTTCTTTGGCTTCTTGGTCAGCTTGGCTCAAATCGCTTCCAGATTTTAAAGGCAACAGGACATCCTTCATGGCAGAGCCACATCCTTCACAACAGAAATCTTGTGATCTGGTAGAAAACAATTTTTTAAATGAAAATAAATCAAATAGTTAAATGTTTAATTTCCTCTTACTGAGACACTCAAATGCTGAATCATTCAACTTAAAAGAAAGGAACACTGGAAAATTCCACATTACACTTATCCACATGCTATGAATTAGACAATTAATGTAATAATTATAGTCCTGAGACAAATAAATCTTGGGCTGGCTTTAAAAAAATCCAGGGCTCAGATCCTATTTTTTCCAATAAACTATATAAAGAAAAATAAGTATTACATCTATACAATGAGAAAATTGTCTATTATACAGTCCTTGAGATTACATATAACAAAACTATTTTAAGGCTGTGAAAAAAAGTCCTTTAACAAGATCAAATTATCTGTTAGCAGAAATATATATAAAGCAGTAAAGAAACCAATTAAACAGAATTTACAGATATTTCTAGAAAAAAAAAAACCCTCACCAACAGAGTATAACTTGAAAGACTTGGGAGAACTTGCAGAAAATCCAAAGACTTAATTTATTACTGATTATATATTAAGTAGAGACTCAGGATATATCTGTTAACTAGACTATTTTCTAAAATATATTTGTCTTTCCATTTTTCCCTTTGTATTCCAGATATAGTCAAAACTTCCTTGAAGTTTACAAGAGTCATATGAGGATATGAATTACTGAAAGTAAACATGCATCATATATAAAAATATATAGTTATATTGTTGAACTTCTTTTTAAAAAATTGTTTTTCATAGTACTTCTAGTTCTATTAATTCAAAAACCTTAAAGAACATGCTATTTAAAATTATGAAATATCATATAAACAAAATATATGTAAAAGTAGCAATAATTTAGTTTTTCTGTTTGTTTGTTTGTTTGAGACAGGGTCTCCTCGTTCTATCACCCAGGCTGGAGTGCAGTGGTGCAATCATGGCTTGCTGTAGCCTCAACCTCCCAGACTCCAATGATCCTCCCACTTCAGCCTCTTCAGCCTCCCAAGTAGCTAGGACCACAGGTGTGTGCCACTACACCCAGCTAATTTTTTTTTTTTTTTTGTAGAGACAGTGTCTCCCTATGTTGTACAGACTGGTCTGGAACTCCTAGGCTCAAGTGATCCTCCTGCCTTGGCTTCCCAAAGTGCTGGGATTACAAGCATGAGCCACTGTGCCCAGCCTAATTTAGTATTTATTGATGAGTATTTCTTGTTTTACCAGAAGTGGCACTGTGGTCCACACGCCTTTGAGAACTGGTTATATACAAATTATTTGCTTCAAAATGTATTCACTTTTAACTGAGTCAGATGAAACTTAAGGAGAGTGTTTATTTTGAATGTATTAGTTTATCTACAGTGGTAGCACACTACCTTGGTTGAATACAAAATCTCTTTGTTTTTTCTGAGACAAGGTCTCAATTCTGTCCCCCAGGCTTGAGTGCAGTGGCACAATCATGGCTCACTGCAGTCTCAACCTCCCCAGGTCAAGCAATCCTTCCACCTCACTCTTCCAAGTAGCTGAGACTACAGGCACGTGCCACCACGCCCAGCTAATTTTTGTATTTTTTGTAGAGATGGGGTTTCACCATGTTACCCAGGCTGGTCTCAAACTCCTGAACTCAAGCAATCCACCTGTCTTGGCCTCCCAAAGTGCTGGGATTACAAGTGTCAGCCACCATACCCAGCTCAAAACAATTTTTTAAAAGGTTTCTATTATAGACTGAGCATCTAGAATACATAGTGAGAAGCCTAGAAGAACAAGAACTCCAGTTTTGTTTTGTTTGTTTTTTTTTTTTACCTTGCACATGAAATCAAATGGATAAAAGCATCTAAATTGAATGAAAACAAATACTATGTATTCAAAGTACATAGTGTAATCTATCAAGAGTTGTACAAATAAAGTACATCCCCAGAGTTTGGAAATAAGATTTAAAAAGAAAAGTTGCTTATAAGACCAAGAAGTCTACCAAATCTTCCAGATGCTAAAATCTAACTATTTGAGGCCAGGCGCGGTGGCTCAAGCCTGTAATCCCAGCACTTTGGGAGGCCGAGACGGGCGGATCATGAGGTCAGGAGATCGAGACCATCCTGGCTAATACGGTGAAACCCCGTCTCTACTAAAAATACAAAAAACTAGCCGGGCGACGTGGCGGGCGCCTGTAGTCCCAGCTACTCGGGAGGCTGAGACAGGAGAATGGCGTGAACCCGGGAGGCGGAGCTTGCAGTGAGCTGAGATCCGGCCACTGCACTCCAGCCTGGGCGACAGAGCAAGACTCCGTCTCAAAAAAAAAAAAAAAAAAAAATCTAACTATTTGATTTAGCAAATATCTGCGAGGGCCTACTGTGGGGTGTGCTAGGGTAAAATATGCTATAATTTAATTAGCATAATATGTCTGAAGGGTGGTAGGCAGTAGACTCCAGAGCAGAAAAATTATCAACATCAAAAATTAGGTATCAGCGTTACTCAAAGAGGGGCTACTCTGAACGGAAGGACTGATCTTGGTTATATAGACAAAAATGCACCTGCACCTGAAAAAAACAGAGAAGGCGTCACTTCTCTGTTTGTGAGTGCCACTGGGCAATCACAACTTGATAAAGAAAATCTCTTTTGCTTTATTCCAAATCACTTATTAAGCACTTGCTATGAGCTAGATGCAAAGATGGATAAAGTGGATTCCCTCCCGGCCCTCAAGGGGTTTGTAATCTTGTGGAAAGCTACAAATAATTGCTCTGGTTCTTTTCCATCTATAATTCCATATACGTGGAAACAAATGACTGGTATTGTTTTCCAGGAGAATATATCTCCCACTGTATTAAAAAAAATAGTGAAATAGTATCAACTACTTTTTAAGACTAGATAGCATTAAATAAATTACTTAGATTCTGGTCACTCCAAGGAAATTATTACAACTGAATTTCTAAAAGAGCAAAACTGAGATAAGATCCTGTAGCTACAGTCACTCAGAAAGTAAGTCACATAGTAAGAGGCAGGCCCTACCTCCTAACAGCCATTACCCTGAATACCATTCAGACCTCAACAAGAATGAAATGCAAAACTTACTTTTTGGCAAGTGCTCTTCTTTCCTCAGGTGTGTAATCTAGAGAACCTATGGCTCCCTCTCCTTTTGTTGGCATAAACCCAATGATGGCTAATAATGCTGTCCTTACTGAAATAAAAAAGTAAATGTCAATCTAAATTGCTTTGTAAAAGCAACTGGGTTTATTCTGGAAAAAGAAAAAAAAGAGAATATTACACTTCATAACTATGAATTGACTGAAGTTATAAGAGATTTATATTCACTATAAATTAACACTTACTACTCCACGAAGGCTGCCAAGTTTCAGGATGATGTCCTGAGATGCTCAAACAGATTTTCTTGCCCACTTCAAATCGTCCATTAGCCTGAGGAATAAACAATACATTTAGAAAATTAAATACACGTGTTTAATGTTTATACTTTCTAAGTAAAAATACACTATTTATATATAATAATTTTAGAGATTATCTTAAAAAGATTTTTTAAAAAAATGTAACCTCTAATGGGGCACAGATTTTTTTGTCCTTATAGACTCCAAAAATACTTGTTGGATGCTGAATAATAAAAGTTGTTTTTAGAAGGTGTTTTACAGCACCTTTTGAAACTGAGTTGCACAACTGAAATCTAAATAATTAACACATAAAGTTTTACTGGCCAGCAAAGTGGCTCACGCTTGTAATCCCAGCACTCTGGGAGGCTGAGGCGGGAGGATCACTTCAAGCCAGGAGTTCAAGACCAGCTTGAACAACCTAGTGAGACACTGTCTACAAAAAAAGAAAAAAAAAAGAAAGAAAGAAAATTAGCCAGGAGTGGTGGCGTGTGCCTCTAGTCCTACCTACTTGGGAGGCTAAGACCAGAAGGCTGCTTGAGCCCAGGAGTTCAAGGCCACAGTGAACCATGACTGCACTGCTGCATGCCAGCCTGGGTGACAGTGTGAGACCCTGTCCCCAAGAAAAGAAAAGGAAAAAAAAAAGAAGACAGGAGTATCAGCTAATACTTGTTAAGCAGCTTCTATATGTCAGGTACTTTATGGTGTGATTACAGTTACCAAACACAAAATTCCTTTTGACTGATGAGAAAACTGAATTTTAAAGACATTATGTAACCCACCCAAACTGTAATGGAAACAGCACCAGTCAGAATCTAGGCCTACTGGCTCTTAAACAAATGCTCTCTCTGTTATACAAAATAGAGGTAAAAGCAGCATTAATTTGGTATTTATTGATGAATACCTGTTGTTTCACCATTTGCTACTCCATGTGGGTCAGATGTTTAACTTAGATAGAACAGGATGAAGACTGAGAAGAAGCAGTGAGATTTCTCAAACTGATCTCTGAGATTGGTGTAGTTTCATGTTTCAACAGGGCACTATGTGTGGAAGGTGGACTGCAGCAGGCTACACTAGAGAAAGGATGCCTTGGAGGTTACCAAAGAGAAAAATAGGCACAGCTTAAAGTGGTAACAGATACAGGGAAAGGTTTTTGTGTTTGTTTTTGCTTCTTTCAAGGTTAGGGGATAATTAAACATAGTTAAAATTAAAGGAAATGAGAGAAGAAAAGCTTAACAATTAAAGAGGAATTAGATCAATAGTTTTCCTTGGCTCCTGTCATCCTAGCACTTTGGGAGGCTGAGACGGGAGGACTGCCTGAGGCCAGTAGTTCAAGACCAATGAGACCATGTCTCTACCAAAAAGCTTTTTTTTTTTTTTTTTTTTTTTTTTTTTTTGAGATGGAGTCTCGCTCTGTGGCCCAGGCTGGAGTGCAGTGGCCGGATCTCAGCTCACTGCAAGCTCCGCCTCCCGGGTTTACACCATTCTCCTGCCTCAGCCTCCCGAGTAGCTGGGACTACAGGCGCCCGCCATCTCGCCCGGCTAGTTTTTTGTATTTTTTAGTAGAGACGGGGTTTCACCGTGTTAGCCAGGATGGTCTTGATCTCCTGACCTCGTGATCTGCCCACCTCGGCCTCCCAAAGTGCTGGGATTACAGGCTTGAGCCACCGCGCCCGGCCCCAAAAAGCTTTTTAATTAGCTGGGCACAGTGGCATGTGCCTATAGTCCCAGCTACTCAGGAGCCTGAGGTGGGAGGATTGCTTGAGCCCAGGAGTTTGAGGCTACAGCGAGCTATGATTGGGCCACTGCGCTCCAGCCTGGGCAACAGAGCAAGACCGTGTCTCTAAAAAAAAAAGAAGTTTTCCTTCACATGAAGAAAAGACATGTAAAGTTGGAGAGAAAGAGAGAAATTCTGAGATATAAATAGTAATAATAATGCTAACACTTACTGAATACTCTGTGTCAGACTCTATTCTAAGAGCTATAAAATAAGATATTGATACTTTTCATCCCACATAAACTCAGTGAGGTAAGTATCATTATTCTCTTTGTAAAGATGAGAAAACTGAGGAAGAGAGTGTAAGAAAGGTGGGAAGTTGAAAGAGACAATGTGATTACAAGGTACAATAACATTAGCTAACCTTTAGTGAGTATTTATGAAGTGCCAGATGTGTATGCCCAGCGCTTTGCATATATTAATTCATTGAATCCTAACAACCATGATGTGACATTTATGCATTCAGTTGTATCATTTTTACTTCTCAGATGCATCAGCTTCCTAGGAATTATTTTGGAGGAAAAAAATTGTAGTCCCAGGGCCTGGACCCCAAAAGCAAAATTATACTGTACTATTATTTCTTAATGAAAATGATTTGCTTACTATATTTTGCAGCTACCAAGAAGAGTTAAGTCATGAGCATTCTAAAAATCCAAAATTCTTACCGTTAGGAGAATAATGCTTGGTGGTTTCATGGGATACTCTGGTGGCAGTACTATCCGCCCATGATAAACTCCTCCATCAAAATCGGAGTCTGGAGGCCCTCTAACCGTGAAGTGCCATTCAAAAAGGTTATCCTGAACAAAAACAACAATCCACAAGGAATTAATAATATTAAAAAGTTTATTCATTTTATCTGAATGTCAGAAATATTACCAAGCAAGAAAAATTAAATGCTTTATATTATTGCTAGTATAGTTTCTAATGTATAAGATGTCTTGAGAATATAAGTGATAAATTAAATTTATAAGTGAAAGCTATTTAATCTAGCTTTCATGTTCCATTGAGCTAAAATCTTTTATAATAAACACATTAAAAATTTCTGAGTGTTATATATTCATAACTTACAGGTTTAAATTAGAAATTAATCCTTAAAAGAATAGCAAATTACGATAATTATAAAATCAAAAAATTACTATGTTTGGGTTATTTTAACAAATCTTTAAAAATTATCCCTTATAGATACCTAAGAGCTTATTTATAAATTTAAAAATATTAAACTAATATTAATATATTTAGTGTCATCTTACAGTTAACATGTACTTTTCAGTTTACAAAATACTTGCACTTATCTTTTTATTCCCACTGTTACCATGAAAACCTGCCTGAGTATATTTAAATGCCCTCCTTTTACAATGAGAAGACTGAGAGAGGTAGAGATGCTTGTACAAAAGGCCTTGAGTAGCTACGGAGACCCATCAAGAGGCTTCCAAACTGTAAAGTATCTGGGGTTCTTTCCACCTTCCCTCCCTCAGACTCAAGATCTAACCTCGGCTGGGTGCAGTGGCTCACACCTGTAATCCCAGCACTCTGGGAAGCCAAGGTGGGCAGATCACGAGGTCAGGAGTTCCAGACCAGCCTGACCAACATGGTGAAACCCGTCTCTACTAAAAACACAAAAATTACCCGGGCGTGGTGGCACGTGCCTGTAATCCCAGCTACTCAGGAGGCTGAGGCAGGAGAATTGCTTGAACCCGGGAGGCGGAGGTTGCAGTGGACCAAGGTCACGTCACTGCACTCTAGTCTGGGCAACAGAGCGAGACTCCATATCAAAAAAAAAAAAAAAAAAAGATCTAACCTCAACTTAGCATCTGAGACCCATCTTATAAAGACCACAAAATCTGTTTCTTCTAAAGTGATTTGGAATGGCTAATGAAATATTCAGGAAATACAGTGAATAAAATGTCAGACTACATCACACACATCTGTAATGACTCAAAGCAATGAAAAGCAATTTTAAAGAATTTGTTTTAAATATTAAAATCCATGTGAAGAACATGGAGACAGATACTAACCTCTAAAGGTTGCGCATGGTAATGATCTGTTGGATCTTTCAATTCTGCCGCTTCTTTCATTAAACGTTTAACAGCTAAAATAAAATTCATAAAATAGAGATATTTAAAATATACTTTTCTGAATGATTAACACAGACTTACAAGCCTAATGAAAAATGTGTAGAGAACTAGTGCAAATGAGCATATGGCAAAGGTTTAATTATAAGATGATGGGAATAAATAGAGGGGGAGAGGAAGGAAATAGTTGCTAGGCATTAACATTTTAAAGAGTTATATATTAAATATATAGTGAAGATACTATTTAATAAGTACTTATACATACTTCCTATAAGGTGGTATTTATTGAAGTGCTTTTACAGACATTAATAACTCATTTAACCCTTAATACAACATTACTAGATAGGTATTATTTTTATCCCCATTTTCCAGATGAAGAAGCCGAGACATGGAGAGATTATATAACTTGTTCAAGGTCACACAGTAATGACGGAGATGGGATTCCAACACAGGCAGTTTGGCTCTACCCTGTTAAAATATCTTTATTAACAAAAAATGTATCATCTGGATCTCATGCTCAGTGAACAGGAAACACCCCTATATCCTCCACCTCTTCGTACTTTCCATCCACTATCTTGCATTAAATTAATGGACTCTCCCCTGAATTCACTGACTCTCCATAGCCCTGATGAAATTCCTTCTTGAAGTGGTTCTTCAGCTTCACTAAAACCTCCAGTCCACTGACCCCGCAACTTTCTTCACCCCTCCTATACTTACATTCATTTTCCTCTTTATCCACACCCTTGGCTCTTAGGAGTCCCTCTGTCATGCTCCCTTAATAAAATCCAACCGTGCCTGACCCAACCCAACTATCTTATTTGGTGTTCACACCCAAACAGCTGAGCATCACTGAAAGGAGGAAAAAAAGTCAGAGAGTCTGGTGCAGTAATGCCATTACGAGTCATTACCAACAACCTCTACTGGGATACAATGCCACCTACTGTCCCCACATTTCTCTAGTAAGCCTTCAGCCTACTCTTTCCACCTAGCACTCCAAGATTATTTTCCACCTAGTCTAATTTCTCCTCTGTTTCAGTTAATGGCAGCCAGCTTTTTATCTCCCTGATGAATGACTGCTAGCAGGAGCTGCTCAGATGCCTGTCACAATCTACAATCCTATCTGTATCTGCACCCTTTGTCCTCTATTGGCTCTCAAAATTCAATCCTTTGATATGTGCTCTAGATCCCAACCCCTCTCATCTCAAGCTTCTGGTGCTAAAACATGTCAGGATACTGCAGTGGGATGGCTGAGCCAGGGAAAAGGCTTCTCAAAACTGTGTTTGCAACCACTGTTGCAGTTCAAAAGAGAGGTGTGCACCAGATGCTGGGAGGACAGGCTGGGCATCTAACTTTAGAGCAGATGGAAAAGAAAAGGAGTCAGGTACTGACATGTGAAAAAAAAAAAAAAACAGTAGAAACTACCCGGGTAGATATGAATAGGAAGAGGTAATAATAAAAGTAAAATGTGTAGAGGCACAGGCTGGAATGGTATGGGGAGAGAGATTAACCGAGAAGCAACCCCTACACGTATACAACCACAACGGTTTGGTATGTATCAGGATTTTTGCATAAAATTTCATTTGAGGCCAGGCGCAGTGGCTCACACCTGTAATCCTAGCACTTTGGGAGGTCGAGGCAAGTGGATCACCTGAGGTCAAGAGTTCGAGATCAGCCTGGCCAACATGGTGAAACCCTGTCTACACTAAAAATACAAAAATTAGCCAGGCATGGTGGCAGGCACCTGTAATCCCAGCTACTCGGGAAGCTGAGGCAGGAGAATCACTTGAACCCAGGAGGCGGAGGTTGCAGTGAGCCGAGATCGTGCCATTGCACTCCAGCCTGAGCTTCAGAGAGAGACTCTATCTAAAAAATAAATAAATAAATAAATAAATACATAAGGCCGGGCGCAGTGGCTCATGCCTGTAATCCCAGCACTTTGGGAGGCCGAGGCAGGTGGATCACCTGAGGTCAGGAGTTTGAAACCAGGCTGACCAACGTGGCGAAACCCCATCTCTACTAAAAATACAAAATTAACTGGGCGTGATGGCGCATGCCTGTAATCCCAGCCACTAGGGAGGCTGAGGCAGGAGAATCGCTTGAACCTAGGAGGTGGAGGTTGCAGTGAGCCGAGACTGTGCCACTAGATTCCAGCCTGAGCAACAAGAGTGAAATTCTGTCTCAAAAAAAAAAAAAAAAAAGCAAAACCCTCCAGGCTGGAGGGCAGTGGTACGAACACGGCTCACTCACTGAAGCCTCAACCTCCCAAGCTCATGAGGTCCTCCCACCTTGCTCTCCCCAGTAGCTGAGGCCACAGGCATGCACTACCATGCCTGGCTAGAGCCGGGGTCCCACTGTCTTGCCCAGGCTGGTCTCAAGCAATCCTCCTACCTCAGCCTTCCAAAGTGCTGAGATTACAGGCGTGAATCACCATGCCTGGCCAAAAAAAAGTGAAGTTACTATCCTGCTTCATAATTATTAATATTCTTTTCCATTTCTTACTCTGAACTAAGTCCCTATATGCAGAGACTTTGTTCACTGGATCATCAACTATTTATTGAGTTCCTACTAGGTACTAGATGCTACAGCTTCATGTGTCAACAAAATATGGCTTTGGTCACTAAAGACCTATGGCTGGGAAGTGCAGTCAAAACAAAACAGCATGATAAATGCCATATTTGAAACATGTACATACTGAGACACCCTCTCCCTCCAAGTCTAGAGACTGGGCTTTGGTCAATTCCTTGAACACACTTCACCTCCCCTCCACTCTTGGCCTTTCTATACAGCCTTCCTTAGGGCCCAGGCTGCTCCGGCCCCATCCTCCACCTCACCATCTAGTCTGGCTACCCTAGACCTTTAAGTAACTTATCAGGAACGTCTCCATGACACCTTCCCTTGTCGCCACCACCCCCACCCCCCCCAACAGTGCTTGGAGATTCCAATCTGGGCATATCAAAATCCCTGAGGCTTCCTAGGGAGGGGTGGAGACTAGGAATGCTCCCTGAATTACTCTGATTAGATTTAGAAACCACTGCCCTAGAGACCAGGTTGAGTCTCCTTGTTCTATGCCATCATAACACTGTATTTTTCCTCTTATGAAGTTCGTCTCACTTGTAATTACTTTTTTAATATCCGTTTTTCCTGCTAAGCAATAGTAATGACAGTGTAGCAGTACAGTCTCCTCAGGGCTTAGCACATGGTAAGCACTCAAATATTAGTTGAGTTACATTTTACTATCTTCTCTCAACATAGCTCTAAGAATCCAATTAAAGGCCATGATTTTTCAACTTAACAAAACAAAATCCTTCATTCAAATAAAGCTTAATGAGAACCCCAGTAGATGAAACAAAAACCCCAGGAACCGCTTTGGTTGCAGAGGCCAGTGGAAGGACCTGCAGGCTATCTACTCCCCATCCTTCCATTTCACTCCTGAAGGGATCCATGGAACAAGGATGGAAAACCCTGCTTTCAAGCCACATAAACCTATCATTCCTTTAAGTTAATGTTATTAGATAGAAATACAATTACGGAAGCTGTTATGAAGTTAATTAGTTTGGAGATGCCAAAAAGATTGTTTTTCCTTCATTCTTTGTCAACTGGCTGAACTCAATAATGATTAAGCTGAAGTCAGATTTTATGTCATGCTATACCCTTATCACATTTTCTCTGCCTCTCCCCTACTCAGCTCACCTAAACAGGAAAGAAGAAGATAAACACTCAAAACTTGTACCTGGGTATTATGAGAGATATATAAAGGGTCAGAATTGTTATAAGAATGTATCTGTACCAATCCTGTAAAGGAACAATCATTAACGATCATTGGTTCAACAACTAAACAGCTGATTTTATTAGTTCCTAAGTCACTCAAGCACATATCATGTAAGAGCTAAGGGCATGTAGCCAAGAGGTGAGATTAGTCTCTTGTTTCCATAATCTGTTTTTTCCAAAAATAACCTATATTATGAATGCTTCAGTGAAAAGGAACAGGGACTCGATTTAGAGCTGCATTAAAATTCTGACTCTGACATTTTGTAGCTCTAAGTCCTTGAACAAGTCACTTGATCTGATTGTGGCTCGATGTTTAATCTGTCAATTAAGAGTCAATAATTTCTCCAGAAAATTCTCCTTTCCTTTTCACACCTTCTTCTTGCCCAGGCCCTGAGTTATTAAGGTTGAAAACGGACTGGCATATAAGGCCTTCTCAGTGATTCTTCCTAACTCAAAACCATGCCTCAGCAGATGTCGCTGGCCTTATGGTATGGCTCCCTGGCTCCTGAGGAGAAATACCAGTGTTAGGAAACAGTCACGGTTCAGAATGCTGCCTGGCAACCGGGCTACAGCATAGTCTGCCCCACCTGATACTTTATCTCTTGCTGCTACACGGCTAGAGAGGAAACTTTTTTATTCCAGCTCCTCTCCTACCTCTTGGAAAGGTTGTTCCATGGAATCCTTTCTCTGGGGTGAGATAAGATGTGCCAGGAAATGAGAGGGTGGCCCCTGGATGCCTGCTCTTGTTCTTCCTTCTTATAGAGGCCACATGGGCACTCTGGAGCTATGCTCTAGGTGCTGTGGGCCTAGGCATTAGCATTCTTCACACACCGGGGCTAGCTCACTAGGCTCACATTGGGGTTTGTATCCAGCTAACAATAAAGGGATCTTCTACAGGCCACTGTGTCCCACATATGGATTTCTCTTGAAAAGCAATTGATATTATCAATTCCCAAAGCATGAATGAAATTCAGGAGACAGGTATATTAAGGAAGGCATGCTCCCTAACTGCCTCTTCCTGCTCCCATAATGAACGTACTTAAGTAAATGCCTACAGAGTGATGTTTCTGCCCAGGAGGACCCTGCAAAGGTATCAGTTCAACAAACATTTAAAGAATGTCTGAGTGTTGGAGATTAAAGAATGACCAAGACCTGCTTCTTCCAATGTCCTGTCTTCCATGACATTGAGCAGAGAAAGACATGAAGATAATTACAACACAAGTGGTAATATTGACCAAGTATATATGTACAAGTATATATAGGAACTACTTTAGTCTGCCTAGGGGAGCTAGACAAGGCTCAACCTTAAAGCTTGAAGAACTATAGGAATTTCAGATGGATTTAAAGGAAGGCATTCTAAGCAGAGGTTCCAACGGGAACCAAAGCATGTAAGTGAGAAAAACTACTCCAGATGGAGAGTCATTCAGGCAAAATGGATAGGTAAAAATGCAGGCCTGGTGCAGTGGCTCTCACCTGTAATCTCACCACTTTGGGGAGCCACGGTGGAGGGAACACTTGAGCTCAGGCGTTTGAGACCAGCCTGGGCAACATGGTGAAACTCTCCTCTCTACAAAAAATATAAAAATTAGCTGGGCGTGGTGGCACACACCTGTCGTCCCCATTACTCAGGAGGCAGAGGTGGGAGAATCGCTTGAGCCCAGGAGGTTGAGGCTGTAGTGAGCTGTGATGGCACCACCGCACTCCAGGCTGGGAGACCCTGTCTCAAAATAAAATAAAAAAAAAAGAAAATGCAAAAGAGCATAAGAAAGTGGACAATGAGGCTGGTGAGGAAGACCAGGGTCAATCATTAGGCCAAGCTAAGCAGTTTACTTTGAACTTTATCGACAGCTATCAGAAAGCTACTGAAAATTTTTCAATTTGAGGGGTAATCATTTTTTGTTTTAATGGATCTGGTGACAACAGTGACTGATTCGACATATGTGTTTGTGTGTGCGTATTGAGTTGTGTGTTTCAAGGCAGGGATGGAGCAAGGAAGCTGACCAAGAAATAAAAAATGACTCTCATAGGTGCCTGAGTGCTGTCTATCCCTGGGATATGAAATATTAGGGTAAACTGCAAGTTTAGGGGAGGAGAAGAAAACTATGAGTTTCGTCTTTATACTTGTAAAGATTTTTTTCGCTTCATGGGAAATAAAGATGAAGATGTTCAGTCACCATAAGTTCTGTGTATCTATAGCTTAGGAGAAGGGTCTGAGTTGGACATGAAACCTTGAGTGAATTAGTGTGAAGGTGCAGTTGACACCAATGGCATGCATAGGTTACTCTTAGACTTCTGGTGGAGGCGGTGGGTACTTTTGCACCAGTCTCTTATACTCCCATCACCAGCTGCACATGTCAATGGCCCCCGGATGAAGAGGCTGCCAAAAGAGGTGCTTTATACACATCTCCTCACTTTGTACTATAAGACCCTACTTCCTTGGCCAGAGCAGACCCAAACACGGGTCGAGTAAACTGATCCATAGACAACTACTGACAGGTTAGTCAAAGGCTTTGAGGTGATCCTACACAACAGCTCTATCCACAATCACTAGTCCATTCCAAAAAAAACCATAAAGGAAAAGGTTTCCCCACCTATGACATGAACAAATTTACTATATCCACATGCTAGTACACTGGCCCTTAACCAACTATCTGTATTGTCTTCACTTAATCTTTCCACTCATACATCAAAGACAATCCCACATCAGATAAAGAGCAAAAGATTATGTCCCTCCGATTGTGTGGTTGTTTTTTGTTTGTCTGGTTGGTTGGTGTTTTACGTGTGTGTGCACCCTGCCATACACAGGAAATTGGAGTTTTCAGTTGCTCCCCTTCACGCAGGAACTACTCTAAAAATAACACAGGACTGAGAATAAAGCAAAGGAAGGAAGTATTTTCACGATGCCTCCCAGCATTTTCAATAAGTCCCATATCTCACCTAATTCAACTTCTCCATGAACTCTAAATAATTCACACATTAACAAAAATAGATTTTTAAGAAGCACTGTTCTTTTTTTTTAGAACCGCAACACTATCTTTGAGGAAATGAAACCAAAAAAAGGAAGCAATTTATGACACAGTTAGAAGCATGTCAACCAAAGCTCAACCAGCTGACAATAGTTGACATACTTTGGAAATGTACAAAATTCTGGAGAATTTTAAAAACTTATCATCAAAGTATTAAGTCTAACCTATCGAAATTGAGCGATGTTTTCTGACAACAATCTCTTGGGTTCCACCAGTTCTCCATTCCAAACTGCACTACTACTCACATGTGCATTATCCTCTGGACCTTTCACTGAGCACCTCTGCTGTCCTAAGGAACCATGTGACCAGGAAGCCATCATACATTTTTACCCAAACAGTTCTAGTTAAATCTACCACAATGTAAAGAATTCAATCATTTTACCATCTACCTTAAAAATTAAGCTTTTCTTTCCCTCTTTCTCTTTGGTCTTTTCTTCCTCCTTCCCCACCCCGGGGTTCTTTTTGTTTTTGTTTTTTTGTTTTTGTTTTTGTTATTTTAGATGGAGTCTCGCTCTGTTGCCCACACTGGAGTGCAGTGGCGCAATCTCGGCTCACTTGACCTCGGACTCCCCGGGTTAAGCCATCCTCCTGCCCCAGCCTCCCGAGTGGCTGGAACTACAGAAGTGCGCCACCACCATGCCCGGCTAATTTTTGTGTTTTTAGTAGAGACAGGCTTTCGCCATGTTGGTCAGGCAGCATGCTCTCCACCTCCTGGGCTCAAGCCTCCCAAAGTGCTGGGATTACAGGCATGTGCCACCGTGCCAGGTCTTCATCAGATTTTTTAAGGAGTCAGTGGCCCCTAAAATATTGTGACCAATTCTACACACTTGGTCACCTAAGGACATTTCTTAGCCTGACAGCACTCAGGCTAACAAAGCTCCCTCCAATCAATATCCTCAGGCTTTTCTGGGGTTTTTGCATATTCTGAAACCTTACAAAAAACCGAAAGATTCACAATGTCAACTCTTTACAAAAGGATGCTAGTCTTGCTAATTCCTACTGAGAAACAGCTTTTTTTGGAAGGAAATGTTAAGCAACACAAAATTTAGTGAAATCACTAATACCCTAGAGTTTATCATGCAGAGTTAACTGTGGAGTTTCTTCCCCCTGACAAAATGTGTCAAGGTACAGACAGAAAAAATACCATTTAGAGGATCCAATGATTATTTCAAGCCTGTTTCATTAAGCTGAGAAAGCTAGTTGCTTATCTTTATAATGCACCAGAAAGTAAAGGCTAGTATTGCTGGGACTGCTTGTGTAAATAAAGCAGGATCATTAAATGCAGGAAAGGAATCGCTACGACTGAAGACAGATATATTTCATATTTGCCAGTCTGGCAAAAGTCAAGGTTAGCTCTCAAGAACAGGGCTCAACTAGGTGTTTTTTGTTGTTGTTGTTTTGTTTTTGTTTTGCTTTAGCTCTACAGTTAACTGGTTTAGTTACAGAACATTTCCTTTATGTCTGTAATTGCATTCGCCCAAGTGCTGCAAATAGGATGTTTAAACGACCAGCTCCTCAAATGTGAGTAAATCAGCCGGCTAACAGAAGTCCAGTGACAGCGACGGGGAGGGAATTAACGACGGTGTTCAGGATGCAGGTACAGCGAGGGGGTTGTTGACTATCGCCCACCCACATCACCTTTACACCTGTTCTCAGGGATGAGTTTCTGACCCAGCTCTACGGGACCGGGCGAAGACGAGAAAAGGGGGAGGCTGGGTGCTGCGGGGCGCTGGCCGGCCGGGGTATTGGCAGCGGGCGTCTACCCGGCCACCCCGCCCTGCGGCCTGCACTTCCCGGGCAGGCGGCGGTCTCGCGTAGAGCGCGAAACCAGGAGCTGAGCCGCGAGTGGCGCCAGACGTGAGGGGACCGCGGCGACCGCCCCGGAGTCCAGGGTCACTCCGCCCTCCTCGCCCAGGGACCCCAGCCCTGCTCACCTGGACTCTTCAGGTTGTAGCGGGTCTCCATGGCGGGTCGCTGGCCTGGCTCCGGCCTCCCGGGCAGCTGCCACCTCCTCTCCACGCGGCCGCTGCCCAGGTCTCAGCGCAGCTCAGGCGGACAGGGCCTGGCCGAGGAGCCTCGGCAAATGCCGCCCAGTCCAGCCCGGACTGCGGGTGGGTGGCAAGGCTGAGTGCTGGCGAGGCGCTGGCTTCGCGATGGCGCCGCCTCCTCCGCTGCGCCCCCGCCTCCCTGAGTGCCTGGCAGGCACCGGCGCCGGCCGGGGCGTCGCTGAACCCGGCGCCCGGGCTGGAGGTCAGCCTCCTCCGGTAGCCGCAGGCCCAGCCCCGTCGCGGCCGCCCGGCTTGCGTCACCCGCCCTCGTCCGGGATTTGTGAAGTTGCCCTGACGTGGCAGTAGCTTCGTGGCGGCCGGTCCCTACCCAGCCGCCGCCGGCCCCGCGAAGTCGGCTTGGGGAGCTGCAGGAGCGAGCGGCGTCCTAGTCCTCTCGTCCCGGCCCCTGGAAACCGACCTTCCGCCAGACCCTCTGGGGTCCGTCCCCAGGCGCTGGCGGGTTTCACCGAGGAACGGCGCGGCGCGAAGCGGCTCCGGCCCTACCCGCTGTAGGCGAAGTCCGGGATCCCCGGGCCCTGGAGAGCTCAGAGAGGGCGCCGGGCTCCGGCTGCAAAGCTGTGTCCGCAGCCGGCTGCCCGCGCGCGGTCCCGCGGGGTCTGGGAAGGGCTTTGTTTTTTGATCCAGTTGCTGTTGCGGGGGGCGGGAGTTAAATGAGGAGGGGGAAAGCCAGTGATAAGGGAATGGAATAGGAATTTTTTTTTTTTTTTTTTT
>NW_012115189.1:3553241-3584288 GCF_000951035.1 Colobus angolensis palliatus
GGGAGTTAAATGAGGAGGGGGAAAGCCAGTGATAAGGGAATGGAATAGGAATTTTTTTTTTTTTTTTTTTTTTGAGACGGTGTCACCGCTCTGTCGCTCAGGCTGGGGTGCAGTGGCGCGATCTTGGCTCACTGCAGCCTCTACCTCCCGACCCCAAGCGATCCTCCCACCTCAGCCTCCAGCGTGGCTGGGACCACAGGTGTGTGCCATCACGCCCGGTTAATTTTTTGTATTTTTGATAGAGACAGGGTTTCACCGTGTTGGCCAGGCTGGTCTCGAACTCCTGGACTCAAGTGATCCGCCCTCCTCGGCCTCCCAAAGTATTGGAATTACAGGCGTGAGTCACGGCTCTGGCTGGAGTTGGATATTCATAACAGTTTTTTTTCTTGGGTAGTGTGTTAGATGCAAGACACTGTTTTAGGCATTGCAGGAGTTTTGGGTTTTTTGGTTAGTTTGTTTAGATGTAAAAAGTGTCAAAAAAATGGAATTACATTGAATTTGAGGGAAAGCATACAAATATGAAAGGTTAAACTTCAAAGGACACACTTCCAGCTTCGTTGTCCAATGTGTGGGATCGAGAGAGGACCGAGTTCAAAAGACTTAAGGAGTAGGGACCTACCTTACCAAAGGAAAGGAGGGAGGGGTTGGGAAGGTGGGGCGGATAGAAAGGATTAATCAGGTTGGGCAAGTTTTATTCTGTTATATAAAGATATAAAACTCTTAAATTTGATTTGTTTTCTACTGTTAATCTAAATCTGAGTTTCTTGGTGAAATTGGGAGGAAAAAAGTGAAGGATATCTAAAATTAGATGGTATCTTTTAAACCATTCCCTGAGGTTGTTTTCTGTATAGTAAACTGATAATCTGATTGGCTGAGAAATGCAAACAAAACCAAACTCCAATGCTGTTTCATTCATTCATTGTGTTGAATCTTCAGATATATCTAACACTTGACACCCTCTCCTACCACAGCTCTACAAAAACCCCTAATTTGTGCAATAGGCCCTACCACAGCAAGGCCTGCAAAGCAGGTGCTGTATATAATGCGCTCCTATTTGATAGCTGAGTACTAGAAGCCTTTTGCTATTCAGACTCCAGGTCCATCAATCTCTGGGTGCAGTTGTCCTCTGGGGCTCTCCTTTAGCCCCCACCACCTCCTCTGCTCCCTGGGGCTCTTCTCCCACTGGACTGGTTCAGTAGGAATAACAATCTCTCCTTCCTTGGTTAACAACAATAACAATTTATTGTGGACATGTGCCCATAACAATTTAATTATGGGCATATATCAAAGCTTAATTATAATCATGCTCCAAGATCAAAGCCAATTCCAAAATTTCTCTCAGCAGAGACATTTACAGAGAAAAGATAAGTGGCCAGCCAGGTGCAGTGGCTCGTGCCTGTAATCCTAGCGCTTTGGGAGGCCGAGGCGGGCAGGTCACCTGAGGTCAGGAGTTGGAGACCAGCCTGGCCAACATGGCGGAAACCCGTCTCTACTAAAAATACAAAAATTAGTTGGGTGTGGTGATGCGCATGTAATCCCGGCTACTTGGGAGGCTGAGGTAGGAGAATCGCTTGAACCCAGGAGGTGGAGGTTGCAGTGAGCGGAGATCAGCCTGGGAGACTGAATGAGACTCCATCTCAAAAAAAAAAAAAAAAGGCCAAGGTGGGTGGATCACTTGAGCTCAGGAATTGGAGATCAGCCTGAGCAACATGGTGAGACCCATCTCTACTAAAAATATACATACACTCAAAAATTAGCTGGGCATATGTACCTGTGGTGCCAGCTACTCTGGAGGCTGAGGAGGGAGGATCAGTTGAGCTCTCGGGGATGGGAGAGGAGGAGCAGGCTGTAGTAGGCCATGATCGTGCCACTGCACTGCAGCCTGGGTGATAGAGCATGTCTCGAAAAGACACAAAGAGAAAAGTAATTTTATTTAAAGGTTACTAAATTCTTGACTGACAGTGGGTGGGAAGGGAGCTCATTTCCCCAGAAAATTTCTTATCCAAAAATTACTTATTTTTTAAATCTAGAACACTTACTTCTTCAAAGAAAAATTTACAAATTATATCAGGTAAAGGTTCAATCCCAGATCAAATTTGGGGTAATTTTTCTTTACTTTTGATGATCCTAAAGAAAACTCCTTTTTTTTTCATTTCAAGTTTTTTTTAATCCTTAAAGCCGACTTCGTAGCTAACAAAAATTACAAAAGATGAGGTTTAAAATGTTTCAGAATCTTAGAAAATATCTTAGAACCACAATCCTTGACCTGTGTAATTCATCTTTTCCTTAGTTAGGAACCAGAAGTTGTTTGAAGTGCAAGCGCTTTCCCCACCACCATTTGCATCCTTGTGCAAGGTCTGGACTATAGTTTTTTAGCATCTATTGTGTATCAGGCACTTGACATAACATCAACTCATTTATTCTTCACAACAGCCCTGGAAGTGGTGGCACCAATTATTTATACCTGTTTTACAGATGAAGATAATTGAGGTCTCAGAGAAATCAAGTATCTACTTCTCAGTTTTTTCAACTACAGATTATTATCTTTCTGGCATATGATTTTTTTATGTTAATGAGAGGAATTTTTCTAGATTTTCATCTATTTCTTGATTTGGTTTGAACACTTTGAAATATATTTTAAAAGGTTCTTAAAGCTTCAGTGACTTATGCAAAAAAAGCTTCAGTGACTTATCTAGAAAATGAAAGAACCCTGATTCAAGTCCAGGTCTTCTGACTCTGAAACTTGGGTTTTTTTGCTACACTAAAAAGGAATCAGGCTGTTTTGCGTCATTTGATTTTTCCACTATTTGAAAAAAGGATATGCTTCTTAGAACCTCCAAGCTATTCTTGGTTCACACACATATTCTTTGGCACTGGAAACATTTTTTTAAATGATTTTCTTCTTGATCATAAAAGTAATACAGTGGTTGTTCAATATGTGGAATATGAACAAAATCCAAATCTCTCATAATCCTCCTGCTTAGAAAAGGCCATGATACAGATTTTGGTGTATTTACCTTGAGCTTTTGTTTATAAGGCATAGGCATTTTAAGAACTGATATCCCATTATACCATATATACTTTTCTTTCTTTCTTTTTTTTTTTTTTGTTGAGACGGAGTCTCGCTCTGTCGCCCAGGCTGGAGTGCTGTGGCCGGATCTCAGCTCACTGCAAGCTCCGCCTCCCGGGTTTATGCCATTCTCCTGCCTCAGCCTCCCGAGTAGCTGGGACTACAGGCTCCCACCACCTCGCCCGGCTAGTTTTTTTTTTTGGGGGTTTCACCATGTTAGCCAGGATGGTCTCGATCTCCTGACCTCGTGATCTGCCCGTCTCGGCCTCCCAAAGTGCTAGGATTACAGGCTTGAGCCACTGCGCCCAGCCAGCCTATACTTTTCTATATATAAAATATCTGCCATACTTGTTTTGCCAGTTGCAGTGCTATTATCACTTAAACTGATAGTGTGAGTTGGCTTATTTTACATCAATGTCTTCCTAGAGTAAAATTTTGAAAAAGAAAAATAGAAAGCCATATATAGACTTTATTGCATTGCTTCTCAGTCTTTTGGCTAAGATCAAATGTAGACTTTATTGTAAACTTTTTGTTAATTACCTTGAATACTTTATAATACCTTTTGTGTTTTCTAGAAAAGAAAAAAAAAAACACCTACTATAGTTGTTTCTCTTGTTTTACCCCCAGGATTTCCCCTTGGGATTGGTTAATAAGAAACATGGAACATTTTCCCATGGGGATGTAGCTGGTATTAATGTAATGGAGATGTTAGTTATTACCAGGGACACAAGTTTAAACTCTGGTTACCTGAACAAGAAAGGCAGGAAGGAGCTCTCGGCACCTTACTGCATTGCAGGTCTAATAGTTACGCTTTTGCTTACCATCTGGCAGCTGGCTGGAAGATCTAGGAGAGAAAATGCTTCTGGGTTTTTTTCTTCTCAGTTTCTGCTATGTTCAAGATATGTCTTGCTTGTTCTTTCTATTTTAACACTTTTCTAATATATTTCAGGAGAAAATATTATGGAGAGATATCAAGCAAATATATTTGAAATACAGTAGAGTGCTTAGAATACTAGTTTAGTAGGTTCCTTCACCAGATGACTTGTGTACCATTTCTCATTTTAAAAGGTTTTCCTATAAGTAAGCAAAGAAGTGTTTTCTAAATAAAATAGTAAATAGTTGTTTGCAACATTATTAAAGTAATTTTTAGCGTAGCTTTCTTAATTTGTCTTTTCTTTGAGACCGAATTTGCTACCATAGCTTTGAATTATCTCTCTCTCTCAAAATTTCAACTTTTGGTGTTAGGGATGAGGAAAAGAAAGCTGCTTAGTATTGTGGCTTTTGCTGTATTTGCATAGACTGCATCTTGTTTTTCTCAAAATTTAAAGGTGCTTTAAAAATTAGTAACAAAATTACAATACTTATTCCTTAGTTCTGATGAACTGATGAGTTTGAGTTATTTCATTTTCTTTTTTTGTTGTTTGTTTTTTTTTGGGGAGGAGTGGGGATGGAGTCTCGCTCTGTCGCCCAGGCTGGAGTGCAGTGGCGCGATCTCAGCTAGCTGCAAGCTCAACCTCCTGAGTTCACGCCATTCTCCTGCCTCAGCCTCCCCGGTAGCTGGGACTACAGGCACCCGCCACCACACCCGGCTAATTTTTTGTATTTTTAGTAGAGACGGGGTTTCCTCGTGTTAACCAGGGTGGTCTCGATCTCCTGACCTCGTGATCCGCCCGCCTCGGCCTCCCAAAGTGCTGGGATTACAGACGTGAGCCACTACGCCCGGCAAGTTATTTCATTTTCTAAGTTTAGCTCTAAAGGAAACACCTGCAACTAAAACTGTCCTTTCTGAGGGAGAAAATGGTGTGCACTGTGGTGTGCTGGCAGACAGCTGCCAACCGCTTCGAAAGTGTGTTCTTCCCTCCTTCTGAGTCCTCTCCTCATAGCTATGCAAAGCGCTGTCCTTCTGTCTCTACCTTTCTTCTTGTGTCGCATATCCTGTCATCCCAATTTGTCATTCCCTGGACCCCTTTTAGCCACTTGCTGATTGATGAAACTTGGTCACCAGCAAACTAACCTGAACAGCTTAGAAGTTTGCTCTTCCTTGGGAGTAGTTTCAGCTTCAAAAGTCAAGAATTGTCTGAGTTCAATACTTTTAAACAAATTTGTATTTTATTCACAATTATGGCATCTACAAACTTCCAAAAAATAATGTCATAGATATGAGAAACATTCTTCAGTCTCCAGACAATGCTCAGCATATACATGATTTGTGAAATTCTTAAAGTAATTCTGCAGCCACAGGGCATTTCGACAATATTATTAATGTCTTCAGAACAATCAGTACTACACTGCTTCACATTAAAACCCAAGTTACAATTATAGGCAAACTTTGAATGATAACCACATTCTCAAAAGAAGTCAACTTCTCAAAAGTAGTCCTGTACTTTTTTCAGCACTAAACAACCAGAAGGTATAGGTATGCCACAATCTGCCTTCTAGCATCTTGTGAGAAAATACTGGGGCCAGTTTAACTTCTCTGGGGAATTCAAGTTGGGTTTAGGTACAGATGCTGGCTGGGCGTGATGGCTCACACCTGTAATCCCAAAACTTTGGGAGGTGGAAATGGGAGGATCGCTTGAGGCCAGAAATTCAAGACCAGCCTGGCTAACATGGTGAAACCCTGTCTCTATACAAAAAAAGTTGGGGGAGGGGTGGGTACAGATGCTCAGATGCTATTAAATAGTAATATATATCATATATGCAGAATGGAAAGCAAAATTTTTCCAAAAATATCATTTCTCAGAAAAGAGAGTCATCTTGTGTTTTTGTCTTTGTCCTTTTTGAACAAAATACTCTTCAGGAAGACAGTAAGTCTTGAAAGGGCCACAAGCAATAGAAGTTTTCTATCTTACAAAGGTCACCTAGCAAAATCAGGGGGGAAAAGGCAAAGACATATTTATTAATTATTCCTGAGGGTATGACCTTGGATAACAAGTATTGGAGATCATTAAGTGGGCTTTTAAATAATCATTGAACACAGAAATACAAGAAGTACTTATCTGTGGTGATTATGAATATGGAGGAAAAAAAACTCTGATGTTTAACAAATAGTTCTTGAGATGTAGTAAAATCTCCACTGACAGCATTCTACTCAATTTAAGGCATGCTCTACCTTAGATAGCTAGGAGGGAACTGTTAGAGGACTCAGAATGTTGTTTCAGTGATGATAAAGACCCAGTTGTAAACAATGCATGTGAAGTATTTGAATAAAATTTTTTGAGGAAAAAGCAGTTTTTCTAAATTAGTACCATTTGCATAATTTGTGATATTACATGTAAATGAGTATTTAAATGCTGAATCAATAAATGGTTTAAATAGACTTAAAATTATTTACATTCATAAAAGTTTACATTTGAATTATAGGTTAAATAATGTAGACTTTTAAAGCTGCATAATCAAGTTGGAAAAAATACTGACACTTGGGGTATTGATGTGTATGTAGGTACGGAGGATGCAAGAAAGCTCCCCTAGGTGATTGCAACCCTAATCCCCCACCATCTCCCTTCCCTATCCCTTAACAACTACAGAGAAAACTGTGTCTCCCAAATTATGAGAATTGTCTAGGGTCATTATTTAAAAATACAGATTTTTGTATTTCTCCCTGGAGATTCTGATTCAAGGAGACCAGGATGGGGTTGAGAATCTGCATCCTTAAGCACTCTAGATGATTCATAAAATCAGGTAACTTTGGAAAATACGGGCCTAGAGCATTAAATGAAACAGTACTACGTGTATTGGTGGCACTGTGTATTGCACCTTATAAACCTAAGTGAATTCCTTCCTCTCCCACTGAGATGGAAAGATACATAGGACTGGTCTCCCTTTACTGTACTGCTTCCCAGGGAAGAGAAGCAAAAGCCTAATTACCAAGGCCACTTTATAAGCGGTCTGGGAGAAGGCCAGAACTAGTTCCAGGTTATTGGCTATCTAGGTGAGGAAAGTTGAGTACTACAGGGCTTAGCTCTCTGCAAAGCCAGAGGAGAGAAAACTAAGTAGGAGCCTGAGGAACTTAGGTAATAATGAAAGCAGGAGGCAAACAAAAGCAGCTTATAGGAATGGAATTCTCCATGCGGTGATGAGGGTTAGCATGGGACTGAGGTTAATAGTTGGCCTTTCATGAGTGGGGGCTTGGTTTCATGACTCAATTTTGGAAGAATAGAATAACCCTGCTGGCCCCAGAAGCGTATTAGTAAAGATTGAGGAAGCAAGATGGGCAAGGTCTCAGGCAGCTGGACACCAGTTAATGCCCCCACCCTCCTGAGTGTAGTCACTGGATCAGCTTCCTTTCAAAATAGCACAAAAGGGCAAACTCATGGATTCTTGATGATAGATAAGATCAATGTCATCTGAATTAACAAAGGACCCCTTAGGAGTCAGACATGAGCCCATGAGTCACTAAACTCCATGTAACACTATCATATTATAGTCAAGAATAGAGTCTATAATAATAATGATCCTCTCAGGCCTACAACCCCATCCACCCTTTACCCCTAATCAACCCAGCATACAAAAATACCCAAGAATGACAGTGAGAAGAAAAACCACTCTAGTAAACACTAGAAAGTCGTGATCAAATGAAAGAAAAATTCAAAAACTTACTCAGAATTTCCCATTTGTTAAGATCTCTTAATTAACAGAGAAGGAAACTATTTTAGGTTGGAAAGAAAATCCTTAGATATTTCTGATCTGGCCAATGGGTTCATTCTAACACTGCTTTACAAACCACAGGTTGTGACTCATTAGTGGATTGTGAGACCTTTTTAAAAAGCAAATGAAAGAGAAAATGCCAGAAAGCATTGCATGTGGAAAGGATATAACTTGGTAAGTTTTTTTTTTTCAGTAGTATTTGTATGAGTGTGTGATAGTTTGCAATGTGAACTGTATTTATTGTTGCTCACAGTAACAAGTTTAAAATGGATTTCACAAAGGTGCACCACAGTTCTGTCCCAGGGCAATTTTACATAGCGTTCAAACATGGCTTCAGTCATGGGTTCACATGGATGTTCTGCTTTTTAAAGATGGTTTAGTTTTTCAAGATTGAATATGAGAACCACACTTCACCTCAGCTTTAACTGCTAGATCATTTATTGAAACCATAAATGTAATATTCTACAAAGAAAAGACTGTTGACTTGTAAATATTTGTTGCACTGTTCTTATTGTTTTGGATTTTTTTTTTTTAAATCATGGAATTAAGTTGTTCCTTAGAATAATATGGTACTCCAAATTGGTATCTCAAAATCACCAACGAGACTACTAGAGAGTATATTTTCACTTTCCCAGGACTATTGCAAAATACTGATGATACAACTGAAATAAAATCACTGCCTGAACTTAACTGTAATTTATGATAAAAGTAGATCTTTTGAGGACCTCTAGGCCAACTATGACACATTTTAAAATCACTCAGTCTTTCAAAATTCTAAATGATGTGAAAGAGTTCTGCATTTACCATCAGATTGTTTTCACATATTCTACTGTTAAGAGAATATTGTTCTCACATATTCTACTGACATGTTAAGAGAATATAAACATTCTTAGGCAACACTCTTATTAATACTTCCCTGGTACAAACAGATTGAAAAGGGTAGAAAAGTAAAATAAACTTTTTTTTTTTTTTTTTTTTTTTTTTGAGACAGACTCTCGCACTGTCGCCTGGGCTGGAGTGCAATGGCATGATATCAGCTCACTGCAACCTCCACCTCCTGGGTTCACACGATTCTCCTGCTTCACTCTCCCAAGTAGCTGGGATTACAGGCACATACCACCCACCACACCTGGCTAATTTTGGGTATTTTTAGTATACACGGGGTTTCACTATGTTGGCCAGGCTGGTCTCGAACTCCTGACCTCGTGATCTGCCCACCTCAGCCTCCCAAAGTGCTGGGATTACAGATGTGAACCACCATGCCCGGCCAAATAAACTTTTTATTAAATCTAATTCTGGAAATGACATTGATGTCATAAATGTATTAAGCTGGAAAAGTATGAATATTAAAATAACATTTAAAAATTCCTACTTTTAAGATAATTCACCTCTAATTACAAGGAAAACACTACACATCAATAAACATTTCCAATTTACAGCCTATTTCTATTTAGTCTTAAATTAATGGTAAATATAGCTATTGATCTATTGGTTGAACAACTCAATTTCTTGGATGTTAGCTATTATTATCCATGGTCTCTGCTGCACACAATGGTAAAGTCCTACACAAGTGCAGTTCTAAAAACTGACATCTATAAGGGCCTATCAAAAATTAGTTTATTTTTCATTATTTTTAGATATTAAAATCCTTTTATCTCCAGTATCTGCCTTTTAGCCATTTCAGTAGCACAGAGTCTGGAATATAATTGGAACCCTATAAATGTCTGTTGGATAAAAGAACATTGTTAATTTCTCTCAGAAAGTCACACCATCATAGGATATTTAGCAATGATTATTGACAAAATAATCAAAACTCATGGCTCCTTTTATTTACCCTACACTCTTGGGCATGCTTGTCCTCAACACATTGCGGGAGAATGAAACAAGTCTGGAGATGCAGCAAGGCCAGGGAGCAGGTCTTGTGAACTTTGCTAAGGAATTTGGGCTGATATCTAGGAGTCATGGAGAGCTTCAGACCTGGAGAGTATTAAGCAAGGAAGCTTAAGAAGGTCAGGAAGCAAGGAAGGTCAGAATTGTAGTGGTTCAGAGAGGCCACTCGGGGTCTGTGTGAAGGATGGATGGATTGGTGGATGAACGGATGGGATAGAGACACTTGTTAAACAGCTACTAAAAGGTCTGATGCAGTTGCTCATGTCTATAATCCAAGCACTTTGGGAGCCCAAGGTGGGAAGATTGCTTGAGCCCAGGAGTTTGAGACCAGCCTGGGCAACATAGCGACATTCCATCTCTACAAAAAAAAAAAATTAGCCAGGTGTGGTGGTGCACACCTGTAGTCCCAGCTACTGGGGAGGCTGAAGCAGCAGAATCATTTGGGCCTAGGAGTTTGAGGTTATGGTTCGCTGGTATCGTGCCACTGAACTCCAGCGTGGGCAACAGAATGAGACTGTCTCTTAAATAAAAAAAAAAGCTACTAAAATCCAAGTAAAAGGAGATGGTGGTCTAAACCAAGAC
Source organism: Colobus angolensis palliatus (assembly GCF_000951035.1). NCBI lineage: Eukaryota > Metazoa > Chordata > Mammalia > Primates > Cercopithecidae > Colobus > Colobus angolensis. The sequence goes on from NW_012115189.1 coordinate 3,563,431, forward strand.
AGCGGCAGAGGAGATGGAGAGAACAGATTCAATAGACCTTTGTAAGGCTGAGCTGAAAGAACCGAGTGACTGACTGCAGGTAGGAGAGGAGGGAAGAGTCAAGAATGAGGCCCAAGTGTCTGGCAGAACTACAGGGAGGAAAGTCATACCATCATAGGAGATTTAGCAAGAAGGAAGCCAATTTTAGACATGTTAGATTTGAGGCTCTTCACCTATAGAAGATTCTAGCAAAGGCATGCTAATTGCAATTTAAGATATAGATCTGAAGGTCAAAAAAGAATTAGGATGGAAACATACCTTTTTGGATTTTATTCCAGATCAGTATTTTATTTTTTTACACATATTGAAATCTCAAGGTAAAAAGTTGAATACAGTTAAGACCAAAGGCTTACTTTCTCTTAATTTTCTGAGCTTGAAATATAACTATTGCCTATTAGAAAACCAAATGTCTGTAAAAGGTATTTACATTATCTTTAGATATTTAGACACTTAATACCATCTTCAGCATTAGAGCTATTTAATGGATTAGGAATAAAAATACACGATCTTTGACTTTCTTCTCTGGGTGAAGTACATTTGGAAGACTGCTCCTATTGGTTCTATAAATATGTCAGGGGAGCTCATGTAAGAATAGATATTTCTTTCTCAATATGCCAGCATTCACGCCCATGTAGTAATGTAGTAGTTTAGGTGGATAAACTCCAATGAATCTGGTGGGCTCTGATAGACTCTCCTGAATACCGCCCTCCTTTTGCATCCTCAAATGGCACACCCCATAGTCTTAGTCCACCAGACAAATCCTCCAAGTGCCCCTTTCATATTTGTGAAAGGAAGGTGTTTTTTGAAAACATTTGGTGAAGCTGCTTACAGTTGTAGTTGGGAGAGTGGGCTTACTAGCTATATGATCTGGAGCAAGTTATTATTTCATCTTTTTGACCTTGGTTGCCTCATCTGAAAAACAGAAATGGTAACAGTACTTACCTCTTGGATTTATGACTTTTAGTTATGCAAAAGTACTTCAGAGCAGTGCCTGGGGCATATTGTGTGTACTCAATCAGTATCTAGTACTACTAAAGACTTCTGTTGAAGACAAAATTTTCTTTCTCTTAAGCTCAACATCACTACTGATGTAAAATCTTGGAAATAATTATTTCAGATCAGGTTTTCCAATCAGAAACAGGATTTCATATTTGAGATATAACACCTAATGCTAGCCCCTCTCTGAGAACTCCTAGGGGATCTGAAAAAGGTCATTGTAGGATGGAATCTTACTAAGCAAAGTTAAGAATGATAAGGTGAACTGTTAGGAAAAGGATTTCCATATGACTAGGGGATTAGGGCCACAGCAGCAAGAATTAGTATCTGAAGTTTACTAAAGTAACAGTTCTACAGCCCTAACTGGCATGTACCCATCAAAAATGTGGAGATGTAAGAGAGCTTAAAAATACAACCATAAATTAAAGTAGTGAGATTTATCATCATTTCCATAAAAGGAGAGCTGGTTAATCAGGACAAGTAAATTTTACCAAATGGATGTAACAGGGCCAATGAAACAGTGACATACATGTATGGTAAGCAACCTCAGAAACAGGAAAGGCTGTACTTCCTCTTCACCAAAGAGACCATTCTGCTCCCAGAAAGTTTGGTTATGAATACCCTTGAAATGAGAGCTTTACCAAAGCATGAACCCAGGACACATGCTTTTAAATTGGCAGTTAACATTCCTGAAAGCCATGGCTTAACAATGGTTATAAGTGATGTACTGCTTAAAGTAAAACATGAGCTATACCTGATTACAAATTACATCCAGTCTGTACAAGTTGTGTGCATACCATACTTTAATAACCAAGACAATTCAGCTGTTTTTCCAGAGTATATTTCAGAGTTGGCATATAACCCGTATGTAACAATATTGCTATGATTTTAGTCATATTTAAGGGTCCAAAATATGTTCACAAAAGAACAGTTTGTGAATGTCAACCAGTTTTTGCTTTATATTCCTTCAAAAACATTCCACCCTGGTCATTCACACTAATCTACATCACTGAAAATAACCAAAATAATTCACAGTCTCACCTCTATGTAAAAGTTCTAATTGACTCAAAAGGCAAAGGACTGCCCTGCTTTTGAGGAAGGAAACCTGCAAGGCAAGTTCTCAATCCCTAAAACCAAGCAAAACCGTTCCAGTGCAGTTGCTGTAGCCATGTATTTAGGCTTCGTATTTATAGAATTAAATTTGAGAATGAAACATGGCCATACACATTGCAATAAGCTGCCTCCCATATCAAAAATACAATGCAAAATGACTTGAAGACATTTCCAGTAACACATATTTGAAAAACTGAATGCTTAGAAATAACTCCTGCATCTTTCTTTAATTAGGAAGTCATTGCCACACTTACAAAGTTAGAGGCAGTAATCTATATTAGCGTGTGATTAATCAAAGAGTGCACTTACTACCATGAACTTGGGCCCTATGTCATAGAATTATTTTTGCCTTTCCCCCAAAGAATCATTTGCTCTTGAAGTAATAGGCTTTTTAAGGCACATTTTAACAAAAACCCATCATATACCCAGCTTAAACATGGAAGCTCCACCTGGTTATAGTAATAAATATACCTAAGTAATGTGTGATTTACCAAATAGGCTAGTGTCTCTAGCTTGAGGATAAAGTCATATTAGAAAACTGATTCTTCATTTGCTTATTCAAAGTGAAACAACATGTAAAAAATATTAGAGAATTAGATTTATAACAATAGCCCATAAGTGCCAGGTCTGTTGGCAAAGGTCCAACAGGATATAGCTCTGGAGATTAGGGAGCCCTGGGCTCCTAACCATCCAGGTTTCAGAGTAGGAATCATGAGGAAAGGAGTTAGGTCACCTTAATTATTTTTAGAAATCTTTCAAAATGCACAGACCCTTGGGAGGCTCAAACCTTAAACCCCAACCAGATATCATCTTAAATTCAGTTACCAGCTTCAAAGAAACAGGACTTGGGGAGAGGAAGGAGAGAGGTTGGAAAGAAGCCACAGAGAGAAGTGGGAAAGTTTAGGCTGGGCGCAGTAGTTCAGGCCTGTAATCTCAGCATTCGGGGAGGCCAAGGCAGGAGGATTGCTTGGGACCAGGAGTTTGAGACCATCTTGGGCAACACAGTGAGATCCTGTCTCCACAGAAACAAAATTTAAGAATTAGCCAGGCGTGGTGGTGCACACCTGTAGTTCCAGCTACTAGGGAGGCTGAGGTGGAAGGATCCCTTGAGCCCAAGAGGTAACAGTGAGCTATGATTGTACCAATGCACTCCAGCACAAGCAACAGAATGAGGCCCCCTCAAAAAAAAAAAAAAAAATGTTTCAAGTATAAGTTGCTTTGGGGACTTTATATATTTTGCTAGGACCAACTTTGATGTTCTTAGGAGGCTCTGCTTTAAAAAAAAAAAAAAAAATCTCATTTTCTAATTCCCCACAAGCATGCCTTAGGGTGCTAACCCTGGAGGAGCACATAAAATCTAGTTGGAATGATTTAGCATAGGTGTAGATTTAGGACTCTTAGTTTCCTGTTAGTCTGAAGTAAACGTAAGTGAAAGAATTTCACAGAAACAATTACACAGCTAATTGTAATGTCTCTCCGGCCATCCTTTTCCCACTGACCTTTAGGGGTCTTCAGGATGACTCTTCAGCCTTGCAGAGCATGCTGGTGGCAGGCTGAGCTGGGCTTATTCATAAGGTGAGAACAAGTGGAGTACATGAGGCACGTTATCACCAGTGAGAAGGAGATGTGGAGATGATAGAAGTGACTGACAGGATCGAACTCCATGGTGGGGATCTGCGATTTGTTCTATTCACTATGGTCATGGAGCAATAAAGAACTGGTCCTGAATAAGCACTTTAAATGCAGCACACCAGACCATCACACAGGGCCGAAAGTCCAGAATTGTATATATGTTTTTTAGTCTGCAGTTGCCAATCACATACTTTTGGGACAAGTTTGGGCCTCTGATGTTACTTTAGCCCTGGGTGGCAGGTACAGAAAAGCCTCCAGAAACCCTGCAATTCAGTGACATTCTTACTTCTCTCCAGTGATCGGCACCATTTTGGAAATCTGGTCCCAAAGTTTCAAAAGAATAGTAATGCAACAAAAAGAAATAACCTCTCTGTACAAAGTGATTATAGAGATGTGTGTTGAGGTAAAGAGCTTCATAAAAACCGTTGAGCAGGGAAGCATAGCCACCACTATAGAAATTTTTAGGTAAGTCTGGTGCTAACATTATTCTACAAAACTGTTTACACCCATTATAAATAGGGGACAGTTCTTATTGCTCCTGGAGCTTGTAGATCCAATCTGTTCCAGCTCCACTGAAAAATGATTTTTCTCAACAACTGGTAGCAAAGATTTCCAAATTTACAAAAAGTCATTACCAATGCATCACTTTTTGATTAATTTCTGATTGCCATATAGATATGGACTACAGTATGCATGTCCTTGACACCAAGTACAGAAAAAAAGCTTAGAAAAGTTGTTTTATCAAAGTTCAATTCAATGAGAAACATGAAAAAGTGCAAAATATGTACAGTTCCTGGCAGTTCTTACATGGGATTTTTTTGAATACAGACCATAAAAGTTTACATTTGTGTAATGAAAGGACAATGGATTTCACATCACTGTTAATATACAAGTTTTTTGCTTCAAAGTCCTTACTTTATTTATAAAAGACAAGATCAAGAGGGTTGCAGGAATTTTTTTTTTTTTTTTTTTGAGGCGGAGTCTCGCTCTGTCGCCCGGACTGGAGTGCAGTGGAAAAACTCCCACAGAATTTTTTTTTTTTTTTTTTTTTTTTTAACAACAAATCCATGGTATGTGTCCCAATCTCCTTCTTCCTCTTCCTTTAGTGCAACATGGCGCAGCAGTCTCATGGATAAGGTCTGGTTTCAAAAGGTGTTTCTGAAACCTCACCTACAGCAGCACTCTAGGGGCCCCATTAGGGGTGGCTCCCTTTTTCTTCTGCAGCCGATTCTGAACCTTTCGGGATTTTACTACTTTCATTCTCACCTCAAAAACTTCATGAATGGCCTTCCGGAAGCAATGAAAATTATAGTCAATTAGCCCTGGAGAAGAGAACAAAAATACTTATAAATGTCACGTAGAAATAATCTCCATCTTTTCATGGGACCCATGGCCAGGACAAGCCAGTAGGGGGCAGTAGAGGATGGTCTTAGCGTAAGGACCACAGATTTCCCTGGGATGTCTGCAGTTGGCTTTCAGAAATTGCTATAAATCGTTAGGAATTATAGGCAAAGTCTTGTGAACGAAAATTTTTCCTGAGGCAAGCTTCCAGAGCACAGACCATATTTTCAAAGGTTGCTAAGACCCTAAAAGATTTAAAGAACCACTGAACTGAACTTTTTTTTCAAACTTTCAGAATACAATTAAGAGAAATCTGTAATGAAAAATGTGTCTCCCCAAAGGGCATTATTAGACTGACTCTGAGTACAGGCAGACCCTGACTTGGAATCCCAAAGCTGTGTATCAATCAGTATTTACTGAGTATCTATTATATTTAAACCATTCTCATAAGCCCCAGGGAAAGCGAAGCCCCTAATTTCAGAGTGTTAACAGCCATCTCACCAACTCCAGCAGAAATTCAACAACCAATGACACTCAGCTTTTCAGTACTAAGTATTTTAAGTGGAGAAATAGTAGGAGAGAATCTTCTTGTGTTTTCAGAAATATATCAGTGACACAAAAAATAGAATAAAAGATAATCCAAAGTCTTGAGGAGTGCATGTTTCATCATTACTAGTAATTTGTAAGTCCTGAGAGCAACGTTATGTTTACACCAATTAGGATAAGGTGGTCAGTTCTATTTACTATCTTTAAATTTATTAAAATAACTAGCCCAACAATTACTTCTATCTATCAGGGGATGCTTCTAGAGCCCCGTCCGAAGGACGAATTAGGATTCCAGCCAAGGATTACATTCTTCAAACTAGTTATACAACTAACTGCAAGGGGAGGGCACCATCTCAGTTTGCAGGAGCAGGAAAACCTCTGAGTAGTGCCCTCTACTGCTTCTGCAGAGATAGTGAACCACTAGTGCAGTAAAACCAGCAGTCAATTTCCTCAAGGAAAGACCACTGACACAGCAACGGGAAAAGTAATAAAAACAAGGGAGCAAATGAACGATTTTTAAATGGCAATTTGAATATGAGACGTGAGAGCCTCAAGATTCTCTGCTTTTATGTGCAACAAAATGTCCTAAAAAGCTTAGCGAAAAGAACTTGGCTCAATGAGAGGGGTACAATGAAATACTCAACTTGGGAAATTTCAGACATATCCTATTGTTCTTATTTTTGAGGCAGGGTCTCACTCTGTCACCCAGGTGGGAGTGCAAGGCTCGGTCACAGCTCATTGCAGTCTCAACCTCCTCGGCTCAAGCAATCCTTCCACCTCATATTTTAATTTTTTCTAGAGATGAGGTCTCACTATGGTGCCCAGGCTGGTCTTGAACCCCTAGGCTCAAGCAATCCTTCCACTTTGGCCTCCCAAAGTGCGGGCATTACAGACATGAACCACTGGCACCCGCCCCTATTGTTCTTGATAAACCTTAACATATCTTTGCACATTTCAAAATGTAACAAAAGCCAAATCTTGCTGTGTTTGGAGTTTTAAGAAGTAAAAGTTCACAACTGAGACTTTTTAAAAACAGTAAACATCCATAAACAGTGTTTGCTATTTCAACCCTCATGAAAAGCTTTTGAAAATATGTAAACATGTAATCCCAGCACTTTGGGAGGCCGAGGCAGGCGAATCACAAGGTCAGGAGATTGAGACCACGGTGAAACCCCGTCTCTATTAAAAATACAAAAAATTAGCCGGGCGCAGTGGCGGGCACCTGTAGTCCTAGCTACTCAGGAGGCTGAGGCAGAAGAATGGCGTGAACCCGGGAGGCGGAGCTTGCAGTGAGCCAAGATTGTGTCACTGCACTCCAGCCTGGGTGACAGAGCGAGACTCCGCCTCAAAAAAAAAAGAAAAAAAGAAAAAAAATATGTGAACAGAGACATAAACAAAATAAACACTCTCTTCACCCCACCTACAGTTCATAAGGCCCCACATCCTTCTCTGGTTCAGGAGTTCTCAACCCTAGCGGCACAGTAAAATACCCAGACACCAGGCACACCAGGAGGCCAGGCACAGCACAGTACTTTGGGAGGCCGAGTAGGGAGGATCACTTGAGGCCAGCAACCTATAGCCCTGACTGCCATAAAGTGGTGGTGTGATATTGAGAGAAAGTCATTTATATTTTCTAGGCCTGAGTAAAATCATCTGTGAAATGAGAGGGTGAAACAAGGTGTATTCCTGTCTATCTTTAAAATTCTATGATCTATTATATAATCTGTTTCTGTTTCTAGCAAGATGAAAATAAGGAGTAAAAGATGAACACCATTTAATTTAAAGTTTTGAGGCCAAAGGACACAAAAAGCAATTTGGTCAGTCATGGTACAAACAGGAAAAATACAGGACATCACTAAGCAGAGCAAGAAAATGTAAATTCACATAATATACTAGCTTTCAATTATCAACTTTTAAAAATACTAATACCCAATATTGGTAAGAACACAGAACAATAAGTATTCATATTCTCTTTGCAGCATAAAACCGGAAAATCTTTCTGAAGAACATTTTGGTAATATGCATTAGAAGCCCCCAAAATGGGCCTACCCTTTTGATCTAAGTAATTCCACTTGAAATTTTTCCTTAGGAAACAACCAAAGATGCACATAAATATTTAGTGCAAAAGAGGTCATAATGGTATTATTTATAACATCAAAATCTAGAAACAATATAGATGTCTGAAAATAGAAGAATCTAATACAATCATTAAAATGATGTGGTTAAAAAAAGATGGTGAATTGGAAACATGTCTGTAATAATTTAAGTGAAGGTTATAAAGTAGAATTCATCATGCAATCTATCATAGTTCTTTTAGAAAATGCATATGCAAGAAAGGACTGGAAAAGTATACAGGAAATGTTACCTGAATGAGAAACATTGATAATTATTGTTTTTTTGCTAAATATTTCTAAATTTTCTAAAAGAATCTATTACTTTTCTGATAAAAAGAAACAATCTAAATTATGTTTTCATAGCCAATGAATTAGGAAAATGTCATTACATACATAAGTGAAATACATATAAAACTATATTAGACAATATGGCCCCAGTTTTGTTGGAAGGAAGGAAAAAAAGGAATGAAGGAAGGGAGAAAAGGAGCGAGGGTAGGAGGGAGAGGAAATAAGAGAGGAAGAGAGCCGGACGAGGTGGCTCACTCCTTTAATCCCAGCACTTTGGGATGTCGAGGTGGGAGGATCCCTTGAGCCAAGGAGTTTGAGACCAGCCTAGGTGAGAATTATGGTGAGACCCCATCTCTACAAAAAAAAAAAAATTCCAGGTGTGCTGACATGTGCCTGTGGTCCTAGCTACATGGGAGGATGGGGTGGGAGGATCACCTGGGCCCAGGTGGTCGAAGTTGCAGAAAGCCGTGACTGTGCCACTGCACTCCAACCTAAGTAACAGAGCAAGATCCTGTCTCAAAAAAAAAGAGAGAAAGGAAGAAACAAAATTCCAGAAATTTAACATGGGTTTAGCTCTAGATGGTGGTTTTATTCTATATACGTTCCTAAATTTTCAAAGCATTTTTAATTTAATGGATTTATATTGCTTATAATATAGGAGGAAAAGGCTATTTCAGGATATGTTACTATTACACATTCAGGATATGTAACCAATTATTTGTTGGAGATTTTTTTTTAACCCAACAAATTAGTAAACCATACCCTGTTATTAACAAAAGTCCCTAGCCACATCAGTAAGCTAGGGACTTTTGTTAGTAACTTTTGTTTAGATATTATAGAAGGTGGAAGTTAGTTTAATTGCTTTTGTTTCAAAATAAAACTGAATTTGATCCTAAAAAAATATTCAGTGTAGTTAAGTATATTCATGGTCTTCCCTTTTCGGAATCATGATGCCATCCCTGTGTTCTGAAGATTTAAGAAGTATTTTGAGGCTCAACAGAAGTCAAACCACCTGTTGTCCCCTCCTTTACATGGGAAGAACAAAAGATCACACGGTTACCTAAGATCTTCTAGAGGTGTGGACCAAAGTGGAGACCTCCACCCTCAATATAGGCTGGGAGTCTGCTCCCTGGTAAAAGACTTCATTCACTGCCTGGCAACAATGCCCCAGCTAGCTTCCCCCTAGCAGAGATGCCAAGGCCCCTGGGAGGATCATGGGGTTCCACTTCCACCTCGCTGCAATTGCAGATGCACCACTAGAGGGCAGGCCAGTTCACTGGCCCAGAAGCTGACACTGTGGGCAGGAGCCCGCCCAGCTCTGGCCTCCCAGCCAAGGGGGCCTGTGACTGGCATCTGGAAGTTTTGAGGGGCATGCTGTTGTCCCACATTCAACAAACAATACATGCAGTAGCAGTCTGATGCTTCTTTTAATGCTTCTTTTAAATCATACCAAAAAGTTACCTTTTCTTTCAAAGCTTTCCTCTCTGACAAAGCAAACGAGAGCCAGGAACTTTGTCACCTCTTTTAAATAAAGCACGGTTGTATTATTAAGCTTTATGATGGCTGTGGATTCCTTGTCATAGGGGGTTCCTGCTCCATCTTCTTTGAGACTAAATGGGGACAGAAACCAAAACATATGTGACCATTGAGAAAGAACTAGAAACTAAGCCAGTGACAGAGACTGGCTTTAAGCCACAAAAAGTGATAATCGTAAGTTGTTTACACTTGCAGTGCCTTTCAGCAAAAGATCTCAGAAACACACAGGCACAGAAACATACACAGTCCTCAAAGTCACTTCCTACTGACAATGAGTGGCTATCTGCAGCAGCTGGGCCACTCTCTAGGCACCTGAAGAAGCCAGTTAAAGGATGAGGTTAGCTCTCCCCACCTCCATGGCCAAGGGCTTCTTGTTTTCTCATCTAGAATAGCCGGGCTGTTAAAAGCATGGTGTGATGAAAGACTTAAGACAGGCTGAAGATATGTTCCAAATTCAAGGAGTCTAAAGAGACCTGAAAGCCAAGTGCTAGACTGGATCCTGAATTGGGAAAAACTGCTATAAAAGATAGAATTGGGACCACTGGGAAAATCTGAGTATGGTCTATATATTAGATAATAATGTAGCCATGCTAAATTTGCTGAACTGTGAACTGGTTCAACTTACTCTCAAATGGTTTACCGAAAAGAAGTGGATACACAATATGTATTAGAAAAAGAGAGATGTAGCAAATATGGCAAATTGGTAAAAACTGACGAATCCCAGTGAAGAGTTGTACAGGAGTTCATTTTACTACTCCTGTATATTTTCGGTAGGTTTGAATGTTTTTTCAAAATAAAGAGTTAAATAAGATATATAGGTCTATTTGGCCAGGCACAGTGGCTCATGCCTGTAATCCTAACACTTGGGAGGCGGGTAGATCACAAGGTCAGGAGTTCAAGACCAGCCTGGCCAATGTGGGTGAAATCCTGTCTACTAAAAATACAAGAATTAGCCAGGCACCACGTGGTGGCACACACTTGTAGTCCCAGCTACTCGGGAGGCTGAGGCAGAAGAATCGCTTGAACCCAGGAGGCAGACGTTGCAGTAAGCTGAGATCCCACCATTGCACTCCAGCATGGGTGACAGAGCAGGACTCCGTCTCAAAAAGAAAAAAAAAAAAAAAAAAAAAGAAGATATATAGGTCTATTTGAGAAAAAGTGTGATCTGTAAACACAAATGACTTCAGTTTGAATCTCAGTTCTTTTATTTGCTAGCTATGTGAGCTTGGACAAGTCAAATAACTTCTTTGAGCCTCAATTTCCTCATATGTACACTAACAGTAATTATTTCAAAGTTTTCTAATGAAGATTAAATGAAATAATGCATATATAGCACTAAACATAAGGCTGAGAACATAAAATACACACTTATTTTTTACAGCTTTAATGACTGAAACTGCACCTTCTGAAGATACCTGTGTAATAAAATAGTTATGAATCCTTTCCTCATAGGCAAAGGACACTTCCCTAAACCTTTTCCCCCTTACCTAAAACTGTACGTAAATTTTCTGATTTATTTTTACACCCAAATTTATGAATAATTGACCAGAAATTTGGCTTAATTGGAATTGTGTTAAACCTTATCACATTCACTAAGAGCTAGCACTTATTAAACATTTACTATGTGATATGAACCACATATCACATAGATATGTGGTTCTTAAACCAGTAAGAACCAGTCTTAGTTCTCAAAATGCATTATCCTCTGTCTGCTATAAGAATCCTCTAAGTTTCTTTCTTTTTTGTTGTTGTTGTTGAGACAGAGTCTCGCTCTGTCGCCCAGGCTGGAGTGCAGTGGCATGATCTCGGCTCACTGAAAACTCTGCCTCCCGGGTTCACACCATTCTCCTGCTTCAGCCTCCCGAGTAGCTGGGACTACAGGCGCCCGCCACCACACCTGGCTAGTTTTTTTGTATTTTTAGTAGAGACAGGGTTTCACCGTGTTCACCAGGATGGTCTTGATCTCCTCACCTTGTAATCCTCCCACCTCGGCCTCCCAAAGTGCTGGGATTACAGGCATGAGCCACCGCGCCCAGCCTAGAATCCTCTAAGTTTCTAAGGAAACTGAGGCTAGAGGAAAATAAGATAACTTGGTCAAAGTTGATGATGGGGTAAAGCCAGGACCTGAAACCTAGATATGGCTAATTTCAAAGTTAATGCTTTAATCCTGTAAATACACAAGGGGGTAGAGTATCAAGCCAGATTTAATGAAAAGCCTGAATTGCACAAGAGTATTTTTAGGAAATGTAGGTTTTTAGTTTCAAGAGTATTTTAAACTGCCATATACATGGCCACTTAAAAGTAAATTGTGAGGCTGGGTGCAGTGGCTCATGCCTGTAATCCCAGCACTTTGGGAGGCCAAGGCGATCACTTGAGGTCGGGAGTTCGAGAACAGCCTGACCCACGTGGAGAAACTCTGTCTCTACTAAAAATACAAAATTAGCTGGGCATGGTGGTGCATGTCTGTAATCCCAGCTACTTGGGAGGCTGAGGGAGGAGAATTGCTTGAACCCAGGAGGCAGAGGTTGCAGTGAGCTGAGATCACGCCATTGCACTACAGCTTGGGCAACAAGAGTGAAACTCCATCTCAAAAAAAAAAAAAAGTAAATTGTGGAAGTTCGGTTTTTTCTTTTCTTTTTTTTTTTTTGAGACGGAGTCTCGCTGTGTCACCCAGGCTGGAGTGCAGTGGCCGGATCTCAGCTCACCGCAAGCTCTGCCTCCCGGGTTCATGCCATTCTCCTTCCTCAGCCTCCCCAAGTAGTTGCCACCTCGCCCGGCTAGTTTTTTGTATTTTTAGTAGAGACGGGGTTTCACCGTGTTAGCCAGGATGGTCTCGATCTCCTGACCTCGTGATCCACCCGTCTGGGCCTCCCAAAGTGCTGGGATTACAGGCTTGAGCCACTGCGCCCGGCCTGTGTGTTTTTTTTTTTATAAAGGATTCAACTCACTATAACCTACCAAAACATTAAAGAAAAACCTTTTAAGTGTTGGACTTCAAATGTTAAAGATGCTTTAACAGAATTCATTAACTTCCATTGCACTGCTTTTAACTACTATATTTTAAGGCTCAATCTCTCTTGCTTATAAGTAATGTTCTGAGAACAAGGAACTGAAACATTTAACATGTTTTATCCAATGAAGAAAATGGCATTTAAAATTTCCAAATAGATACAATACTACATAGATATTAAATACTATGTTTATTAGCAGCATTTAATAATACAGGAAAATTCTTAGGTGATAATGTTAAATGAAAAAAGCAGGATATAAAATTTTACATACAATGTGATCTCATTATCCTAAAAATTACGCATGGAAATAAGAACAACTATATAAATAATGTAAACACTGACTGTCTCTAGGTGGTGAGATTATGGGCTACTTTAATTTTATTCTTTAGACTTTTATGTATTTTCTGCAATGACCATGCATTACTTTCACAATCAGAAAAAGGTAAACATTAAACAAATTAGAAAAACAAAAACTCCACCAAAAATTACAAGTAGATATTGATGAGGTCTGCAATTGCAAAAACTGTTTTACTACTCAAGTTTTTCATCTATAAGCAATGAAAACGCATGAAGATAGAACATATTTTAAAGTGTGTGCATGTGTGTGTGTGTGCATGTGTGTGTGTGTGCGTGTGTGTGCATGTGCAAGCACAGAGCTGCCAGCTGGGGCACAGCCTCAGCTGAGAAATTCCTGAGGCACCAGGTCACCTGATTCTAGGGCCTGCTGGTCTCCACTGGGCAGCTGGGGAGGGGCAGCAAGGCCTCCAGTTACAAGACCACCTGCTTCCTCATTGCCTAAGAGGGCCCCAGGCTCTGCACACAACCCTGCCTCCTGCTGGTTAACAGGACTGGCTTATTGCTGCTCCAGCAAACAATCTGAGGAAACCCCAGAGCCCACAAACCGTCTGTGACCTAGACTGGTTCTTACTGAATCCTGTGGGTTCTCAGAAAACTGTACTCCACCACAGAAAAACCAATCTGACAGCAAAGCCAGGCTGCCTCCTCCTAACCCCTCCCTACCCATGTTTGTTTTAGCTGGGTAAAAGTAACTCTGATTAACATCATTTACATGAACAACTTACCACTTACATCTAATGACCATATGGCACAATAATGATCATGCACATTGTTAAGCATGTGCCAGATTAATTGTGTTGTTCATTGTACTTGATTACCATGGCAATCTGCACTGTAATCAGGGTGCGTTCATCTTCCATGACTATTTCAAGGTCATCCACTTAAACGGTTTAAAAATAATAGAATGCTTCAGGGCAATAATCTTGGGCAATAAGGTCTACTTCTAAAGCCAGATGTCAGCATTTAATAATAACAGTAATAATAAATTATGGCAGCTACATTTATCCAGGGTGTACCAGGTGAAGGCACGTTATGAGCCTAATGATATTTCATCCTTACTACAATCCTGTATCATTTTCCGTGTGTGTGTGTGTATGTGTGTGTAACAGTTAACAGAGAGAATCTGAGCTGAGTGGGCAAAGGATTTTTAAGTAGTGGAAGAGAGAAATGGAGACTAGACTCTCACAAAAGCTGACAAAAGAGGCAGAGTGTCAAGCTGTGTAAGGTCACAGGAAGTGAGTAAAGAGGAAGATGAGCAGAAGTTTAATGTCATCAATTAGATGAGGATGTCAGATACAATACAGATAGCAACACTTTAACATCTTAATAAGATGAACAACTAGTTCACACCCAGTCAGTCTGTACACCACCTGTTCAGCACATTTATAATTATGTAGAATTGTTTCTACGTCGGGTAACATAATCAGTTTCCCCCACTCCTTGTTAATTTTATATTAAGTGTATAGAAGGTTCTGTTTTCTGGCTGGGTGTGGTGGCTCACGCCTGTAATCCCAGCACTTTGGGAGGCTGAGGCGGGTGGATCACGAAGTCAGGAGTTCAAGACCAGCCTGGCCAAGATGGTGAAACCCTGTCTCTACTAAAAATACAAAAAAAATAGCCGGGCGTGGTGGTGGGTGCCTGTAATCCCAGCTACTTGGGAGGCTGAGGCAGAGAATTTCTTGAACCCAGGAGGCAGAGGTTGCAGTGAGCCGAGACTGTGCCACTGCACTCCAGCCTGGGTGACAGAGTGAGACTCTGTCTCAAAAAAAAAAAAAAAAGAAAGTTCTGTTTTCTAAGAATGATATGTTAACAAATTTTTTTCAGCAGAGGATCAGGAATCAGATCTGAATTCAAATTCTAGTTTCAATCCTTACTGATAGTGTGAGCAAGGGTAAGAAATGTAAACACTCTGAACCTCAGTTTTTTCACCTGTAAAGTGAATACAGTACAGTTGACCTTAAACAACACTGATGTGAACTTCCTAAATCCACTTATCCGTGGATTTTCTTCAGCTTCTGTCACTCCTAAGACAGCAACATCAACCCCTTCTCTTCCTCCTCCTCAGCCTATTCAATGTGAAGGCAATGAGGATGAAGACCTTTATGATGACCCACTTTCATTTAATAAATAGTAAATATATTCTTCCTTATACTTTTCTTGATTTTCTTCTCTATAGCTCACTTTATTGTTAAGAATACAGTACATAACATACAAAATGTATGTTAATCAACGATTCATGTTATCAGTAAGGCTTCTAGTCAACAGTAGACTATTAGTATTAATAGCTAAATTTGTCGGGGGGGAAATATATGCAGCTTTTTGACTGTTCAAAGGGTTGGTACCCCAACCCCTGTGTTGTTCAAGGGTCAAATGTAATTCTTGCCACATTGAATAGTTGAGAATTAAATGATAACCTAGGCACAGTGGCTCATACCTATAATCCCAGCTACTTGAGAGGTTGAGGTGGGAGGATCATTTGAGCCCAGGAGTGATCTATCCTGGACAACACAGGGACACCCTATTGCTAAAAAAATAAAATAAATAATACAAAGCATGCAATAAGATTATTAGCATAATGCCTGGCATTTGCTCAACAACTGTTATTATTGCATGCTAAATGGTATATTTATATATAGATTTCAGTCACTTAAGACAAAAATGTTAAACTCAAGTAAGTAAATGTAAATGCAAAATGCCTGAAAGGTCATGAAGGAAGGATGGCTTGATTGTGGCCTTAAAGAATGTTGTACTTACCCATAAATACAAGAGATGTCAATAACCACATCTATCATATCACAGCAGAGTTCATAGGTTTGCATATCCACTGGAGTACTATCAGTTGCAATATAAATTTTACTGACCACATCAAATAGAAATGCCTTTTCAATTCCAGAATTCTGAAATAAAAAAAAAAAAATGCTGCCTTAAAGCAACAGCCAACTTCAGACCATGTCATAACTACACAAAATTGAATGCCATTCTCAATGTAAAATACAAATGAGCAAAACTCAAGTTACAAAAAATTTAAATTGTACCATTTTATTACAATTTAAACTTCACTGTCATAAACTTCTTTATACTGGACTTGCATAAGAAATAAAAAGTAGAGGCCGGGCACGGTGGCTCATGCCTGTAATGCCAGCACTTTTGGAGGCCGAGGCAGGCAGATCACCTGAGGTCAGGACTTTGAAACCAGCCTGACCAACAGGGAGAAACCTGTTTCTACTAAAAATACAAAATTAGCCAGGCATGGTGGTGCATGCCTGTAATCCTAGCTACTTGGGAGGCTGAGGCAAGAGAATTGCTTGAACCCGGGAGGCGGAGGTTGCGGTGAGCCAAGATGGCGCCCCTGCACTCCAGCCTGGGCGACAAGAGCGAAACTCTATCTCAAAAAAAAGAAAAGAAATAAAAGAATTTGATTTATCACAAATTATTTATTTTAGATAATCAAATTGAGCAATATTTCCTAACAGAGATGTATACCTGCAGTTAGGAAAAGGCCAAGTAAAAACACTTTTACTGACTGTAAATTTTAAAATAAGCTTAGAAACACTAAACAAACACACTCAAAATTGTGTAGTGATAGAGTAAACGTTCAGTACAACCAACAGGTCTGCCTCAATTCAACTCAGCAGAGCCTACCTGGAGCTGGTAGTGTGCAGGTTTCATTCAGCACATCATTCACAGCGTGTTAAACTTATAAAAAGCTGTTCAACCGTCTGCGTCTTACCAATAAAACCAAGCTTTACATTCCCTACCTCTGGTGGGGCTCTATTAATATTGAATGATTGCCTACAACTTGAATAAGCACTCCAGTTATACCAGTGAAGTGCAGGAATGCATTTGAGTAAATTTTATTTTTATTTATTTATTTATTTTTATTTTTAGAGACAAGTTCTCGCTCTGATGCCCAGGCTGGAGTGCAGTGGTATAATCATGGCTCACTTCAGCCTCAAACACCTGGGCTCAAGTACTCCTTCCACCACAGCCTTCCAAGTAGCTGGGACTACAGGCATGTGCTACCACACCTGGCTAGTTTTTACTTTTTTTTTTTTTTTTTTTTTGTAGAGACAGGATCTCACTATGTTACCTAGGCTGGTCCCAGACTCCTGGCCTCAAGCCATCATACCACCTCAACCTCCCAAAGTGGGGCATGAGCCACCAAGCTGGGCTGGGAGTTAAATTTTTTTTTTTTTTTTTTCTTTTTTTGAGACGGAGTCTTGCTCCATTGCCCAGGCTGGAGTGCAGTGGCAGGATCTCAGCTCACTGCAAACTCTGCCTCCCGGGTTCACGCCATTCTCCTGCCTCAGCCTCCCGAGTAGCTGGGACTACAGGCGCCCGCCACCACACCTGGCTAGTTTTTTTGTATTTTTAGTAGAGACAGGGTTTCACCGTGTTAGCCAGGATGGTCTCGATCTCCTGACCTCGTGATCCGCCCGTCTCGGCCTCCCAAAGTGCTGGGATTACAGGCTTGAGCCACCGTGCCTGGCCGGGAGTTAAATTTTAAAGGACCTAAAACAACACGTAGGAGTAATCTTTAATACTCAAATGACCTTGAAATGCTATAGGAGCAATTGGAAATAAAATCTTTTTCACTCTTGCAATGCTATTTTCAAATTCTACAAGTGACTCAAACAAGAGCATATTATTTACTTACTGAGATAAAGATGTTCAGCAAATTCTCCAGAGTTGGGAGTTGTGGAATCAGTTTCTGAACCACTTTGCTAAAAGCTTCAAATATTGAATGATCATATATGCTTGTCAGATAAAAGCTGAAAGAGGAAACAGTATTTCATCATGTTTTCCCTTTGAATGAGCAACAGGCTGCTTAGGCTATGTCAATACACCGGTAATCTGCCTTCTGTATCTATAGTCCTAACAAATAAAGTCCAGCCCCCTTCGGAGTTTACAGTGACCTCGGTAAAAAGCAAGCCATTCCTCCCCACCTCCCCAAAAGCCCGAGCTGTGCCTATTCTCATCTGCCCACTGGCAAGCTTAAAACCGCAGCAATCTGTGTCCATCCCAGCTTCCTGACATCCTGCAGGACAATCCATGCCAGATCATCTTTACACAAGCCTCTTAGGTTGTCCCATTAGTAACTTCTATTCTTGATATTGAAGCAAAATTTTTTTCCATTTCCCAATTTACAAAATGAATGATGCACGTACTACCTCACAAAAAATGACAGAGACAGTGTTTTCCTTTGTGAGGATTCCTATTTGGATTGTTTTCAGACTACTCCTTTACTTATAATTACAGATAATATCTTTATCAAGAACTGTAAACTTTAGCATCAACTAACTACTAGAATTATATTCATGGGTTTTCTATAATGTGTTTTTCATGTGAGGGGAGAACCTTAGCTTTGACCACTTGTTAAAAAACAAAAAACACCGCTTTCACTAAAGATTAGCATTAGCACATGCAAAGCTCGTTTTCCCCAATCCTATCCGTCTACAGCATGAAACAGGGTAAAGAAGGTAAATTACTGCCCATGCCAAGCCTATCATGGTGACTCCGAACCGCAAACTGGCTTTCTTCCATCCTTTATTGGGATCCTTAAGGCGTTTCTGTTCTCACCTGAGGTGAATTTTTTCTAATCCAGCATCTGCAAGGTCATCGTTTGCCCGCTGGTGAATATCTCTTTGGGTTTCAATTTTGTGGTCATCTGACAGACCATCCACTTTATGAATAAACACCTCGAAGTTGATGTCGGTATTCACTTTGTAGGCCCTGGTCACCGTGAGGTGGAGCCTGGCCAGGGCTTCCATGTAATCGTCCTAGGACCAAAGGCAACGCCTGTGAGAGAAGGCTGCTTTACTTCCTGACCCTCCCCACACACACTGTTCACCTGGAAACTGTGTGGCTGCAAACCCCTGAAATATGTTGCAAAGGTTCCCCTCAACAAACTGGCTTCTTAGAATTCCAGTGTGAAAACTTTTAAGTTCTGTTAACAAAGAGAGGAAAAAGAAATGCTAAAAAAAAATGCAGCTGATTTAGGCAGTTATGACTGAGGTTGATGACAGTCATAAAGATCAGAGTTGGCAGGGCACGGCGGTTCATGCTCCCAGAACTTTGGGAGGCCCAGGCGGGCAGATCATGAGCTCAGGAGATCAAGACCATCCTGGCTAACACGGTGAAACCCCGTCTCTACTAAAAAAAAAACAAAAAAATTAGCCAGGCGTGGTGGCGGGTGCCTGTAGTACCAGTTACTTGGGAGGCTGAGGCAGGAGAATCACTTGAACCCAGGAGGCAGAGATTGCAGTGTGCCGAAATCACACCACTGCACTCCAGCCTGGATGACAGAGTGAGACTCGGTCTCATAAAAAAAAAAAAAAAAAAAAAATCAGAGTTGCGGTTTCAGGAAGAGAAACGGACCCAACTCCACATAAGACCTTCCCCAGAATACTGTTCATCCTAACTTTTCCAGTCTCTTGTGAATTGTGATGAACAATGAGAGATGGAGGCATGATACAGGCCACTGGGCAGATGGGGAAGGAGGTGGGGAGCAATTTTAAGAACCACTGGTTCAGTGCAGAAGTCAGCAGACCACAGTCTGCAGGCCCTGTGCTTGTTTCTTAAAAGTAAGTTGTACTGGAACATGCTCAATTGCTTTCATATTGTCTAAGGCTGCTTTTGTGCTACAGTGGCAGAGTTAAGTTTCCTCTAGAGAAACTCCTCAGAGACAGTACAGTCTACAAAGCGTAAGATGTTTGCCATCTGGCCCTTTACAGAAAAAGGCCCCTGGTCTAGAGTAATTGCCCCAAACAATACTAACATTTTTCTTCTTCCCATGCCTATAAAATGAACACCTGTGTATTCATCTCTGTTTAAGAAATGAAACATTTACACCAAAGCCCTCTGTTTCTCCTCATCCTCCCAACCCATGCTATCCTCTACCCCCTCATCCTCTAGCGACAACCACTATCCCAAGTTTAGTATTTATTCTCACTCATGTATACATTAATACAGACATATATATCCCCAAACACACAGAATTCATTTACATTGTTTAAAAATGGAAAGAAATTTTAAGTTGTGTGTATATTATAGTTTGCCTTTTTCATTCAACACTGTCAGTGAGATACACCTACATTGAATGTTATGTAGTACATAACTACAGTACATTAGTTCCTTTTGATGGCTCTATAAAACTTCCTTTTATGGATGATCTATAATTTATCATATATTTGCTTGCTGATGGACATTGTAAATATTTCCATGTATATGTGATTACAATGATATGTGTACAATCTCATGTACACATGGCTTACTCTGAAGGGTGATTTGTCGGGTCATAGGTAGGACTGCCTTGACCGTACCTGGAAGTGTGTAAATAGCATCTGATGCTTCAGACCCTCACCAACAATTGGTGGTGTCAGATCTCTTATTTATTGCCAATTTGAAGGGTGTGAACAGGTCTTGTTTTCATAGCAAAAAAAAAAAAGGAAAGAGATCTGTAGGACAGAATCTAAATGCCTTCTCCCACCGCACCTCACCCCTGCCACTTATGGCGTTCCAATGCAACTTACTTTTAAGAAAGTAAGAAAACAGAAAGCCAATATAATTAGGGGTGTTTTCTGGCATTTTTCTATGCTCCAAACATCAATAAAAATGTATCCCTAGTCTCTAGGTAAATCAAATATTAATTATACAAATAGGAAACTATGAAGAGGGAAAATGCAAATAGAGTCCTTCCCATCCTTCACACTCTACAGAGTTGTTTAGAATAAAAGACAAAAGCCAGGAGCAGTGGCTTGCGCCTGTAATCCCACCTACTGGAGAGGACTGCTTGAGTTCAAGACCAGCCTGGACAACACAGTGAGACTCCTATCTCTAAAAAAAAAAAAAAAGTGTGTGTGTATATATATATATTATATATATA
>NW_012115189.1:3584576-3594875 GCF_000951035.1 Colobus angolensis palliatus
GGTGAAACCCCGTCTCTACTAAAAAAAATACTAAAATTAGCCGGGCGTGGTGGCGCATGCCTATAATCCCAGCTACTCAGGAGACTGAGGCAGGATAATTGCTTAAACCTGGGAGGGAGAGGTTGCCGTCAGCCAAGATCGAGCCACTGCATTCCTTCCTGGGCAACAGAGCAAGACTCCATCTCAAAAAAAAAAAAAAAAAATTAAATAAAATGAAAGGCAAATGTCGGATGCTGGGTCAGCAGATTAAGCATTAAAAACTAAAGGTATTACTGTATGGTTCCACATAGATGAAATTCTAGAAAAGGCAAACTAAAGTGATAGCACTTCAGTGGTTGTCTGGGGCTCAGCGTTTCAGGGGACCACCTGAGAAAGGGCACAAGGGAACCTTTGGGGTGGTGGAAATATTCTATATCTTGAAGGAGAGGTGGTTACATGGTGTACACATTTGTCAAACCTGTGGAACTGTAGGCTTAAAATGAGTGCATTTTATTGCATGTAAATTACACCTCAAGAAAAGTCTTTAACTGAGGAGGGGAGTTAAGGGAACATGTCTGTGAGCAAAACTACCCAATGTCAAGAGAGCATCACATCTCCAAAGATTGGAAATTGCTACTCTAACCTCCCTGCCAAGCATATAAAATGGTCTCATTACCAACTAACTGATAAAGAAGCATGTAGCTACAAGGACTAAAAAGAAGAAAATACTTGGTTGGTTAGAACAGAGGGATTGCAGGTGATTTTTCCCATTGTTTATTACTTTCTATGACAAATAAACATTAATGTGAAATACACTGCATAGTTTCTACTCTGAAATTAGATCTGGGGATTACGGGCAGGTCACAAACACCAGCACAGGTCAAGAAGAAACTCTGTTTTGGATCCACAGGCACATGTGCAAGGGCTTCAGGAGATATGGTGCATTCTGCAGGCTGGGGAGCAGGGCTGGGGTGTCACCACAGATCACGGGAACCACTCTTGCTTTCATTCTTTTTTATTTCATGACATTCTCTGAGGACACATTTTCTCCTTGGGGATATATTTATCTGGCAATCCTATGACTGTAAGGAATTCATGAACAAAAAAATAAAAATATGAGGTGTGAGACCAAAATAGCACTGCTTAGAAATAAAGGAAAGGGGCTGGGTGTGGTGGCTCATGCCTGTAATCCCAGCACTTCGGGAGGCTGGGCAGGTGGATCACAAGGTCAAGAGATTGAGACCATCAGGGCCAACACTGTGAAACCCTGTCTCTACTAAAAATATAAAACTTAGCTGGGTGTGGTGACTACTTGGGAGGCTGAGGCAGGAGAATCACTTGAACCTAGTTAGCGGAGGTTGCAGTGAGCCGAGAACGTGCCACTGCACTCCAGCCTGGCGACAGAGTGAGACTTCATCTCAAAAAAAAAAAAAAAAGAAAGAAAGAAATAAAGGAAAGGACACTCAAGTGCTGTGGTGACACTTCCCTAAAGTTTTGATTTTCCTGTCAGTGCTTCTAATCACATCCAATAAAAGTTCCTGCAAACATGATTTTTACACACTGCTTCCAACAGAAAAGTATACTAGGTTTTGAAACTGCTATTTAATTATTCCTTATTTTAAATAAATTACAGTATTCAACAATGCTTTTCCTACTTTTTATTTTTATGTGTGTTTTTTTTTCTCTTTTTGAGACAGGGTCTTGCTCTGTCACCCAGGCTGGAGTGCAGTGGCACAGTCATAGCTCACTGCAGCCTCAAACTTCTGGGCCTAAGCGATCCTCCTGTCGTGGCCTCCCAAAGTGTTCGGATTATAGACATGAGCCACTGTGCCCAGCCTCCTCTTTTTAAAAGTATAACTTTAGGCCAAGCGCGGTGGCTCACACCTGTAATCCCAACACTTTGGGAAGCCGAGGTGCGTGGATCACGAGGTCAGGAGATTGAGACCATTCTGGCTAACACGGTGAATCCTCATCTCTACTAAAAATCAAAAAATTGGCCGGGCATGGTGGCGGGCGCCTGTAGTCCCAGCTAATCTGGAGGCTGAGGCAGGAAAATGGCGAGAACCTGGGAGGCAGAGCTTGCAGTGAGCCGAGATCATGCCACTGCACTCCAGCCTGGGCGACAGAGCGAGACTCCGTCCCAAAAAAAAAAAAAAAAAAAAGTATAACCTTAAAAAATGAACTTCTCAAACATTCCTATATCTTTCTCTGCCCCACAAAAAACACCCAAGAGAAGAGCCAAGCATAGTAGCATGCATCTGTAGTCCCAGCTACCTGGGAGGTTGAAACAGGAGCCCAGGAGTTTGAGGCTGTAGTGGGTTATAATCACACTTGTGAATAACCACTGTGCTCCAGCCTGGGCAACATAGTGAGACCTCGTCTGAGGAAGAAAAAAAAAAAAATTCGAGAAACACAAGTAAAATAAAAAACACATTTACCAACCTAAATTAAAGGTCTGCCTTCAATTTAAAAATAGACAGATGTACCTATTTTAGCCATATTATAACCATATTAGAAACACCTAAAAGAGATTACACTGTACATTTGAATTCCCATAAATGCAAATTGCTATGTAAGCACAACATGGTATTTAAGTAAGTACTTACTAACCCATTGTCTTGTAATGATGAGTCATCTGGTTGGAAATCTACTCACCCATGGGTAGGACTACTACAGCTACCCAGTTCAACAACTACAGAACAGCTGCTGCGTGACTTAGGGAGAAAAATGGAGCTTAGAAGAGAGAGAGAAGCATGACATTCCTAGAGCCTCCCCTTCCCTACAGCAGCATGCACACACCCCATCCACTCCCCCCGAGCTCTAAGCTCCCTAATTTATGGTGCTGGCAGACCTGAGACAGTAAGGCAGGGGATACTGCCAAGACCACAGATGGGCCAGAAAACAGGTCAGTACAAGTGGGACAGTCAGGAAAGCAGCTGCTGACAGCAGGCCCTGGACGTGGTGCAAGTAACACACGTGTTTCTGGGTAGGCCCATGGGAAGAGAGTAAACTGCTGATCACCGATCAGGCATTGCATTTGAAGTCTCCCTCTTCCACACCCCTACCAAAAAGGAAAGAAAGAACCCCTCTAACCATTGGCCATACTCCCACAGCCATACACATACACAAATGCAGAGGCTTAGTTGAAAATTTTGTTATTATTATTAAACAGGCACCTAGTTCCTGAATGAACTTACGACCCTCTCAGGCATGGGGAGTCTACTCAGAGGATGATTCTCGAGCATGGGCTCAGAATGATATTATCAGGAATAATCTTTGTAACACTTCAGCCCTAACAGCTCTGGTACTCCTAGAAGGGCCGGGTGTGCTTAGTGGGGCAATGCACACCCACAGCTGGCCAACCTGTCTCACTATGGGTCCACAGTTCCAGGGAAAGGGTACAACCTGAACCTCAGAGTTGGTTCAGTGCATGTAGAGAAGGGCTGATGCCATTTGTTTCCCCCTAGCTGCAAAAGGGAGCCCTTGGGGACCCTTCAGGCTGGGCCATGGGTCATGGGCATTTTCTTAGAGCCCCAGACATGGATAGTTTGGAAAGTACCAATGCCCCATCCTGCAGCAATCCCCTTCCTAAAATGTATCTGCCTGATATGCACCTGTGGTCCTACTGTCTCCCTTTGCCTCACCTTTACACCAACTCCAGTAGAAAAGCCCCAGGATATAAAAAACCCAGGGTGCCAAGGAGCCAATGCAGAATACTGGAAAAGAACCTGCTACAGGGATGACTCGCGACTGGGAATGGAGCTCTTCAAAGCATAGGAAACGGGTTCCCAATTCTTGGCTTCCAACAAAGTGAAAGGAGAACCTACTCCAGAAGCCTGTTGATAGACTATTAAAAGTAATTTTTCATGATAGAAAACTGGGTGATTTAGGGGATATAACTTGGAAGGAATCTGAATAGCTAGACAAATGCTAGAATAAAACTCACCTCATATCCACCTACTTACTTATGTGAACAAAGTTTCTCAATGCTTATAACTATATAAACAAAAAACAAAAATAGAACTGATGCCAAATATTGTCTTATTCAAGCATGCATAATGAAGTGGAAAAAATATCAAATATCCATCTTCTTAAGAGGGATATTTATCTCAAATTTTACTTTTTATATTTAATAATCATCTATAAAATACATAATATAATTATATTGTCTTAAGCAATAATTATAATAATTTGTTTCAGGGTCAAGCGCAGTGGCTCACGCCTGTAATCCCAGCACTTTGGGAGGCCAAGGTGGGTGGATCATGAGGCCAGGAGTTCAAGACTAGCCTGGACAACATGATGAAACTCAGTCTCTACTAAAAATACAAAAATTAGCTGGGTGTGGTGGCACATGCCTGTAATCCCAGCTACTCAGGAGGATAAGGCACGAGAATCGCTTGAACCCAGAAGGCGGAGGTTGCAGTGAGCCGAGATATCACGCCACTGCACTCCAGCCTGGTGACAGAATGAGACTCCGTCTCACAATAATAATAATAATAATAATTTGTTTCAGAAGAAAAATGTTCACACCTAGAACTTTATTTTCATAGGAAATAATAAACAGGTGAAAATGTAAATTGATACACGTTTCTGTTGCAGAGAACCTGTGATCTTTTGTAGATGTTGACCAAGGGTACCACAGTGGGGATGACATATTTGGCCTGAATGGGCCCCTCCATCAGTGAGGTTTCCTAGGTCTATGATTTGCTGAAGTGTCAATTGTTGCCTAATGCTCAATGGGTTGATTGTTGGTCACGGATGGAGCATTTTATCTTTGGAAAAGTCTGAGAGCCCTGACCAAAAAAACACTTGTTTGGTAGAAAGGTCTATTCCAGAGTTTAAAAGCCAAACCAAAAACATGGCGTGGGGTGGAGGGGACCGGCCAGGCCATCATACCCCTGAGACTCTGAGATTTACCTGTGAGTCAATGACAAATATCAGCGCTCCTGTTCCCCGGAAGATCATCTCATAGTCAAATGTAGGGTCAAAAAAGTCAATCTGTCCCGGGAAGTCCCAAATCTGAAAATTGACAAAGGAGCTGTTGGAAACATCTTCCCGGCATATCTTGTTAGTGCTCTCCAAGAATAGTGTTTCGTTGGGAGACATTTTGTGAAAGACAACTTTCTGAATAGACGACTTGCCGCTTCTCCTCAGGCCCATGAGCAGGATTCTCGGCTTCACCTCAGTGCTGAAGGGGTCGCTGAAGTCCAGAACTGGAGAAACCACAAAATGAGAATGAAGGTGAGATGCTTTCACAGCGGTTAATTAGAGGAGTTTCACTTCCACCTCAAATGTGATTTATGATTCACAGATGATGCCACTCTTCCAAAGAGAGTGCTAATGGCATCCCTCCACTTAAACTCCAAGTCTTGCTGACCTCAGAGCCTGAACACTTAACCACTGGTCTATACTTCCCACCAGGCAAAAGGGTCAGCTTTTGCTAAGTGCAAAACCCTCAACAATGCAGTCTCGCCACTTCTCACACTGTCCCAGGGGCCAGACACCAACATAATGCCACATCACATGCAGGGATTCAGGAGCGCGAAGAGAGATTTATTTCCAGGAGCAGACTGTCTGTGGAAAGAATCGAGGTCTGAGCATTCAGGAGCCATATTGTTCTCTGAGAAGTCATCACTAAAGAGACGCTTGGTGACGTGAGTTATGCCTCTCTCAGTCACCCTCCTATGGCTAGTACTCTCCCAAGCCACGAAGGCCTGGAAAGTGGGCCTTGGACTAGACATCGCAGGTTTGGACTGTGTTACACAGCCGATGCAAAGTCTGTGAGAGGCAGACATCTCTCAGGCCCACCCTGGTTCAGGGCCCCCATCCAGTAAGGTAGCTACTACCCTAATGCAGCTATTTAAATTAAAATTGATTAAAATTAGCAATTCAAATTCTCCTATGAGGTTTCTAGAGAAGCCAAGTTCATAGACACAGAATGTTTTCAGGGGTTGGGGGAAAAGAGGAATGGGGAGTTCTATGTTTAATGGGTATGTAGTTTCAGGTGGGGGAATATGAGAACATTCTGGAGATGGATGGTGCTGAGGAATATGAGAACATTCTGGAGCTGGATGGATGGAGATGGACAATGTGAATGTTATGCGCCCCTCACCACCAAAAATGGTTAAAACTGTAAATGTTATGATGTGATATATATTTTATCACAATAAAAATTTGAGGTTTCCTCAGTTTCATCATGGCTAATACTCAACAGCCACATCCAGCAAGTGGTTAACATACGGGACAGCACAGACACAGAACAGCAGTCCCCAGCCTTTTTGGCACCTGGGACCAGTTTCATGGAAAACAATTTTTCCAGGGACCAGTGGGGGTGGCAGGGTGGTTTCAGGATGATTCAAGCAGGTTACATTTATTATGTACTTTATTTCTATTATTATTGCATTGTCCTATATAATGAAATAACTCTCAAGCCACCATAATGTAGAATCAATGGGAGCCCTGAGCTTGTTTTCCTGCAACTAAACAGTCCCATGTGGGAGTGATGGGAGACAATGACAGATCATCAGGCATTGGATTCTCACAAGGAGCGTGCAACCTAGATCCCTCACATGTGCAGTTCACAACAGGGTTTGCACTCCTATGAGAATCTAATGCCACTGCTGATCCCTTGAGCCCAGGAGGTCGAGGCTTGAGCCAAGGAGGTCGAGGCTGCAGTGAGCTGAGATCACACCTCTGCACTCTAGCCTAGGTGACAAAGTGAGACCGGCTCAAAAACAAACAAACAAAAAAAAATTCGTAGAATTTAACAGTGTTGACAATTGCACACTTTTTGTGAATATACTAAAATCCATTGAGCTCTGTACTTTAAAAGAGCAAATACTATGGTATATAAAGTATATCTCAATTTTTTTAAAGGTTTCATGAATACACAAAAATAAAATCCCAGTATAAAACTCAAAGAAGAATCAAGAAAAGAAACCAACGTCTTAAGAGAAAAAAAGAGCTGGGCACAGTGGCTCATGCCTATAATGCCAGCACTTTGGAAGGCTGAGGTGGGAGGCTCACCTGAGGCCAGGAGTTCGAGACCAGTCTGGGCAGCATAGAGAGACCTCTGACTCTATAAAAAAAAATTTTTTTTAATTGGCTGGGAATGGCGGCATGCAGCTGTCATCCCAGTCACTCAGGAGGCTAAAGTGGGAGGATCCCTTAAGCCCAGGAGTTCAAGGCTGCCGTGAGCTTTGATTGCACTACTGCACTCCAGCCTAGACAACACTGCAAAACCCTGTCTCAAAAAAAAAAAAAAAAGAATATAAACAAATATAGAGATGTATATATATTAAATTAGTATCCTAAATTTCTTATTTCCTTCTTAACTGTACCTCATTATGTCTTTCTTTTTCTCTGGTCTAACCTAATCCAATACAGACTGAAAAGTAACCTTTTATTTCCCTAATGTAACCAACAATTTTTCCCCCAAAACTCTACAATTGTCTAAAACACATATTAATACTTGATAACATCTTAGTAAATTTAATTTACTATATATAATATTTTGATGTTTGAATTTGCAATAGGTGTAGGCAAACATACATATTTCAGATAAAACAATGACTGAATAAAGAAAAATTAAGCAGGTACAGATGTGCATAGACATAACTCCACTATAAGCAACTCCTCAGCCCTACCTTATCCACCCATACTTTTCCAGTTCAACTGAATCCAATTCAACACATTGCTGATGACATACAATGTAGGCAGTAGTGTGGAAGTAAATGACCCAAAATGTAACCAGCTTTCTTCTTCATCAGTGATTATATGCTACCCAGTCACAGTACTGCCATTACAAGTCAATCTTAGCAAGAACAGGGCATGAACTGAAAATGAAACAGGACTTCAAGTTTAAAAATATCAGACAGATAACATGTTCATCTTCCCTTCCCATACTAAATCCCTAAAAATAATAGAAATGGTATGCATAATAAACAAATAGGGGGACAATGAAACATGGATAGCTAAGTTTGAAACAAAAAGGAGAACTCAAAATTGACAACCAGGAAATCCTTAAGAAACACAAAGATCAGATTGAAAAGGGAATCTGCAGTCCTTGACTATGAATGGCAGAGTTCTGCTGTAGAGTGTAGAACTGATGGAATCCCACCATAGGAAGGATTATGAAGACAAGTAACAGAGTCATTATTTGGAGAATAACAGTGAAAACAGCCAAGCAGATAAACTCTGTGCACCACGGCCCACTCACCCAAACTTACCCTACACACACTAGGATATCTTCCAGGTGAAAGCAGTAAATGGAGGAGGTTGGGCATGAGAAGGAAGTCAGTGCCCCCAGTGCTAGTGATGCCCAGAAGGACAAGGAAGCATCCCCACTACTGCCCTCAAAGTCCTCTCACCTCCCCTAACTCTCACTACAATGTGTGGAATAGAGCACTATCAGAGGTGGATACAGTACCATCTTCCCTCCAACATTTCCTTGAACATCAAATATTCAAGTAATGCCAAGATCATGGAAGACAATATAGACTCAACAAATGGAAGAATGTACACCTGAAGAAGCAGAGTTAATAACGGAATCAGAGCAAACTGTCAAGCTAAGTATACTTCAAATACTCAGAGATATGAGAAAATATGGCATTCATGAAACAAGAACAGACAGTTTCAGAGGAAGTGCAGTTATGAAAAAGGGGTATATAGATCTTGGCAATAAAAATGTATGCATTTAAAAGCAGAATAAGCACACATGAAGACGGAAATAGTGGACTGGCTAGTCAAAGTCTCTCAAGATGCAGTACAAAAGAATAGAGCCCTGGAAAGTATGAAATCAAAGTTAAAGTGGCATCAGGAATAAGATTCAGAAGAACCATTATTCTACCAAAGAAGTTCCAAAAGGAGAGAATGCAGAATATGGGGAGTAAGCGACATTTGACTAAATAATAGATAATCCTTTCCTAAATTAACAAAAGACAAAACTCAAAATGAACAAACTCACAAAATAAAATGGAGAAACTTAAACAAAAACAAGCCCACACTTAAAAAAAAAATCATAGTGTAACTTCAAAATATCAAGGATATCTATAGGAACAAAAAGAGAAGTGAAAAAAAATTAAAAAGCAAGGATAATAATAAAATCCTTAGAAGGGGGAAACAATTACCTATGAAAGAACTAGAAAGACATCAGATGCTTATCAACAACACAGATATGAGAAGACAACACAATAGATCTTAAAAAGACAAAAGGAAACAAAATCTGTGAACTCATTAATATACCAATCATATCATTTTTCAAATGTGACAGTGAAATAAAGACATTTTCAGATATTCAAGGACTCAGAAAGTTTATTGCCCACTTAATCCCTTTGAAAGAATTACTCAAGGATGTAACTCCTGAAAGAAAAATACACCCAAAATGCCATACTATGTAATCAGCAATGGAAAACAATGAATGGTAAAAGAGAAGTAAGTCAAAGAATGCTATGGTTGCTGCTAGAATAGCATAGTTAAGTTTTTTTTTTTTTAATTTAAGGATAACCATTTCAAATATAAATATGTACCAAAATGCATTTTAAAATAATCCAGAAGGACACACAGCAAATGGCAAAGTGTAGGTAGAAGGAGAATTTAGGGGGATCATGAAAGGGAATTTAGTTTTATTTTTAAAAATGAAATATATTCACATATACAATTAAAATTGGTTTTGAAAAGGAAAGAAAAACAATTTTTAACGTCTAGGGAGTCATGAGGGACACTGAAATGGGAAGGCGGCCAGGCCTGGTGGTGCACACCTGTAATCCCAGCACTTTGGGAGGCTGAGGTGGGAGGATCGCTTGAGCCCAAGAGTTTAAGAGACCAGCCTGGTCAACACAAAGACACCCTGTCGCTACAAAAATTTTAAAAATTAGCCGGACATGGTGGTGGGCATCTGTAGTCACAGCTACTCAGAGGCTATGGTGGGAGGATCCCTTGAGCTCAAGAAATTGAGGCTGCAGTGAGCCATGATTGTGCCACTGCACTCCAGCCTAGGCAACAGTTAAGACCCTGTCTCAAAAAGAAAGAAACAAACAACAATTTGTTGGGCATGGTGACACATGCCTGTGGTCCCAGCTACTTGGGAGGCTGAGGCAGAAGGACTGCTTCAGCCCAGGGGTTTGAGAACAGCCTGTGTAATAGCAAGACCCCAACTCTAAAAAACAGAAAGAAGGGAAAAGAAATAACAACTTAAATCTATGGAACTATAATCTGTCAATGAAAATAAGTAAATAAAGGCCGGGCGCGGTGGCTCAAGCCTGTAATCCCAGCACTTTGGGAGGCCGAGACGGGCGGATCACGAGGTCAGGAGATCGAGAC
>NW_012115189.1:3594950-3611790 GCF_000951035.1 Colobus angolensis palliatus
TAAATAAAACAAAATTTACAAAGTAAAAAGAGACAACAACTGACACTGACACACTGTTTTATGTTTTAATTTACAAAGCTTGGACCTTTAAGTTTAATTCCAAAGAGGCACAAGTTCACTGAAAACCTTTCATATTCCCTTTCACTTTATTTGCCAAACACAAATGTTTCAAAATATAAAATACTCCTTAAATTGTGATCTCAATTCCACATTTTCTCTTTCAGCTGTGCTCTTAGAGTTTCTGTTTTATGCATACAATAAAAATGTGGGTTAATGGGCCCAAAGTAGTTGCTTGGTAAGTGTTGGTTAGACAAAAAGATACGTAAAACATGGTTCCCATCTTAGAGAAACTTAGAAATTCAGTCCAAACTATAAGTGTTGGTGTAAAGACAGACAAATAAGGCCGGGCGCGGTGGCTCAAGCCTGTAATCCCAGCACTTTGGGAGGCCGAGACGGGCGGATCACGAGGTCAGGAGATCGAGACCATCCTGAGCTACACGGTGAAACCCCGTCTCTACTAAAAAATACAAAAAAAACTAGCCGGGCGAGATGGCGGGCGCCTGTAGTCCCAGCTACTCGGGAGGCTGAGGCAGGAGAATGGCGTAAACCCGGGAGGCGGAGCTTGCAGTGAGCTGAGATCCGGCCACTGCACTCCAGCCTGGGTGACAGAGCAAGACTCCGTCTCAAAAAAAAAGAAAAAAAAAAGACAGACAAATAGATCGCTGGAACAGACAGGGAAATAAACCCCCCCACACACAGACAACTGATTTTTAACCAAGAGGTAAAGCCACTTCCATGAAGAAAGGACAGTCATTTTCACCAAATGACTGATGGACCAACTGCACATCCATATGCCAAAAAAAAAAAAAATTCAACTCACATCAACTCAAAATTGCTTGGCCTAACTGTAAGACCTAAAACTATGAAACTTCTAGGATAAAATATTTATGACTTTCCATTAGGGAAAATTTTCTTAGATATGACACCCTCCCCCCAAAATTGGTAAACTAGATTTTATTAAAATAAAACTTCAATACCCATGAAAACTAAAAAAAAAATAAAAAGAAAGAAAAGCACAACAAATCCACAAATGAAGAATCTGTTGGGACTTAAAAGACAGCAGCAATTCTCAAAAATGTAATAATCAAGTAAAGGAAAAACATCAAATGACATTGTTAAGTAATAAAGACAAGACAGACGAGAAGAAAGTATCTGCAAATCATGTATCTGGGAAGGGACTTGTATGCAGAATATATGAAGAACTCTCAAAACTCATTAATAAGGAAACAAATGACCCCATTTTATTTTATTTATTTATTTATTTACTGAGACAGTCTTGCTCTGTTGCCCAGGCTGGAGTACAGTGGCTCAATCAGAGCTCACTGCAACCTCCACCTCTCAGGCTCAAGCGATCCTCCTGCCTCAGCTTCCAGAGGAGCTGGGACTACAGGCACGCCCCATCACGCTGAGCTAATTTTTTGTAGAGATGGGGTTTCGCCATGTCGCCCAGACTGGTCTTGAACTCCTGGGCTCGAGCAATCCACCCACCTCAGCCTCCCAAAGTGCTGGGATTACAGGCATGAGCTGCTGCACTCAACCAATGACCCAATTTTTTTTGTTGTTTGTTTTTTTGAGATGGAGTCTCGCTCTGTCACCCAGGCTGGAGTGCAGTGGCACGATCGTAGCTCACTGCAACCTCCACCTCCGGGTTCAAGTGATTCTCCTGCCTCAGCCTCCCAAGTAGCTGGGATTACAGGCACGCACCACCATGCCCTGCTAATTTTGTATTTTCAGTAGAGACGGGGTTTCACCATGTTGGCCAGGTTGGTCTCGAACTCCTGACTTCAAGCCTCCCAAAGTGCTGGGATTACAGGTATGACCCACTACACCCGGCTGACCCAATTTTAAAAGTGAAACAAGCAAAAGATTTGAAGAGACAACTTGCCCAAGAAGATTTATGGAAGGTAAAAATGCATAGGAAAAGATACTCAATACATCATTAATCATTATAAAATATAAATCAAAACTATAATGAGATACTATTACATGCCCACTAACATGGCTAAAATTAGGAAGACACAGAGTAACAAGTGTTGGCAAGGATGTGGAGGTACCAGAACTCTCATACACTGCTGGTAGAAATGTAAAATGATTCTGTTTTGGAAAGCAGTTTGGTGGTTTCTTAAGAAATACACCTATCTTATTATTCCTTCCATTCCACTGCTGAGTTTTTACCTAAGGGAAATGAAAGTTTTTGTCCATATAAAACGTACACAAAGATTCATAATAACTTTATTTGTAATAATCAAAAACTGGAAACAACCCAAATGTCCATCAGCAGGTGACTAGATACACAAATTGTGGTGCATCTCAGCAATAAAAAAATTAAGTATTGATACACACAACCTGGATGAATCTCTCTCTTTCATAAATTTCTTTTTTAAAAATGTAAACTAATCTAATCCACAGTGGCAAATAGCATATCAGTGGTTACCTAATAAATGGAAGAGGCAGGGCTGGGCACAGTGGCCTATACCTGTAATTCCAGTACTGTGGGAGGCCAAGGTGGGTGGATCACCTAAGGTCAGGAGTTCAAGACTAGCCTGGCCCACATGGCGAAACCCTGTCTCTACTAAATATACAAAAATTAGCTTGGCATGGTGGTGGGTGCCTGTAATCGCAGCTACTTGGGGGGCTGAGGCAGGAGAATCACTTGAACCCAGGAGGCAGAAGTTGCAGTGAGCTGAGATTGCGCCACTGCACTCCAGCCTGGGTGACAAGAGCAAAACTCCATCTCAAAAATTAAAAAAGAAAAAAAGAAATGGAAGAGGCAGTAGGTAGTAAGGAAAGGTCAGAGGGAGGAAGAGGTATGGGAAAATGTTTGGAAGTGATAGATGTGTTCTTTGTCTTCATTGTGCTGATGGTTTCACAGGTGCATACATGTGTGAAAATGTATCAAATATGTGTTATTTTATGTCAATTAATTGTAATTGACAGTTACAGTTGTTATTTAAAAAAATGTAACCTCAGAGATAAGAACAGAAACCTTAACAGTTATAGTTGCTCTGCTATCACCTCCCAAACAGCAAGTGTTAAATCAATGCAAAGTACAGGGAAATGCTTGTGGGCCAAGGGAGAGACCCACTGGATCACACAGATTATGAATGCAGATTTAAAGTACTGCAGAATTTGGAGGAGTGGGCAGGAGGTCCTCCAGAAGAGGGAAGTCCAAATGTGAGCAAAGGCACAATGCCTTGCATGGAACAGGAAAATATGCATGCAATGAGAACTAATGGCTATCATGTATGAAGGTGCCTACAATGTGCCAGCCACTACTTTATGCACTCTACACGCTTCATCCCACTCACGCTCCTTCAAGAACAGATATTGAGGCCGGGTGTGGTGGCTCAAGCCTGTAATCCCAGCACTTTGGGAGGCTGAGACGGGCGGATCACGAGGTCAGGAGATCAAGACCATCCTGGCTAACACGGTGAAACTCCGTCTCTACTAAAAACTACAAAAAACTAGCCGGGCGAGGTGGCGGGCGCCTGTAGTCCCAGCTACCCGGGAGGCTGAGGCAGGAGAATGGTGTGAACCCGGGAGGCGGAGCTTGCAGTGAGCTGAGATCCGGCCACAGTACTCCAGCCTGGGTGACAGAGCGAGACTCTGTCTCAAAAAAAAAAAAAAAAAAAAAAAACAGATATTATTATCCCCATTTCACAGGTGAAGAAATTCTGGTTTCGCTGGAGTGCTCACCCAGAGCCCTCACCACCAGAGCCTTCACCACCAATCAGAGCCTTTACCACCAATCAGTTCTCTATTTGTCACATTAAATACTAAACTCTACTCTAATTTGACTTAAAGTTTACAGGCTTAGACAGGTCAAGTAACATTCAAACTGAGGACTGGCCCACTCACAGTCTATGCATTCTCTTTCTGCTGTGCAACACTGCACCCAATTAATGCAAGCAAAACTCCTCGTTAAATTATGTGCAAGTGCAAAAATATTCATGTGTTTATAAATGCCTTTCTTCCCAATTTATACTGCTAGATATGGGTGTAGATTTTAATGTTTCTCCAGCACAGTCTGTAAGTCTCTATGTGGCATGATCATCCACGCTGATGACCTGTAGAAGTTGAATCTCCTCCTCCTGGGAGGGTGGCGAGGTGACAGACACCACTGTGAAGCAGGGAGGGAGTATGCATGCATGTTTACATACACAGAAACGCTGGGGAACTAAATACACATACGGCTGCAACAACACATACAGCTGGAAATATTTCCTTTTCCCTGCCTGCCAAATTCAAGCACGGGCCACCAACCATTAAACAGCTGAGAAAGGGTGGCCTGGATCAGCAAGAACACCATCAACTTTGCAGGGACTCCCTAGTTCCGAACAGATGCATTTTATTACAATCAGCTAGGGTGTATGGAAATACGCTGTGTAGGCTGGGTACAATGGCTCATGCCTATAATCTCAGCACTTTGAGAGGCCAAGGAGGGCAAATTGCATGAACCCAGGAGTTCGAGACCAGCCTAGGCAACATGGCAAAACCCTCTCTCTACTAAAAATATACATATATTTTTAATTAGCAGGTTGTGGTGGCTCGTGCCTATAGTCCAGTTACTCAGGAGGCTGAGGTGGGAGGATCACCTGAGCCCAGAAGTCAAGGCTGCAGTAAGCTGTGATAATGCCATTGCACTCTGTACCACCATGCCCAGCTATTTTTTTTTTTTTTCTTTTTGTGGAGACGACGTCTCCCTATGTTGCCCAGGCTGGTCTGGAACTCCTAGGCTGAAGTGATCCTCCCACTTCAGCCTCCCAAAGTGCTGGGATTACAGGCATGAGCCACCGTTCCCGGTCTGGGCTGGACATTTCTACAAACTTCACCGGCCTAGTGAGGGAGCATAAGTCTGTTCTACCCCTGAGGAATCTCGGGGAAGGAACCTGCCCAAGATCATATGACTGGTCATCTGAGTGCTCACCCAGAACCTTCACCACCAATCAGCTCTCTGTCTGTAACATTTAATACTAAACTGTAGTCTAATTTGCATGTCTCATGAATTAAAATTTACAGGGGAACTTCTCCTTGAGGTGTTCTACAAAATGGCTTCATTCCAGCTGCTCTTCAAATATTTTATATCTGTGATTTCCAAACCTTAAGTCAGAACACATTAGTCTTCATAAAATCAATTTGTGGGGATTAAACAGCAACAGCATTAAACAACAACAAAGACATTTAAAAAGAAAAAAACTAGAAAATATTGGAGCACATGGTATAGCATAAGAGTAAAAATACAGCTTAGTGAAACCTTCTTGGGTTTATTTACATGTATGTGGGTACTCATTCAGAGTATAAATGTTTTTTACTGTGGGCAAGGGTAAAAAATGTTGTAGGCCACGACTTTACATCAGGAAAGGTTTCTTATATATCAGAAATGGACTGCAGACAAAAATCTTCCCTCTAATCTCCTCCCACCCTCTCCTCAAGTATCTTCTCATAAAGCCCGGGTAGCTTAGCCCCGGTAAAGCGTTAATCTGAGGATCCGGGGTTCAAGGACAGGCACCAAAAAAAAAAAAAAAATTCTCTGGAGTACAAGAGGCAGAGAGCTTATGCCAGTAAGGGAGGCACCTCAGCCTCTCAGCCTCCTGCAGAAGGCTGGGCTTTCTCCACCAACACCTCCCTAAGCATTAAGCTCTGTCTCAGGCTTCTAGGCAGGCAAAAGAGAATGAAACATGACAGCCCCACTAAAAGGAGCAATCAGGGGACAAGTCTTTAAAAATCCGCTATGGGAGGGCTCCCCTTCAACCTACCCAGGAAGTTGCCGTAGTGAGATGAAATGTACAAGAGGGCAGTTTGTTCTCATTTCAGGAAGGTTCCCTGAACACTGGCCAAGCGTGAGGCAGGGCTGCAGACACAAAGAAAAACGATTCATCCCCCAGCAATCAGAGGGGAATACAGACATGAGAAACTGGCAATTACCATGCACGGCCAGCTAGGTGTTCTAGGCACTGAGAGAGGCTCCCTGGAGGAGTAATATCTGAGTCTTAAAGAAGAGGAGGCATGGACCAGATGAATGAGGGAAAGGTTGTTCCAGGAAGAGATTTGCAAGTTCAGGAAACTGGAGGTTAGGGAATGCAGTTTGAA
Organism: Colobus angolensis palliatus; assembly: GCF_000951035.1. Classification (NCBI taxonomy): domain Eukaryota; kingdom Metazoa; phylum Chordata; class Mammalia; order Primates; family Cercopithecidae; genus Colobus; species Colobus angolensis. Next base: position 3,601,101 of record NW_012115189.1, read on the forward strand.
GGCAAGATGAGGCAACACTGCCCAGGGGCTTCCCCGCAGCATTTTTTTTTTTCTTTTTTTTTTTTTGAGATAGAGTGTTGCTCTATTGCCCAGGCTAGAGTGCCGTGGCACGATCTCAGGTCACTGCAACCTCTGCCTCCCGGGTTCAAGTGATTCTCCTACCTCAGTCTTCCGAGTAGCTAGGATTACAGGCGCCTGACACCACACTCAGCTAATTTTTATATTTTTAGTAGACAGGGTTTCACCATGTTAACCAGGCTGGTCTCGAACTCCTGACCTCGGATCATCCATCTGCCTCAGCCTCCCAAAGTGCTGGGATAACAGGTGTGAACCACCTTGCCCGGCCCCCCACAGCATTTAGAATAAAATCCAAATGCCTTCTTCTCCCCCTCACCCATGCCTGGTTCATCTTCTCCACTTGTTCCCTCTCCTCAGCAACACTGGCCTTCCAGAAAGTTCCTCACCTCAGGGTCTCACCTTGCTCTTCCCTCCACCTAGAAGAGCTCCTTCTCCAGTTCAGCCCAGCTGCAATGTCACCCCCACTGCTAAATCAGGCACTATCACTTCCTGGGCCATAACCCTGTGCCTTTTTAATAGTCCTTATTACTATTAATAGTCCATCTTTAGTATGTTTGTCTTCCTGTTTGTTTACTTGTTTTTTGTTTGTCTCTCTCACATATGCACAGGCAAAATACAAGGTAGCACATGGCATGAGTTCAATATATATCTTTGAAGAAATTGGTTGATGGAGAGGTGACTGGCTAGTTCAGGAGTGTGATGCTGGGATGTTTGGATTTTACCCTGAAAGCATTGAGGAAATCCTCAGAATTTTTTTTGGTGGGGGGATAGGGGGACGGAGTCTTGCTCTGTTGCCTAGGCTAGAGTGCAGTGGCGCAATCTCAGCTCACTGCAACCTCCACCTTCCGGATTCAAGCAATTCTCCTGCCTCAGCCTCCCGAGTGGCTGGGATTACAGGCAAGCACCAGCATGCCTGGCTAATTTTTGTATTTTTAGTAGAGACGAGGTTTCACCATGTTGGCCAGGCTGGTCTTGAACTCCTGACCTCAGGATCTGCCAGCCTCCGCCTCCCAAAGTGCTGGGATTACAGGCGTGAGCCACCAAGCCCGGCCTGGAAATCACTAAGGATTTTAAGGGGAGATTAATGTGATTTACATTTCATTAAGTTCACTCCAGAAACAGACTCCCTTGCGGGAGCCAGGATGGAATTAGGAGGTTGTTCTAGAACATGAATGACAAAGAACTAAGGCACAGGCTGTGGAAACCCGCAGAAGAAATGGACTTGTGAGCTCAAATCTGTGTCACATGAGGCATGGAGGACAAAGGAGACAGAAGCCCTGGGTTCCTGACCTGGCAACCCATTCACCAAGAAGGTTAGGGGGACGAAGCTGAAAAAGTATTTGAACTTGTTGAGTCTGAGGGGCTTGCTGGTCTGCAGCTTACGTTGGGAAAGGACCCAGGGCCTCAGAAGGGAGGTAAGAATGTGACAGGCTTGAAGCAGGGAATAGAGGCTGCTGAGCTAGCCCATGCCTGATGGTCCTTTTCCCCCGACCTCATTGGGTGAAAGTGAGGGCATGTTTGAGGAGTTTCAGCCTTGGCCACAGCTCAAAAACTAACCCACTCCAACCTCTCATCAACCAGCGGTTGCTGGTGGTAACACTCATCCTTTACAAATGTCAGTTACCATCTCAAGGTGGTAACACTCATCCTTTACAAATGTCAGTGACACCTCCCATGCAGGTACTCATCAATGGCCATGATGTTTCAGTCAAGCAGGCTGAGTAAGCTCTAGAGATCTGATATACAACAGGGTACCTACAAGAGCGTATTGTATGCTTAAAAACTTATTAAGGCAGATCTCATGTTAGGTGCTTTTACCATAATGACATTTTTAAAAACTGTCAAGACATAAAGTACCAATTCAAAGGTACTTAGGGAACATCCAGGCATTGAGAACCTTTATGTCTGTGGAATATTATAAGGCAACAAAGTGGTCTTTACCTGGGGATATATACATTATATATATAGCTGTGTGTGTGTGTGTGTGTGTGTGTGTGTATGGCCATGGATGATAACCGAATTCTTGATTGGTTTTCTTTTTCTTTTTCTTTTTTTTTTTTTGCGAGAGAGGGTCTCACTCTGTCACTCAGGCTGGAGTTCAGTGAGTGGCTCAATCACAGCTCACTGCAGCCTCAAACTCCTGGGCTCAAGTGATTCTCCTGCCTCAGCCTCCCAAGTAGCGAGGACACACCACCTCTACCACAGCTGGCTAATATTTTAATTTTTTAATTTTTTGGGGGGAGGGGTGGTGGTTAGAAGCAGGGTCTTGCCATGTTGCCCAGGTTGGTCTTGAACACCTGGGCTCAAGCAATCCTCCCACCTTGGCATCCCAAAGTGTTGGGATTACAGGCATGAGCCACTGCGCCTGACAACTTCTTGATTTAAATCTTTATTCTCTATATTCAGAAAACATCAATGTGGCCTTTTGCCATTTTTCCCACATGGGTTATTACACACATCCTTGAAGAATAAAAAACAGTTGTCATTTGAAGGGGTATTAGGTATTGGTAAGTAACTTCTACCTTTCTATAAAATTTTAATATTATATTCCAAAGGGGGCTTTGTTCCTATTAGTCTAACATTTGGGCCCAATAGCCTGTGTAACACAAACTATAGAAAAATACGAACACACAATTTTGCAGTTTGTAACTTAACAAAATTAAAATTGTTGTTAAAACAAACTGAGGCCGCAGTGCTTACCCACAGCAAACACTCAATAGATGTTTGTTGAGATGATTACGTGAAAGTGACTGAGCAGAATTTGAGGCTAAATTAACTGAAGCTTTAAAAAGAAACTTCACGTCTGACTTTGGCCCAGATCAGCACTTGGAACTGGGTATCAAGAGGATCAGCTTTATGCCTAGGTGAAGGTTTATTTACTGTGGTCAGGGACACCAAATAGACCTCACATCTCCTACACTTGGTGCTATCAATACCCAGATTGCCCAAAGAGCCCAGCCTTCAAACTGGACTGCTGTAGACCCCAGGAAATTCAATCACCCAAGGAACAGCACTATGGGGAGGAGTCATCAAATTGGGCCATATCAGTCTTTAATACCTGAAGGCTAATCACTTAATCCAGAATTATCCAGTAACCAGCAGAGCCCTGTCAAAAACCAACAGGCCTTAGTAAATAGAAAAAGAAGGGAGAAAAAGATGGATCAGGGCCTTGAGTAAAACAGGGCTGCCTGGGGACCCTGCCTGACTGATCTGAGGGTTAGGAATGCTTACAACAAAGAAGAAACCAGAAATCAGGAAAATGGGAATTGAAAGCCAATGTTCACCTCCTTACACAGCTCTTAAGGCTGGCCCTGCCATCCTAAGCTCAAGGGTCTCTCCAGGAAGAATGAGATATCATATGAAACGCACTTCACAAATTCTAGTGCATTATACGATTGAGAACTATTATAATTAAGGAGAGTTCTCTGAGAGGTAACATCTTTGAACAGGCTCAAAACAGGAAAATAAACTATTTAATGCAAGAATTAAGATAACGTAGTGGCGAAGTGATGGCAAGTGGAATGGCTGAAAAAGCACGGTGTTAGTGTCAGACTAGGGTTCAAGTCCCAGCTCTCCATTTACTAGCTATGTGACCCCATACATGTCCCCTTGCCCATGAGCCTTCATTTCCTCCTCTATCAGCATACACATGGACACACACACAGGCACACAAGGACACACACACAGGCACACAAACACACACACTCACTCCTCTTCCTTTTTTCCCACTCCAAGCCTAGGCAACGAGAGGGTCTTCAGTGGAATGTGACTATAGTAAGAGGCTCATTCAACCTTAAGGGAAAATTAGAATTTCTTCGCTATTAGTATTCTGTGGGATCAACAAAGGCTTAAGCCTCTATGTGCTTATGGTTTTAGGAAGAGGCCTCTGGTGTGTTTCTATTTGCAACTTTCTCTGTGGCTCCTTTAAATTTCTGGAGCTTATGTTGATCAATGGAACTACTTATACATTCAAGACCCAAGAGTTCAACAACAAATTCTAACCCAAGTGGGAATGAATCATATGAATAATAATACTACTACTAACAAGAGCTATGCAAAAATCATGAAGATTCACTGTCCATTTGATTAACTACTTAGCAGGGAAAATTAAATGCAAACAGAACACATATTTTTCAAAGGCATAAAGATTTTTGAAGGTGATTCTTTTATTTATGCATGAAAACTAAACCTTTATGAAATCCTCTCAAATCACACTGGCAGATAATTTAAAAACATGATAAATACCACATATGAATATTTCCTTAACATATGTATTCAGTAGCAGTCCTAATGATAAGGGGAGTGCTGGGAAGGGAAGGGTGTGGTCCCTTTAAATGATTTGGAAGGGAGAAGGGAAGTGCCAGGTAGAGACGAGGGCGTGGTCCCTGGCTAGGGCTGCACTCCAACAGGCCTAGGTGAGGTCAGGCACTTGCAGCCCAAATGTTGCAAGACCACCCTGGCCTGCCACATCCCCATCCTGTGCCTATAAAAACCCAAGAGCCTAGCCAGGCAGACACAGAAGCAGCTGGACATCGAGAGGAGCACATCAGTGGAGGAACACACAAGCGGCTGGAAATCAAGAGAAGTGGATGGGTGGAAGAATATTCAAGCAGCTAGACGTCGAGAGGACATTGGAAGCACACCAGGTTGGCCAGAGTAGTCAGAAAACAGCTGCCTGACTCCAGGGGAAAACCATCTCCCTTCTGGCTCCCCCATCTGCTGAGAGCTACTTCTACTCAATAAAGTCTTGCACTCATTCTCCAAGCCCAGGTGTGATCCGATTCTTCCGGTACTCCAAGGCAAGAACCCAGGATACAGAAAGCACTCTGTCTTTGTGACAGGTAGAGGGTCTGACTGAGCTGGTTAACACAAGCCCATAGACAGCAAAACTAAAAGAGCACCCTGTAACACATGCCCACTGGGGCTTTAGGAGCTGTAAACATCCACCCCTAGACACTGTCGTGGGGTTGCAGCCCCATAGCCTGCCCATCTGTGTGCTCCCCTAGAGGTTTGAGGAGCGGAGCACTGAAGAATCAAGCCAGACCCCCATCACACACCCTGCGAGGGGGACAAGGGAACTTTTCCCGTTTCACTAATATGTTCTGATTTACTAATGTTCCTTCTTACAAACTTTTTAACCATCACTTTGAGAGTGCACTAAGGTTGGCTTTACGCAGTCCTCTATTTTACACACTGAGAAACGAAGCCGAAGTCTTTCTTGGAGGACCACAAGAGGAGAAGGTCGACCAGCAAGCACCCTGGACCCTGTAGCCCAGAAGTGAAAAAACTTTTTGTCTTTTGAGTGTCACAGCAGAACTAGGAAAGGCCATTACAAGAGAGCTCTAAGGCTATGGCACAGGAGGGAGAACAAAAAATATTTTTTAAAAAAATAAAAGAATACCAAAAGAATAAAGGAGGTAGAGAAGAAAGAGAGGCCTGGTGCGGTGGCTCATGCCTGTAATCCCAGCACTTTGGGAGGCCAAGGCAGGCAGATCACTTGAGGTCAGGAGTTCAAGACCAGCCTGGCCAAGATGGTGAAACCTCATCTCTACTAAAAATACAAAAATTAGCTGGGCGTTGTGGTGGGCACCTGTAATCAATCCCACCTATTGGGGAGGCTGAGGCAGGAGAATCACGTGTACCCAGAAGGTAGAGGTTTGCAGTGAGCTGAGATCGCGCCACTGCACTCCAGCATGGGCAACAGAGTGAGGCTCCATCTCAAAAGAAGGAAAGAAAGAAGAAAATGAGCAGGAACGAAGTGGCTATGCTAAAAGTGAAACTGATTGTCACCAGCATTTGCTATGGGCTGGGGGAGGACTGAATAACACAGGTGGTGAACTTGGGGCAGACTCAGTTATCTTTGAAAGACAAAAGATGATCTCTCAAACCCAAAGCCATTGGCTCTTATCCAGAACTTGTTGTTTGTGCCTCCTGTTTCCATTAGACTACCCTCTATCTAGTATTAAAATGGAAGAGATCGCTAATAAAAGTAGAGAGTTAGTATTCTCTGATGCCCTGAATCACTGACACAGGTTTATAAAACGTCTGATATAAAAAGATACTCCCTAAATACAGGCATTCAAACAAGTATTTACCTAAAGTTTAACTTTGATCACATCATGTTAAACTATTCCATAGTTTCATCTGTTCCAACTCTTCTGTATTTCCAGGGCCAGAAGGAAATCCAAGAGACAAGCTGTGTCCAAAGCTGTAGTCAACCCAGCTCTTTTCCGATAAGGCAGAATTAGAAGAAAAGGGGCTTACATTTCTTTTTTTTTTTTTTTTTTTTTTGAGACGGAGTCTCGCTCTGTCGCCCGGGCTGGAGTGCAGTGGCCGGATCTCAGCTCACTGCAAGCTCCGCCTCCCGGGTTTATGCCATTCTCCTGCCTCAGCCTCCCGAGTAGCTGGGACTACAGGCGCCCGCCACCTCGCCCGGCTAGTTTTTTGTATTTTTTAGTAGAGACGGAGTTTCACCGTGTTAGCCAGGATGGTCTCGATCTCCTGACCTCGTGATCCGCCCGTCTCGGCCTCCCAAAGTGCTGGGATTACAAGCTTGAGCCACCGCGCCCGGCCGGGGCTTACATTTCAACACACTTGATCCTCTTCTAAACTTCGCTCACTTCTAGCCCATGATAGGGCACTAGAAAAGTCCCCTGGTATCTCTGAGCCATGATTTCAGTATCAGTATAACCATTATCTCTACTTCCAAGGAACAATGAAAAGGTGAAGTCACTAATAATTTTTAAATATTTTAGGAAAAAGCCATGCAGTCATGCATGCCTATAATCCTAGCTACCTGGGAGGCTGAAGCAGGAGGATTGCCTGAGCCCATAAGTCCGAGACCAGTGTAGGCAACATAGAGAGACCCAGTCCCTTCCCCACAAAAAGCTGACATTAATGAACTAATGATTAATACATATGAATTGCTGGATTCACCCCATCTACATCCTTCAGGAAGGAAGACCCTGGATCTTTCATGCCTCCAGAAACCTACACACAGTCACTTCTTCAGACCCTAAGGGTGTGCACAGGCTGCTATGAAGACAAAGACTGAACTTCACCGGACTGTAGGTGAACAGCTACGTTAAGCCAAGTTTCTCCTAAAAAATGGGAGGAGTTTTGGGGGGAAAACAATTTTACTTTCTGATTAAATATGATCTTGTAACTGCTTTCCTTGTTATTACAGTTTTTAAAGCACAGTGATTTATTAAAAGATTTAAAGTCCATGAATCTAAAAATAATCATTATTTTTGGTGCAATTGTTTTTAACGGCCTAACCATTGCCTCCCCTCTGGGAGTTTTATCTGGAGTGTGGGGATTGAAGGTGAGACTCACCTTACCTGTAATTAACTACCATGAAAGCAAGGTTGAAAGGTGCCCAAATCTGCCCTAACAGAACTAATGTGCCTGAGAACACTTTTGCTATTCATGAATAAAATATGGAGTGGAAGCCAGAGAAGTGCAATTTAAGTCTCACCTTAGTTGCCCTATGTTTTCAAACTTAGTACAATGTGGTAAAACTTACAAGGCACACTCGGTTTAAAAATAAGATCAGAGGTTCCTTTATAAGTCCCACAGACTGAGGGAAATGAAAACTGCGTTACATAGCCACCTTCAGTCCACTTCTCTTGCACAGCTCCTGATAAATTGCTTTGCAACTTAACTGGCAAGACTAGTTGGTCCCACATCCCACCCTCAGCCTCCCACCTGCCAGGGTAGATTTCTGAACTTAGTGGGAAAAGCCCCAGGTCTCCACTAAGTGCAGGCACTAAACCAAGCTATTAGGAAGGTGAAAGGGGAGAGGGGTCCATTAGAGAAATGCTTTGCTAGTGGTTCAAAGTACATCTTTTCTCAGAATAGGTCCTTTTTTTTTTCCTACATTCTACTTCTTAAGTTTGAGAGTAGGTAAATGTAAATTTTTTTTTTTTTGAGATGGAGTCTTGCTCTGTTGCCCAGGCTGGAGTGCAATGGCACAATCTCGGCTCACTGCAACCTCCGCCTGCCAGGTTCAAGCGATTCACCTGCCTCAGCCTCCTGAGTAGCTGGGATTACAGGCGTGCACCACCACGGCCGGCTAATTTTTTTTTTTTTTTTGTAATTTTTTTTTTTAGTAGAGATGGGGTTTCACCAGTAAATGTAAATTTTACCAAAAATAAAACAAGATTATAATGCAACACGTGAATCAGCCTTTTGAAGCACACAGGAAGGGAAGTCACAACTCCCAACCTCCCCCTCCCAAACCCCACTCCCCAGACCATATCAGCTGGCCTGACAGCCATCAGGAACAGTCCTCGCTGGAATTGCTGACTGAGGAGCCTGTCTGCCACTAGAGAGAAAATGTTCTGACAGAGATTCTGCATCAAGGCCTAAACCCGAAAGTCAAAGCCAGGAAAATCTGGAAAGAACAGAGGTCAAAATATAATGGAGGAAATCTGAGCAGACCACCTATCCACAGCAGGCCCAGGTGGACAGAAACCAGGCTTAAGCAAAGTTTGCCGAGCAAACATGTTGCTTTTCTCACAATATGAATATATTTAATCCTTTTATAGCAAGATCCCAAGCTGATCCCAAGAGCTCATTCAGAAGGATTTTATTATGCAAGTCACCAAAAATCAGTTTTACAGGCAAGTTTGCCTTTAGGTTAACAGCTAAGGAGCCTGGAAGTCTGGGCTCTGGGAAAGCCCTTTGTTCCGGGAATCCCGTCCCTCAAGCAGGGCTTTAATTTCACTTCAATTTCAAGTCCCCAAATCAAATTTTAAAAGTGCCCACTTAAAGAACTGCAGAATAAATGAGGGATCCAGTACTTTTTCTGGACCCTCCAGGCCTCAGGACAGTATCAAATTACAGGGCTTTCCCTCCTGGATGTGGCCCCTCCACCCCCCACTGTTTTTCTTTTTTAAAAAAGAGAATCCCACACACACCCTACTGTGTCCACCATTTCAAATACCTTGCTAATACATCCCTATTCTGCATCTCTCTGGAGTCTTCTAAGAATCTGGGAGGAGCTAACAAATGGAATTTGAATAATAATGAGGCGACTGAACAATTTAATTACAGAAGGTAGCTCTAGAGACTCCAATAAAAGGGCTGAAAGGCTTTATCTACAAAAATGTGGCCTGGTGCTCAATGGTAAGACCAATTACCGGGGGTGCAGAAGACAGAAAGCACAAAGGTGCACACATCAGTTTAAGCAAATGAGGAATCAGCACAAATCATCCCAAGAGAGAAAACACTATGAAAAAGTGTTTTCATAGTGGGAAGGCTGCTTTCTCATCTACCAGGTGCAAGCCATAGTTAACTTTATTTCCTTTCTGATTCACTGAAAGTCGTGCCTGCCAGATGTAGAATAATGAAACTACCCTCGTGAGAAAAGCTTTGTATAGAGAATTTAAAATAAGTTCAGTGAATTCTCAATAAAAGTTCTTTAAAAATCAATAGTCACAAAGGTACTTGTATCTCTCACACGATTTCTTCAGTGTGAAATACTAAAGTTAGTTCCTTCTCTTGGATGCATACAGTTTCACTGAGAATAACATCATGTTTAACAGCCGCTTTCTATTGACCTTTCCAAGTGACCTTACAATAAAGGAACTTTTGCTCGCTTCTGAGGGAAACTTAAAAAAGTTTAACCTTTCTGGAATACCAAAAGGCTCTCAACTTCCTTAGACCTTAAGAAAACGCAGGAAGCCCCCACAAGCTGAACGACTGCTAAAACCCGCTTCTAGAACAGAAAAAGAGTTTGCTTCAATGGCAAAGAATTCCCCCGCCGCGCGCTCACTCCCGGGCAGGCACTGCCATGTCCAGGTGGTGATACCGAGAGCAGATAAGGTGTCCTGACAACGGTATTTGCGTGGATCCCGGGAAACCTGCGGCCACTCGGCGACTCCCAGAACAGCTTGGCGAGCATCCCCCCGCCGCCCCGCGGGTCTCCCCAGCCAACACCTGGGTGGACCCCTCCTGCGGCGACGCGGGGCGAGACTGACACCCGCAGCTGCCGACGACCCTGCCAGTCACGCTGCCGCCGGCTGCCTTTTTTTAGCCACGACATCTGACTCTGGCTTCAACAGCACCGTTCAGGCAGAGAGGTCCCAGGGCGCGCCTGTGGTCCCCTCCCCTCCCCAACCGCCAGATGCTGCGGAGAACTTGGGGTGAGGGGCGCGGGAGGCACCGGCTCTGAAGGGGGCAGAAGCGCGCGCTCCTCCGGCCCAGACGCTTGCTCCCTCCTTCCCCTTTTCCACCGATCCTGGTTGCCCCTCCGCCACCAGCACCGCGCTCCCTCATTTGGCAGCTCGAGGTCACGCTTCTGGCGTCCCTCCTCACCCCAACCCCTCAACTCCGCTCCCCTGGACCCCCTCCAAGTCGGTGCCGGGCTGGGGGCGGGAAGATGCCAAGGGGAGGAAAGGGGCACGAGCAGAGGACGCGGGGGCCAGGCGCTCACCTCCCTCCTCTGTGCCGCTGTCCGGATCCGCGTCCGAGGAGTCGGGCCCGTCTCCGTAGTCCGCTAGCCCCACCAGCTCATCCTCCTCCTCCTCCTCCTCCGCGTCGTCCTCATCCTGCGGCTGCGGCTTCCCCAGCACCTGGCTCATCGCGCCCACCGGCCGGCCGGCCCGGG
>NW_012115189.1:3612240-3617892 GCF_000951035.1 Colobus angolensis palliatus
CGCCAGGGGCCCCCACGCGCCGCTCCTTCACGTGGTCCCCGCACAGGCGGGGGAGGGGGCGCCGCACACCCAGAATGTCCCCCCGTCGTCCCACTCCCACACGCACACACACCCGCAGAGCCCATACCGTGGGCGGATGCCTCCTGCTTACAGTCCCGAGCTAGGAGTCCCAAGTGGGTGGCCTCCCAACACTGTGGCGCGCCCAGATCCCCCACCCCAGAGCAGCGTGCCCAGGACACCTTGTAGACGCTCAAGAGCCCCAGACGGAGAACTCAGATAAATGCACAGTGGAGGCGCAGTCTCCATAGCAATTGTCTTTTAGTGTGCCTTTATGGTTCAAAGTGCTTCCCACCAAGAATATTCAAAAATCAGGCCTACCCAGATGTAAATGTTTCTGAAGAAATCACATGACTCGTGGCTGCTTAGACTAAATAATTCCTCTGCAGCCTTTTGGAAAAGGTCTCAGTGTATAACACACTCAGGGGCTATTCATGGCCACCTCCTCATGTCTCATTGTTGCATAGACTGTAATCCCACATAAATAAAATATTTCAAGGCTTTTGTGGGAGTAGGGGAGTGGCGGTGGTGGGGGGCCAATTCTCAAATAGGAATAGCAGCAACGTGGAGTGAGACTCTAAAACCTGCATTCCTCCTTCACAAGCTTTTCACCACGGAACACACTGTACCCACCCTTTCTGGGTACTGCAAAAAATCACGTGGATGAACTTCCTTCTGTGGAGTACAATAAGAAAAAACCGGCTGGTCAGCATCATGATCCAGCTCCTACAGGTGCCAGCAGCTCAGCCGGTGGAGCAGTGCAGAATCGGAGGGAAGAAGCTCGGGCGGGAGACTCTCGGGGCCCAAGGGTGCTAACCTCCATACGAAACATTTATTAACCACCTCCTATATGCCTGGGGCTGGGCTAAGTAGGGAGTCCAAGAATGCTCAGGGCCGTGTTCCTGCCCTGAAAGAGCTCACAGTCTACCAAATCATGAGTCATGTCCTGGATTTTTTAAATTTCTGAGTGTAGAAGGTGGATGCAGACACTTTCCAGAAGGTGGCTGCTTCTAATTTGAAAGGTCCTGAGATTTTCCAAGGGAGGCAGGCAGTATAATTTGGTATAACTGTATCAGTTAAGGTCCTTCCCAGGATTAAATAAATGGTACGTGCAAACTGAAGCCTTCAAGTGAATTTACGGGGGTGTAGACAGAGTTCAGGGAATCAATGCAGGTATTAGCAATAGCGGGAAGAAAATACCACCCCTAAATTTACAGGAGTGAAGGAAGGGAACTATAGTCCTGGAGAGGGGCCACAAAACAGGAGCTGTAACTGATGAGGAAGCTGCTGCCGCCAGCACTGCCTCACATCAAGAAGAGAGCAAAGAAATACCCTGACCTCTCTCTCTCTCTCCATCCATCCTCCCTCCACTCTCCTGTGTCACCCATTGGCCAAACCCATCTGGTAGCCAGAAGGCAAGGGAGCCTGGAACCTAGTCCAGGACAGAGCTTGGTTAGGGAGGGCAGGGAGTGGGTCCCAGGGTGGGGTGAGGTGCAAGGAGCATCACCAACACAAGCAGGCACTACTTACTCCCATCAGAGGCAAGTTACTTAAGCTCTTCTAAACTTGATTGCTTATCAATAGAATATCACTCCTTGTAAGGATTATTAGGAAGATTAAATGAGGGGGAAAAAATCTCAGGTCCTTACAAAGCTCATTTCCTAGGAGTAATTTTCCTAGCCTATTTTCATCCCTTCCATCAAAGGAAACCTCAGGGAGGAGGGCCTCCCAGAGTGTGGCTGAGGACTTTCAGCTATCCTATAGCTAGCCCACCAGCCTCAAGAGGTCTTTGAACTGGCCTGATTCAAACTGCAAATAACAGTTTAGGAGATCCTAGAAGACTGTCCAAGGTCAACCCAGACTCAGATGTATAGGGCATTCCTGGGCAGGTTGCCAAGTGTGTATGCCCCATGGACCCAAGGGATCAGGAAAGGGCAGGTCGTAATCCAACAGCCCCACTGTGCCTATGGACCAGAAAGGACAGAAATGTCTGATGATCCTCTAACTTCTCCAAGAAGAGAGATCTTAGAAGGAAACAGTAGATTGTGGCACACTCCAAGATACTTGAGAATTGGACCATTCTTTTTTTTTTTTCTTTCTTTTAACATGGAGTCTCACTCTATCATCCTGGATGGAGTGCAGTGGCATGATCTCAGCTCACTACAACCTCTGCTCCCGGGTTCAAGCGATTCTCCTGCCTCAGCCTCCCGAGTAGCTGGGACTACAGGCATGCACCACCACACCCAACTAATTTTTGTATTTTTAGTAGAGACAGGGTTTCATCATGTTGGCCAGGCTGGTCTCGAACTCCTGACCTCAGGTGATTCACTCACCTCGACCTCCCAAAGTGCTGGGATTACAGGCATGAGCCACCACACCCGGCCTGGACCATTCTTAAGAATAGAATAAAATCCCACAAAAAAATCAGTAGAAGTCAAATCCTCAATTATATTCTAACCCAAGCTAGATAAAAGAGTCACATACAGATTTAAGATATTCTAATCTACTACCATTTCAGAAATGTATAGTTGAACAGAACAGGAAAAGCCTTGATTGCTTTTTTTCTTTTGCTGACATCATTTCAATACTGTCAGCTTTCAAAGAAGAGATATGTTGAAAATATCCTAGAAATAGAAGTTCTTGAATTTAAAAAATCATGTGTGTAGAATCTTTCTGAATTTAAATAAAAACTGAAAAAAACTACAAGAACCCTGAAAGCCTTTAAGACACTCAGCGTGGGATCTGCTCAGTGAATTGGCTGCTGCCTTGGCTGCTCTGGACTGGAGCTCAGCCTATGTCTGGGGATGTCTCCCTGGGAGAGTGCTCCGAAGAATGTGAGGATTTGTCTCTGGGCTACCCATGGTTTTTGCTGTTGTATGTAACCATGGCAAGTATGTAACCATGCCTTATACTTGACAGGTGCTTAATAAATGCTTATGGAAAGAAAGAGAGAGGGGAGAAAGAAAAGAAGGAGAGAAGGAAGGAAGGGAGGGAGGAAGGGATGAAGAAAAGAAGGGTGGGAAGAAGGGAAGAAGATAGCATATGGTTCTTCACACAGATCTAGCCTATTTCTAAGAGAAACTTCAGGAAGAAATAGCAGCCATGTTTTCTACTTGCTCCAAACCTTGGGAAATGTGTGGTAAATAAAAGTGTGGGTAAATATGAAGTGTTAACTATAAGACAGCAACTAGGAATGAGCTGACATGCAAAAAGAGCATAAGTCTTAGGCCTTCATCTGCCCAAGACTGCCTGAGATCTGAAGAGACTACAATATCACGATGACTAAATGCTTATATTATTTAAACTAACTTTTCCTTCTACAAAAAAAAAAAAAAACTCTTAACTTTTAGACATTTTTAGCATCATGAAAGAAGATCTTTGTCTATTACCCATTAAAATTTAGCCAGCTAACATTTACTGAGATTTTCTACAAATGAGGAGGCACTGTTCCAAGATGATATGAACTTTAAAATAATCTCTTTAAGAATGTGATATCATCCCCTCTACTTTATAGATAAGAAAACTCAAGTTAAACAAGTCACCCAAGGAACTGCACAGAATGGATGGAGAAACTACTTTGGAACTCAGACAGCCTGACATGAAACCTTAGTCCAAGCTTATACACCCTGTGGCCCAGGATGGCTTTGAAAGCAGCCCAACACAAATCCATAAATTATCTTAAAACATTATGAGATGTTTTTACTATTTTTTTTTTAGCTCATCAACTGTCATTAGTGTTAGTATATTTTATATGTGGCTCAAGACAATTAACTCTTCTTCTTCTTCCAAGGTAGTCCAGGGAAGTCAAAAGATTGGACACCCCTGCCTTAGTCCTATTTAATGGCCTAAGGCTAAACTCTACATTAAAGCCATTGAACTGAAAAGCGTAGAAGGGAAGTGATGAGCTGCTCCCAATCTCCTAAGTAAAGAAGCAAAACTCATATAGACACTCAAAAAATGGATCTGTTGCCTCAGCCAGATTTAATTTGCAGGATACACTGAGAGGAAAGGGGGGGGGGGACTGAAAAGCTTCCTAACCAACAAAAGAAAGAAAACTTCTTGTTATAATACAATTGTGGATTGTCATCATTCCTTTTACTAGGAAGATGAATGGCAAGTGATTTAGTACCCTTTCTGGTTTATGTTATTTCTATACTGTATACTAAGCCAATGTGTAAAATCCAAGTGTACTTTGGCTTGAAAATTTGAATTTTAAAGGCAAGAAGTTTGTTTCCTAATTTCAGTGAATTATTTTGCTGTTACCAGTTAGATGTCTTGTGATGACAAGGAATATGAGAGCTATTTAAAAGAAACCTGTACAATGTAGGCAGAGTAATTGCAGTTCTGAATAGGGCAAGCAATTAAATACAGCCTGCATCCTGCATCTTAGGGTATTTTGAGGCATCTCATGGCATTGTGCCTGGTTCCTGGGATTCACATGTTGAAAGCTTTTCACGCTTTCTTTTTAAATATGTATTTAAAGCTATTCATCCTCTCTTGAAGCAAGCAAAGGAAAGAGCCTTCTACAGAATCCTGCTGGACTCATTCTAACCCAGGGAAGCCAAACAAATTTCTAAAGAGGGCAGCTCACAGCCTCCAGTTCACCTAAGACATTTGATGATCTAATGAAATCATTAAAAATTATTGAATAATTTTTGAGAGGCATCCCTCATGAAAGAGAGCTTATTAAAATGTTTTACAATTTAAAAAACATGCACATAGTAAAATAGTCCAACAACACAAAAGAATATCCAACGAAAAGCTAGTTTCTCTCTCTCTTGACCTACAGCCCCCCAATTCTCTCTAGAGGGAAACACTTGTTCTTTAAATGTGCAGACATACTCATAACCATTACAGAGATTATATTTTATAACTTTGTCACTTTAACAGTTGATGAACATTTTTTAAAGAAAGAAAATGAAGAAGATGGAATTTGCAGATCTGTGCTTTGAAGGGAAAAAACAGAGGGAGGTGAAAGAGTAGCTGAGGGTGAGGGAAGGAGGCTGATTTTGATGGGGTAGCCAGAGAAGACCTCTCTAAAAAGGTGACATTTTAGCTGACCAGGAGAAGGAGAGAGCAAAATGAAAGTCAGGATGAAGAGTGTTTCCGAGGAATTGCTGTTTTCAGCAACTGAAAAAACCAAGAAGGGGCAGGGTTTGGTGTTGGAGGAAAGAAAAGGCCAACGTAATGAAAGAGCAGGAGGATGGCAGGCACAAGGGACAGGCAGTTTTTTCAGCCAGGATAGGGAGTTTGGATTGTATTCTAAGTGCCACTGAAAGCACTGAAGAAGTTTAAGAAGGGAGGTGGCCAGGCTCAGTGGCTTACATCTGTAATACCAGCACTTTGGGAGACCAAGACAGCATAATCTTTTTGAGCCCAAGAGTTCTTGACCAATCTGGGCAACACAGAACACCTTGTCTTTACCAAAAAGTAGAAAAAATTAGCCAGGCATGGTGGCATGCAACTGTAATCCTAGCTACTCAGGAGGCTGAGGTGGGAGGACTGCCTGAGCCAAAAGGTCGAGGCTGGAGTGAGCTGAAATTGTGCCACTGCACTCCAGCCTGGGTGACAGAGCAAGACCCCCCCCAAAAAAAA
>NW_012115189.1:3619813-3628740 GCF_000951035.1 Colobus angolensis palliatus
GAAGCAGAAATAACAGGTAGGCCACTGGAGTTGTAAGAGAGAAATGAGTGAGAACAGTGGAAAGGGAGAGAAGTCGATAAACTTGAGATAAATTTTGGAGGTGGAACAGATAAGACGTATTGACAGATTTAATGTGGGTGGTCGGGGAAAGGACTGCTCCCAAGTATTTGGTTTGAGCAACCGGATGTAAGGTAATGCTGTTTATCAAAATAAGTAAGACCCAGATAGGAACAAAATTGGGAGGTGAGAAGTGAATCAGGGTCCTAGATTTCTAACATCCTAGTTACTGTGTATTGCTACAGAGCAATCTCTCTTAATCCTGCAATTTTGGCCATTTCTTAGATGTCTATCATGTTGTCATTGAAATAAATAAATGAAGTTTTCTGACTGCAAGCCATGAATGAACTAAAGATGACTGTTGTGATTATCCAAAAAAATGTCTCAACCTAGTGAGATGGAATTGCTACATAGGAACTTTTATTAAAAATTAACTTTTAGGCAGGGTGCGGTGGCTCACGCCTGTAATCCGAGCACTTTGGAAGGCCAAAGCGGGTGGATCACTTGAGGTCAGAAATTCAAGACCAGCCTGGCCAACATGTGAAACTCCATCTCTAGTCTCTACTAAAAATACAAAAATTAGCCGGGCGTGGTGGTGCCGTGCCTGTAAGCTGAGCTAC
Organism: Colobus angolensis palliatus; assembly: GCF_000951035.1. Taxonomy (NCBI): domain Eukaryota; kingdom Metazoa; phylum Chordata; class Mammalia; order Primates; family Cercopithecidae; genus Colobus; species Colobus angolensis. Next base: position 3,620,491 of record NW_012115189.1, read on the forward strand.
TCAGGAGGTTGAGGCAGGAGAATCACTTGAACCTGGGAGGCAGAAGTTGCAGTATGCCGAGATTGTGCCATCGCACTCAGGCCTGGGTGACAGAGCAAGACTCCATCTCAAAAATAAACAAATAAATAAATAAATAAAATAAAAATAAATTGGCCGGGCATGGTGGCTCACACCTGTAATCACAGCACTTTGGGAGGCTGAGGCAGGTGGATCATGAGGTCAGGAGTTCAAGACCAGCCTGGCCAAGATGGTGAAACCCCATCTCTACTAAAAATAAAAAAAAAGTTAGCCAGGCGCAGTAGCAGGTGCCTGTAATCCCACCTACTTGGGAGGCTGAGGCAAGAGAATCGCTTGAACTCAGGGGAAGGAGGTTGCAGTAAGCCGAGATCGTACCATTGTACTCCAGCCTGGGCGACAGAGTGAGACTCTGTCTCAACAACAACAACAACAACAAAATAAATAAATAAATAAATAAAAATTAACTTTTATCCGGGTTCAGTGGCAGGTGACTGTAAGTCCCAGCTACTTGGGCGCCTGAAGTTGAAGGACTACAAGGCCAGCGTGGGCAACATACCAAGATCCTGTCTCTAAAAAACAAATTTAACTTTTTATCACATGGACTTTTAAGGACAAGCTTCTGATATAAATAGTGCTATCACATGAGAGCAGAAAGCTGTCTCTTGACAACAGAGTCAGCAGTACAGAGGTATTAAATGCTCCACATGTCTGTAGATTGGTTTGGACTTGGCAACCCCTGCTTTGGATGGGAGAGTTACACCAACTTATATATTCAATGATATAAGTAAGTAGATACTCCAAGAGAAACAACCTTATTAAAAATTCACTAGAATGAAGTCTCAGAACTGTCACTTACACATACTGTTTTATATTACCTCACAAAAATAGCAGGCACTATCAGTCAGCTACCTCCAAGCCATTCCCAAACCTTCTTCAAGCCCACTTTCCAAATTAGAGAAGGGAAAATCAGACACTTTCCAAGACTCTTTCACATCTGTTTTTCCTGCTGTAAGGAGGAATCCTGCTGGGGAACTTCTAGGAAAGAATTTGCTTCCTGATAAAAGAGGCTGATGAATCAGAAGAGTCCCCTGATACCGCCATTTCCCAATTTGAACCCCATTTGTAAGAACATGGCACTTGGAGGTGGGGAGGCCATCTTGCAAACCATGAAATAACCATGCAACCCTGAGGTTGAAGATAAAAGTCCATGATGGGAATAGCAGTGTAAAGAGAGGAAAGCTCCAGATGACCTTGCTGAGCAGGTGCACTCTAACTGGGAATGCCTACCGCAAACTTCTTTTTTTTTTCACCCAACAAGAAGCCGTAACTTTATTAATAATACAAACAGCACAAATTTCAAACCAAGCTGCAGTTAGTCTTTTGAAACACACACAAAAAGTCCTCATCTTCAGATTACATTAATTCCATGATAGCATTTACAATATCAGCACTGTTGTTCTTCAGGACTCGGACTGCCTTTGCTCACACATTTGCCTGTGACAAGACCAATCCTATATCCTTAAGTTTCATACCTGTCTCCTCAAACTCCTCCTCTTCCTTCTCCTCTTGTACAGTTAAGTCTGTATGTTTTCTTGAATGTTTGAGACAATTTCACCTTGAACTTTGAACTTCTCAGCAGCTCTTAGCTGTGCTTGCTGAGATAAATCTTTGATCTTAGTTTCCCCCCATAAACTGTGTAGGTGTTTGAAGCTAGGCTCTTGTAGACATCTGGTTTTGTGATAACAAAGAGGATATTCTTAGATTTCGGGATAGCGACTCTAGTAACCCTCATAGTCCCTCTTAGCCTTTCACAGACCCAGTTCGGACATAGCCATAGCCTTCTGTGACTTCTCTTCTTTTCTTTCTTTCTGTCTTTTGAGATGGAGTTTCACTCTGTCTCCCAGGCTGGAGTGCAGTGGCGCAATCTCAGCTCACTGCAACCTCTGCCTCCTGGGTTCAAGTGATTCTCCTGCCTCAGCCTCCTGAGTAGCTGGGATTACAGGCATGCACCACCATACTCAGCTAATTTTTGTATTTTTAATAGAGACTAGAGATGAGGTTTCACCATGTTGCCCAGGTTGGTCTCGAACTCCTGACCTCAAGTGATCCATCTGCCTCGGCCTACCAAAGTGCTGGGATTACAGATGTGAGCCACCGTGCCTGGCCATGTGCCTACCCTTCACTCCAACTGTATTTTGCTTTCTTGACTGGTTCTTCATCGAATGCGGCTGCTGCTGCCACCTGGGTTTGTTGTGTGGAATTTTGTTCCTTGAGTTCTGATACTGATTCTTCACTGTCAGATTAAGTGCCAGATCTGTGCAGGGAATATAAAGATGGCAGCAGAAAGAGTCCACACTTCTTATTTCAGAAGAAAATTATAAGTCTATTCCTTAAGCCAGTGCTTCCCCACCTTGTCTGGTAATGGCACACATAGAAAATGATACTACTTGGGCCTAAGCGGTGGCTCACTCCTGTAATTCCAGCACTTTGGAAGACTGAGGTGGGAGGACTGCTTGAAGCCAGGAGTTCAAGACCAACCTAGGCAATATAGCAAAACTCCCATTTCTACGAAGAAATTTAAAAATTGGCTGAGGCAGGAGGATCGCTTGAGCACAGGAGTTCGAGGCCACGGTGAGCTGTGATCGCACCACTGCATTTCAGCCTGAGCAACAGAATAAGACCCCATCTCTTACAAGAAAAGAAAAAAGAAAGACACTATTTGTATGGTGCACTGGTGTGTAAATGGACAGGCTACTTACAGCCAGAGGTGACTGGCCCAAAGACTTTAGTCACCCTCAGGCCTTGCCTAGCTGCCCTAAAGGCTGAGGGGATCAAAAACTTGACCATAGCTATAAGCCATTTATGGCACACAAGTGATGGTGGCAGACTAGTTGGGAAGTTCAGCTTAAGCCATGTGGGTGGGGTGCTGTAAACTTTTTTTTTTTTGAGACGGAGTCTCGCTCTGTCGCCCAGGCTGGAGTTCAGTGGCGCGATCTCGGCTCACTACAAGCTCCGCCTCCCGGGTGCCTGCCATTCTCCTGCCTCAGCCTCCCGAGTAGCTGGGACTACAGGCGCCCGCCACCTCGCCCGGCTAATTTTTTGTATTTTTAGTAGAGACGGGGTTTCACCATGTTAGCCAGGATGGTCTCGATCTCCTGACCTCGTGATCCGCCCGTCTCGGCCTCCCAAAGTGCTGGGATTACAGGCTTGAGCCACCGCGCCCGGCTAACTGTTTTTTTTGTCTTTTTTTTTTTTTTTCCTTTTTGTGGAGAACGGGGTCTCGCTATATTACCCAGGCAGGTCTCGAACTCCTGGGCTCAAGCTATCCTCCCGCCTCTGCCTCCCTGAGAGCTGGGATTACAGGCGTGAGCCACCGCGCCCGGCCGGGGTGCTGTAAACTTTGCAGCAACTGACACAATAGATATCCTTTATGAGTGGGGGGAAGAAAGGATGGATGAAGCTTGGTCATACACTTGGTGATGAAATTCAGGAGTCATATCATATTCAGAAGATCCTGGGAAAGGTGTCTCAGGATATTACAGGAGACAATTAAGACTCCTCAAGAAAGGGACCATGGCTGGGTGCAGTGGCTCATCCCTATAATTCCAGCACTTTGTGAGGCCAAGGCAAGAGGATCACTTGAAGTCAGGAGTTCAAGACCAGCCTGAGCAACAAAGCAAGACTCCATCTCTACCAAAAATAAAGAATAAAATTACCTAGTGACACAGTGGCATGTGCCTGTAGTCCCAGCTACTTGGGAGGCAGAGGCAGAAGAACCACTTAAGCCCAGGAGTTTGAGGCTGCAGTAAGCTACGATGGCACCACTGCACTCCAGCCTAGGTGACAGAGAGTAAGACCCTGTCTCAAAAAACACTGGAAGGGGGACCTTGCTTTTACTTCTCTCTGCACTTTTCCCTTTGTTTTTCTCTCTGCATGAAAACTGGCTTTCTTTGCTTTTCCCACCAGAGGGCAGGAGACAGCTGCCCCACCTTCCTGGTCCCAGTGATAGTGGGCCCATCCTCTGGAATCAGGCTACCTGGGTTTAAATCCTAGTTCCATCCTAAGTAGCTGTGTGACCTATAGCAAGTTACTTAACCTCTCTGTGCCTCGATCTACTCATCTCTAAACTAGTGATAATGTAATATACCTCAGTAGGGTTGTGGGAAGGAATTAAATTCATTAAACTGTATAAAATAATTGAAGACCATGTATTACTCTGTTTTCATGCTGCTGATAAAGACATACCTGAGACTGGGCAATTGTACAAAAGAGGTTTAATTGGACTTACAGTTCCACTTGGCTGGGGAAGCCTCACAATCATGGTGAAAGGCAGGGAGGAGCAAGTCCTGTCTTACACCGATGGCAGCAGGCAAAGAGAGAATGAGGAAGACGCAAAAGCGGAAAACCCTGATAAAACCATCAGATCTTGTGAGACTTATTCACTACCAGGAGAACAGTATGGGGAAACCATCCCAATGATTCAATTATCTCCCACTGGGCCCCTCCCACAACACGTGGGAATTATGGGAGTACAATTCAAAATGAGATTTGGGTGGGGACACAAAGCCAAACCGTATTAGACAATAATCACTATGTAAGTGTTAAGCTATTATCATCTTTCATTCCCGGGCAAGAAAATCTGATTGGCTGAGTTTGAGCCAGTGTTTCACTCCTGGCCTAATCCCCTAATCGTGCACTATATATCACTATGTACTAGTCCTCTAGAGCATTTATCTCAATTGCAATTGCAGATTTGAATGAGGACTGTATTCACCACTAGACTGTGGGACCATCTTCTTTTGTCCACCATTCTATTCTCAGTGCCTAGCACAGTAGCTATAATATGGATGAAATATAATTCTAGTGTGTACTACTTTCATTGTATTTTATGTGCAGCATAAACATATAATATAAATATAAACATAAATAGCTTGATGGTGGTCAAGTCCCAATAAATATGTGTTGATGACTGAATTGATGTTCCCCTCCACTATGGCTGGAGATGCCGCTGTGTGGCTGCAGAGGTCCACCCTCAGGGATGGAGAGGTGGTTCCTAATAAAGCGGTACAAGCCGAACAGAAACCTCCAAATATATCTGCCATTGCCAGGCACAGGGAACACAAAGTCAAATAGATGTTGGGTAGATATTGTTGGCAGCGTAACCAGTTCCTCCCTCTCACCCCCTCCATCCTTAGTTTGGTAATTTTATGTATTTATTTATTTACTTTTGAGATGGAGTCTTGCTCTGTCGCCCAGGCTGGAGTGCAATGGCATGATCTCGGTTCACTGCAACCTCCGCCTCCCAGGTTCAAGTGATTCTCCTGCCTCAGCCTCCTGAATAGCTGGGATTACAGACCCCCGCCACCACACCCAGCTAATTTTTGTATTTTTAGTAGAGATGGGGTTTCACCAGAGTGGCCAGGCTGGCCTCTAACTCCTGACCTCAGGTGATCCACCCACCTTGGGCTCCCAAAGTGGTGGGATTACAGGCGTAAGCCACTGCGCCCCCCTGCCTAGTTTTGTAACTTTAAATGTTGGGTGTCAGCACATTCAGGGAAGGAACCCCACACCCAGAAGTTGAATCATGGTTAGTCTATGGTAATTATGGTAACCACTCCCCTATCTTTGTCATCTAGTGGTAACCAATGACATGTGAAAGGATATATGTCTCGGGGGCATCTGATAAGAAGTTGTTCCCCAGCTGAAATGAATACAGTGGGAAAGCCTGCAACCTTTCTTGCCTGGATGTCATCAAAGACAAAAGCCAAAACTGAAGGTGGCGCCGGGCGCGGTGGCTCAAGCCTGTAATCCCAGCACTTTGGGAGGCCGAGAAGGGTGGATCACGAGGTCAGGAGATCGAGACCATCCTGAGCTACACGGTGAAACCCCCGTCTCTACTAAAAAATACAAAAACTAGCCGGGCGAGATGGCGGGCGCCTGTAGTCCCAGCTACTCGGGAGGCTGAGGCAGGAGAATGGCGTAAACCCGGGAGGCGGAGCTTGCAGTGAGCCGAGATCGCGCCACTGCACTCCAGCCTGGGCGACAGAGCTAGACTCTGTCTCCAAAAAAAAAAAAAAACTGAGGGTGGTACAGTAGAATGACAGAAAGAGCCCAAGGCCACATATGTTTATCATATAAATTACTACTTTTTTTTTGAGACAGGGTCTCACTCTGTCACCCAGGCTGGAGTGCAGTGACATAATCATGGCTCACTGCATTCTTGACCTCCTGGGCTCAAGCGATCCTCCTACCTCCGCCTCCTGACTGGCTGGGACCACAGGTGCACACCACCACACCTGACTTTTTTTTATTTTTTGTAGGATCTCCCTATGTTGCCCAAGCTGGTCTCAAACTCCTGGGCTCAAGCAGTCCTCCCACCTTAGCTTCCCAAAGTGCTGGGATTACAGGTGTGAACCACCCTGCCCAGCCTACATGTTTTTGTTGTTTAAGCCACTCTAGGCAAGCACACTCTTGTAGCCAAACACAATGTAACTGATAACTACAGTCCCTTTACCTTAGGAACTGAAAATGAGGAAGAAAGACAGATTAGAAAATCAGAAGCTTAAAGTTAGGAACAGAGAACGATGACCACTATCACCACTCCTATTCCACGACGTACTGTAGATCCTTGACTGCATAAGACTGGAAAATGAAACAAAAGAATTGTGACACTAGAACTGTGCCATTTATTTTATTTTATTCATAAGATAAAAAATTGATAAATTGGACTTTGTCAAGATTAAAAAACTTTTTTCTGCAAAGACCCTGTTAAGAGGATGCAAAGACAAGCTACAGACTAGGGTGAAATATTTGCTAACCAAATATCTGACAGAAGCCTCGTATCTGTAAAGTATAAGGAATTCTCAAAACTTAGGGGAAAAAAATTCAATTAGAAAATAGGAAAAAGCATTTCACTGACAAGGATATAGTAATGTCAAATAATGAGACATGAGAAGATGTTCAACACCATTACATTAAGGAATGCAAATTATTGTTATTATTATTATTAGAGAAGTGTCTCACTCTGTCACCCAGGCTAGAGTATAGTCATAGCTCACAGCAGCCCTGAATTCCTGGGCTCAAGCAATCCTCCTGTCTCAGCCTGCTGATTAGCTAGGACTACAGGCTTGTGCCACTATACCCTGCTATTAAAAAATTTGTTTGTAGAGACAGGGTCTCACTATGTTGCCCAGGTTGGTCTTGAGCCCCTAACCTCAAGCAATCATCCCTCCTCAGCCTCCTGAAGTGTTGGAATCACAGGCATGAGCCACCACCCCCTGCCCAGAAATGCAGATTATTAAGACCACAGTGAGATACCACCACATAACTACCAAAATGACTGAAATTAAAAAATAGTGACAACACCAAATGCTGACAATGATATAGAAAACTCAGATATCTCACACATTGGTGGTGGGAAGTGTAAAATGGTGTAACTACGCTGGAAAACAGTTTGGCAGTTTCTTATAACACTAAACATGTGACTACAAAATGACCTAGCAATTGCCCTTCTGGTTACTTATCTCAGAGAAGTGAAAACTATGTCCATATAAAAACACGTATATGAATGTTCATAGCAGCTTTATTCATAATAACCCAAACCCAGATGCCGTTCAATGGGTGAATGGCTAAACAAACTGTGGTATATCCACACTGAGGAATACTACTCGGCAATGGAAAGAATCAACAGTTGACACACACAACAACTTGGATGAATCTCAAGGGCATTATCCTGAGTGAAGAAAAAGGCAGCCTCAAAAGGCCACATACTGTATGATTTCGTTTACATAATACTCCGGATTTTTTTGAGATGAAATCTTGCTCTGTTGCCCAGACTGGAGTGCAGTGGTATGATCTCGGCTCACTGCTACCTCTGCCTCCTGGGTTCAAGCAATTCTTCTGCCTCAGCCTCTTGAGTAGCTGGGACTACAGGCACGCCACCATGCCCAGCTAATTTTTGTTACTTTTGGTAGAGATGGAGTTTTGCCGTTTGGGCCAGGCTGGTCTCGAACTCCTGACTTCAAGTGATCCGCCCACCTTGGCCTCCCAAAGTGCTGGGATTACAGGCATGAACCACTGCGCCTGGCCTATGTAACATTCTTAAAATGACAAAATTATAGAGATGGAGAACAGATTAGTGATTACCAGAGATTAGGGATGGTGTCGGGGAGGGGGTTGGGTGTGACTATAATTAAGTAGCATGAGGATGATTCTTTTTTTTTTTTTTTTTTT
>NW_012115189.1:3628790-3630697 GCF_000951035.1 Colobus angolensis palliatus
TTTGAGACGGAGTCTCGCTGTGTTGCCTGGGCTGGAGTGCAGTGGCCGGATCTCAGCTCACTGCAAGCTCCGCTGCCTCCCAGGTTCACGCCATTCGCATGAGGATGATTCTTTGTGGTGATGGCATAGTTCTGTATTTTGATAGAATGGTAGTAGTATGAAACTACATATGTGATAAAATTGCACAGAGCTACACACACACACACATACACACATTGTACTAATGACTCAATATCATAAAGATGCCAGTTTTTTCCAAATAGCAGTAGTAGGAAACATTCTTGCTCCCATTACATGAAGGCTGCAGACTTTTTGTGGCCATATTGGGCTGTGCATGATTCCATTTGTCTTTTCACTCTGGGATCCCCACTGAAGGTGCAGCCACTCTTTGGGGCATGATATTCTCATGACAAACGGCAGAAGCTCAAGGGAGGTAGGGGAAGCACTAAAGCATACAACGTATTTTAAGCTTCTGTTCCAGTGTGGTGTAGGCCAAAGCAAGTCAACACAAGCCCAAAACTAATGGAGCAGACTGGGTTACCCTACCTATAAAAAAGCATGGCAAAGATGGGAAGGGTACGAATAATTGTGAATGATCAATGCAATCCACCACATATGTTTACTGAGATTTCAAATTAAAATCTTGAGTTTATCATAACAAATGAATTAGAAAATGTCTATGGAAGAGCAAAGAGCTAAGAATACTTGAGATCTTTATAAATAAAAAAGAGAAATAAGTCAGAGTAGGACTTGTATATTTGGAAATCAACACTTGAAATAAAATCACAGGCCAGGCGTGCTGGCTCACACCTGTAATCCCAGCACTTTGGGAGGCCAAGGTGAGTAGATCACTTGAGGTCAGGAGTTCAAGACCAGCCTGGTCAACATGGTGAAACCCTGTCTCTATTAAAAAATACAAAACAAAAAAAATTAGCTGGGCATGGTGGTGTGCACCTGTAATCCCAGCTACTCAGGAGACAAACCATGTAGTGTTTAGGGACACATATATTTGTGATAACAGAATTATTAACGCAAAACTTAGGATGGTGGTTTCCTCGGAAAGAGAAGGATATGACTATAGAGGGGCAGATGGAAGGGTTCTTCCTTGAGTGGAAGCTTTAGCAAAGGCAGTTTCAGTGGAGTGGCAGGGAGTGGCAGAATGGTGTGCCGAAGGCTGCACTGAAGCTAACAACAGGAAAGATAGCTAATGAAGTCAGCTCATTAAAGAGATGTTGTTGAAAATAGGAGCAGATTATGTTATCACAAAGCAGTGAAAATGATCATTTGCAGAGCAAACTTCTTTCTCACAAGGCAGAAGGAGGGTGTGCTAGGGTGAATATAAGAGGCTGGCTGTGACTGAGCTGAACGTAGGGGCAAGAACAGAGCTGCAACCTGGAAGCCTTTCTCATAAAGGGGGAGATTTAGGAGTCTTCTTCGTTGGTTGCCCAAAAACTGTCTGCCCACTTGGAGATGAGCAAGCAAGATCTACAGGCAGCTCAGCCACTGCCTGCTTTGGCTCTCATGAGGACTCCTGCCAGGAATCCCCATTAATCAAAGTCTGGGAACAAAAGCAGACCAGTCAGTTCCCAGGAGCACTCACATGTCTTGCAGGTTGGCTTGGGCTTTCTGTTTCTTTCAGGGTCATTGCTGTGACTGCCCACAAATATAACTTAAAATCCCATCTCAGTGTGACTTTACGGTGATGTTTTAAAAGTCTTTCAGGGAAACTGAATATTTGCATCTTTGGAAGTTTATTCAAGGGACTAGCTAGGAAAACTCAATGTGGAAAAGTACAAGACAGAAATTATCACATTGAAAGGTCATATGGACAGGCGTGGTGGCTCACGCCTGTAATCCCAGCACTTTGGGAGGCCGAGGGCAGGTGGACCACGAGGTCAGCAGTTCTA
>NW_012115189.1:3631537-3633035 GCF_000951035.1 Colobus angolensis palliatus
TAAAAAAATTAGCTGGGCATGGTGGTGCACACTTGTAGTCCCAACTATTCAGGAGGCAGAGGCAGGAGGATTGCTTGAGCCCAGGAGTTCAAGACTGCAGTGAGCTATGATTGAGCTACTGCACTCCAGCCTGGGCAACACAGCAAGACCCTATCTCAAGAAAAAAAAAAAGAAAATCTGGAAAAGGCCAAAGGATACTCAGAAGACAGATTTCACCTCCTGTTAGCTAAAACTAGCAGCTATGACTATGGGGTTGGGGATATTTCAGAAGCAGTAGGAGAAAATCAAGAGCTTCCCCTTTCTAGTGTGGAAAGAGGCTCTTGGGATCTCTCCTGCCTAATAATCCCTGAAGGAGAGAGGAAAACAAACATCCTAAGGAAAAGGAAGAAATCATCATGTTTCTTTTCTCCTGGAAACCAGACTTGTTTCAGAGGGAATAAGAAAAGTCAGCCAGGCATGGTGGCTCCTACCTGTAATCCCAGCACTTTGGGAGGCCGAGGTGGGAGGATCACGAGGTCAGGAGTTCGAGACCAGCCTGAACAACATGGTGAAACCCCGTCTCTATTAAAAATACAAAAATTAGCCAGAGATGGTGGTGGGCACCTGTAATCCCAGCTATTCAGGAGGCTGAGGCAGGAGAATTGCTTGAACTTGGGAGGCGGAGGTTGCAGTGAGCCGAGATCGCGCCACTGCACTCCAGCCTGGGTGACAGAGCGAGACTTCGTCTCAAAAAAAAATTATAATAAAGAAAGAAAGAAAGAAAGAAAAAGAAAAGTCAGATTCATGATAAGCTTGTCCCAAAGCCTCAGGCAAGATCGATAGTCCATTTTAGGGTGCTGCCTGACTCCTCTTCCATCTCTCCGCCTTTGGAGAGCAGATACCTGTCCATGCTTCTTCAAAGAGTGAAATGAGATCCCATCCATCTGTACATGGTTTCAACAGTAACTTATTGAATGCTTCCTGCGTTCAGGGAGCTCTTCTAGGTACTGAAGAAGTGACTGTGAATGACAATAGACAAAACCAGACTGAGATAACAGTATGTAAAGTGTGATATGAATATGGGAGTCAGGCTCGCTCAATGCTTTTGCTGTTTCCATATGGGATGATTCCAACAAGCTACTTATAGTCAAGCTGTTAGAAATAAAGGCTTCCTTTCCCCTCTCCAGCTACCCCAGTAAATCTGGGTCATTCATCATTGTTGTTCAGTTTGCACTGAGCAGCTCCCGTTAAGTGAGCTATGGTTATATTGAAATATCCACTTGGCCACGAAATGAGTGAAGGTGGGAGGTTCCTCCTGCTAATTCTCCTCACCTTCCAATACACTTCCTGGCAACCCACAAGCGGAAAACCTCACCCTACTGTAGGCCCCCCTTCTCCCACTCTTCAGACGGCGGCGGCCCCAGCCAGGAGCGGGCTGCAGACCAGGGCCAGCCCCAGGGCCTCCGGGGTACCTACCACCTCTCTCGCGCGAGGGTCCCTGCCGTGCCCCGACTCGCCG